>NC_046344.1:14616632-14916632 GCF_000738735.6 Corvus cornix cornix | reverse complement strand
ATACACACCGGGGCACGTGGGCCCGCGGCTCCCATGGGATCCAGCCTGGTTTGGAGTCACCAGGGAGCACCGCGTGTCCCGTCCGCCTTGGAATCTCCTCCTCTGCTCGGCGTGGCAGCACCGGCTGTGTCCCCACCATTCCTGCGCCCTGGCTGGCCCTGTGGGAAGGGTCTCCTCTCCCACCCCACAGCCCAGAGCGATCCCCTCACAGGTGGGAGCAATCCGACCCCATCCAGCCTCAGTGCAGAGGCTCTGGAAAATCCTCTTCTCCGGCTGCGCCCACATTCCCTGTGCCCAGCGCCCGTGGCTGAGGCTGCAGCGACAGAAATAGCTGAGGGAAAAGCTGCCACGGGAAAACAGGAGCAGGGATGGGAGGTGGCACAGCCCCGGCAGCTGCGGGCATGGGGGGAAAGTGGCTGCAGGGAAGTGGGGAGCTCCGAACCCCACACGGGGATGGGCACAGACATCCACAGCTCCCAGGGCAGCCAAAGCCTCCTGCTTCCCACGGATCTCGGGCAGAGAACCACGGGATCCACCACCTCTTCCCTGTCTCTCCCCCCTGGCTGGCACTTGTTGCTCAAGGACCCGTGTCCCCAAGCACCAAGGAGCCCTGGCCAGCCCCAAGTGTTTTCCCACCACACCAGGCTTCAGCTCCTACCCTAAATCCCTCAAACGGCGCAGCCCAGGCCCTCGGGGTGGCCCTGCTCCCGCCGCAGCCCACAGAAGCCCCAGGCTTGGTGCAGCCCGGGCACGGACGAGGGTCCTGCTCCCCAGGTGACACAGGACACGCTGTGCAAGCGCAAGGTGTGTAAAAATTTATTTTGCTGTAGAGAACAAACCTAAAACATTACGGCTCCAGCAGAGGTGGAGCAGGGAGACACCAGGCACGGGCCCAGCTGGCAGAGCCATGCACGCTGGGCACAGAGAGGGACACGAAACACGAGAGAGGTGGCCCCGGCAGTGCCAGGGACCAGAGGCCAGCAGTGAGTGGGTGCCCGACTGCCAGAGCACCTCCAGCACGGGCAGGGACCCCCGGCCGGACAGCGCTGGGGACAGCGGGATGGGGACATCACCCCGGCACTGTCCCAGGGAGAGACACTGGGGCTGCCCAGCAATTTCTCAATCCCCCTCGCTGGCTCCAGGCCACGATAAAACATTCAAACAAAACACAGAAAAAGCAGCTCCAGGTGCCACCTGGGAGCTGCCCCCACAGCTGCCTGCAAAGAGACCGACCCTGAGCGTGCTGGGGAAGGCCAGGCTGGTGGCACCGGCCAGGGGCTGATCCAGGCTGCCCCTGGGAGCACGGGAACCCAGGGATGGGTGCTGGCCTTGCTCTTTGGGACTTGCAGACAGGGATGCTGTGGGGCTTTGGCCCCGAACGGGCGCTAAGTCAGTCCCAGCAGCTGACACCAGCTTGGGTGTGGGCAGGGGACAGGAGATGGGGCAGCAAGGAGCTTCCAGTGGTACCAGGAGATGCAATGCCCAGAGCCTCAGACTCTGAACAGGGTGCCACAGAGGGGACAGCAGGACACGGGGACTCGGGCACAGCGTGGTGCCAGCTCAGTGATGGCACTGCCAGGGAAGGAGTGGGCACACAGTGGACATCCAACGCCCTCCCAGTCCTTACCAGGGCTCCCAGAACCCTGCAAATACTGGTGACCACGAATACTGGTGGCCAGGGGTGGGGAGCAGACAGGCCACACAGGTGGCAGGAAAGGAGGGCAGATGGACCCAGAGCTCGGCACCTGCAGGACTCACAAGAATTTTGTGTAGGAACAAGACAAGGGAGCTCAGGACAAACCCTGGTTATCACCGTCCCCCCTCAGCCCAGGACAGCAGCTACGGTGTCCCAGCAAGAAGGGCCAGGCCTGACCCCAAAACACTGAGGCTGGGGGGTGTAAGCGCCTGGGCCTCTCTCCCTGGCTGCCTTTCCCAGTGCTGGCTGAGGGAAACCGGGACAGGAGATGGAGATGTGCCCCAGGGAGCTGGAGCCATGAGCTCATTTGACAGCTCAGCTGCTGCTGGAGCTCCCAGAAGCTCCGGGAGCGTTGCCCCCTCCAGAATTGAGGGCACCAGCACAGCCCTCTAGGGAAGGGATGTGCCCAGTCCAACAGACACCGAAACACTCATGTTTGAGCTTAAAAACAAGCGTTAAAAAAACTGAACAGGATAAAAGATGAGAGTGATCCTCCAGCTGCTGGTGAGGCAGAGCCCTCCTGGCAGAGCTGCGTGCCCTGTGGCCACGGGGGCCAGGAAGCCACAGGCTGAGGCTGGCCGGTGCCAGGGACTGATCCTGCTGGTGCTGGGAGGTCCAGCTTCACTGGTCCTGCAATCCAGGCTGGGGGCAAAGGAGGATTTCCTACCAGGGGCCAGCTTGAGGCAGGGCCCCTCACCGGGGCGTCGCTGGGGATGGGGAGCTGGTGTCACGGGGGGGACGGGGTGGAGAGCGGCTCTCATTTGTTCTTGGCCAGCAGCCGGTACAGGGTGAAGCCCACCAGCGCCGTCACCGCCGCCCCCAGCGCCACCCGCAGCCAGAAGGACGCGACTCCCAGCTCCACGGCGTTCAGGTGGCTGCAAGGAAACACAGGAGAGGCCGGTGAGTGTGGCTGTCCCAGTGCTCCCACCCCACAGAGGGAGGCTGGGGGCGCCAGGCAGGGGGCAAGCACAGCACTGGGGGGAACAGCCCAGCTGAAGGCGAGGCTCCCAGAGATTCCCCGTCCCTGCGAGCGGAGCGCTCGTCACCCGGCATCACCATCAAGCCAAGGGAGGGCTGTGGGATGGATGTGGCTGTCCCCTCCCCTGCCCTGCAAACAGCTCTCCAACACCTAAATAATTAGGCAGGTATCTGCCTTTCTAGGTCAGGCTGCCTTTCCAAATCCCAGTGCACGGAGAGCCGGGATGCCACGGGGACACCGGTGACAGGGAGCAAAGGGCAGCGAGGGACAGGGCCCGGCGCTGCCCCAGCGTACACATTCCCTTCCCAAACACGTGCTGTCCTGCACTAACTGCTCCTCTCCTCCCTCTCCCTCCATCCATAATTCATTCCCCACTACATCGGGGGAGCACAGCCAATCCCCGGCCCTCCATTACGCTGTTATTTATTTATACCACATACCCTAAGATATATTAAGAATATTTAAATTTTAATACTGCAGAGGGGAGGGGAAAAAGAAAAAAAAAGCGTCAGCTCTAAAAATAAAGTTGTTTATTGAAAAGAAGCTGGAGGGAAAACTACTCACTAGTAATCCCATCCTGCCTTCCAAGGCTCCCACACGTTCTCCCCCCGAGGGCTCGGCCCTTGGAGCTGTGCTTGCCCTTCCCAGCCCCGGAGCAGAGCGATTCCACTCACAGGGATCTCCTCCCTTCCCACAGCCCCCCTCACCTCGCACGGCCAGCCTGGTGCTGTCCTACCCTACCCTCAGCCCCTCTGGGGTGCAGCTCCTCCCAAAGGGAGGCTGGGTGACAGAGGTCTCGCTTCACTGACCTCTTTTTCAGTCTGATCCATCTCATCAGGAGAAAATAGCTGCCACCCCCCCCCGAGGGCCTTGGCAAACTAAGCTGGCTACTCCTCTTCAGCGTTTTTTATCTTAGGCTTCAAAAATAAACACTCCTGTGGCAGGATCTATCTACTCAATCTGCCAGAGACACACACACACAGGCAGGAGAAAACCTCCCCCCTCTGTAATTAGAGGAAGAAGTGGCTTTTCTGTTTCAATTATTTGTATAAGCAGATCACAGAATCCTGGAATGGTTTGGGTGGAATGGAACCTTCCAGCTCATCTCATTCCATCCCCTGCCCTGGGCAGGGACACCTTCCACTAGCCCAGGTGGCTCCAAGCCCCGTCCAGCCTGGCCTTGGACACTGCCAGGGATCCAGGGGCAGCCACAGCTGCTCTGGGCACCCTGTGCCAGGGCCTCCTCACCCTCCCAGGGAACAATTCCTTCCCAGTATCCCATCTAATCCTGTCCTCCCTTAGCTTAAGGCCATCCCCCCTTGTACTGCCACTGCATGCCCTAGATGACACCAGAATCACTTGATGACACCAAAAGCTGCAGAGAAACCAAAGCAAAAGCAATGTGGCAGAGGCAGGGGTGGGACACAGCCCCCTCCCCAGGCTGTGCCCGCAGCAGAGCCCCTCCAGGGGAAGGATACTAACGGGAAGGTGGCAGCAGTGGCCAGTTTGGTGTAGACAGCAGTGCTGGGCGGTCCCTGGCTGTGGCAGGAGAAGAGGAAGGGTGGAGGGAGGCAGTGCTTGTAGCAGAACTCAGCTGGGAAGAGCCCTGGCTGCTGGCTGGCTTCTGGCAGGTCTGTCTTGGAGGCCACGAACACACAGGGGATCTGGCTGTCCAGGTAGTGCTGCTGCAGAGACAGAGAAACCCCAGCGAGGGTTACAGACCAACCCCTGGGAGATGCGGGGCTGCCACAAAGGCTGATGTCCCCCATGCCCTTGGTGAAGTCAAACAGGACCCCTGTGAAGTCCCCCAGGGTCGCTGCCAGCTACCTTATAGATGCTGGCACAGTAGCTGAAGGATTTGGGGTCGCTCAGGCTGTAGATGAAGCAGGCAACGTCGCAGGCTGCGTCCGATGGCTTCGTGAACGTCGTGTCAGCGCTGACCTCGTGCAGCTGGAGCAGAGGGGACACGGTAGTGCCACAGCAGTGTCCCAGGGGGTCAGCTGCTCCTCACAGCAGCACATGGACTGTGCCAGCACAGCCACAGCCCTGCCCCGTGTGCTGGGACATGGGGACACAGCCCGGCCCTGCTAAGGCCAGACACGGCACGATTCCCTGCTCTCCCAGACTTACTATGAGGTACTTCTCCTGGCCATTGACCTGCACTGTGTTGATGGTGTAGAGGGATGGCTGTCCTGGGTTCTCCCTCTGGGCCTGTCACCAAGGAAAACACGGTCTCAGGCAGCGGAGACAGGAGCAGTGCTGGGGGAGGGACAGTGTCTCACACCACCCTGAGCCCCTGTGGTCTGACAGCTGCCAGAAGGGCAGCCAGGGCCTGTCATGAGATGTGGGGCTGTTCCTAATAGGCAGGGGAAGTCAGCATCACCGTGGTCAGACTGGGAAAGGCACAGCCCCTCCGGACCCTCGGGACAAGCAGAGGGAGCAGGCCCACTGCCTCAGCCAGGATTAGGGACACCAAAGCCACCAGCATGGAGGGGGTGTGAAGCACGGGCAGGGAGAGCACCACACAGGGAGGCCTGGCCACGGGCAGGAAGGTGCCAGGGAGGGACAGATCACTCCAGGAGCCCCGGCTGTGCCTCCTGCTCTGCCCTGGGAGCGTGGCCAGCCAGGGAGCAGCCACTCACCGCCAGGCTCCTGCCGAGGAAGGCCTGCAGGAAGGCGGACTTGCCTGCGCCCTGCGCTCCCAGCACCTTGCACAGGAACACGTTCCTCTGGGTCTGCCCTTTCTCCAGGTCAATCCTCTTCTCCCGGGTCACTGGCAGGAGAGAGGGTGGGTGAGAGCCAGGAGAGACCCCAGCTGAGACAGAAGGGGAGGGCATGGCTGTACCTGTGAGGGCTTGGGTCTGGGAGTCCTGCTCCGAGAGGATGGGGTAGCCCAAGTAGCCCAGGCACTCCAGGCAGCGCCGTACGTCCAGGTAAGCCATGAGCCTGGAGAGACAGAGCAGGCCAGGAGGGTCAGCAAGGCCTCAGTGATGTGACCAAGGGCCAGGGAGAGGGACTGAGCTTACGTCCACTGGCAGAGGAATCCATGCAGGGAAAGCAGGCCTTTATCAGTGGTGCATACCGTGTTGTAGAGCTCGGGGCCCCAGGGCACGCAGGGGAACACGCTGAAGAAGTTCTGCAGCTCTGTGTGCGACAGGGCTCCGTCCTGGTCCTGCCAAAACACACCGAGTCACCAGGGCAGGCAGGACCCAGCCCGTGCCCAGAGGGGGCCCTGCCACACTGACCACCTCCCTGCTGTGACACGTCACAGGGACGCTGCCCATGGCAGGAATCGATGGCAGCGAGGCCGGAGCTGGGCGAGCTCACAGAGCCTGTGCCTCGGGGCCTGCCAGCACTGCACAACAGCAAACACACTTTGGGATTGCAGCTGCAACCAGGCAGGACCCGTCCACACCCACCCCACAGCCCTGAGCTGCTGTTCCTGGCATTCCTGGAACCAGCTGTTCCACAGCAGCCTGCGTCAGTCCAGCCTGGCCCTCCACAGGCCAACTCTGCAGTTCCAGGCTGCTGCACCTGAAGGGGACCTGCTGGCACCTGGGCACCCAGGGATGAGCATCCATTCAGTGCTGCCACTCCCCCTGGCCACAGAGCTGATCTGGGCACACAGGGATGTGTGGCCACTCCGTGCTGCCATTCCCTGTGGCCACAGAGCTGATCTGGGCACAAAGGGACATGTGGCCACTCCGTGCTGCCATTCCTGAGCCACTCCCCTGTTGTCTCAGAGCTGCCATACCCCAGATGCACATCAGCATCTCAATAGCCAGTCCGAGCAGGTGCACGCAGATCCAACACATCCCCTTCTTCCACTCTCCAAGAGCCTGAGTTCGGCACAAATGTGTTGCTTTCTCTCCCTCTCTCCGGCCTGGCAGCCCTCCACCAGGCTGGCAGATGCTGGTGCTTGGTCCATGGCTGCTGGCCAGCAGCTGTGCCCGCTTCCCTGCCTGCCTCCCTGCCCGCTGCAGCCAGCAACTACAACGGCCATGCCAGCTTGATGCCAACTCAGACCCAGTCCCTGAAGGTCCAAACTGACCTTTGGTCAAAAGTAGTGACCACAACCCCACATCCCTGATAGGCCACCAGACTACCTACAGCTCACTGTGGCCACTTCCTGCTCCTAAAGCCTCCAAAGAGGGAACACTGTGGCAGAGGGAAGCCCTTCCCTGGTGCTCTGTGGGCTCCCTGGCACAGAGGGGTGGTTAGGGGAGCACCTGTGCTCAGGTGTGCAGGCCCAGCAGGGCATCCCCTCCCCTGGAGCCCCTGCAGTGCTGCCCACCTTGTCGTGCTTCTCAAAGAGCCTCTGCAGGAACTGGTACCCCAAGTGGTTGAGCTCCGTGGAGCAGCCGGGGGGCACGCGGAACCTGTCGGGAAAATCATGGAATGATTTCTGTTGGAAAAGCCCTCTTTGATCATTGAGTCCAACTGTTCCAGCACTGCCAAGGCCACCACTGACCCATGTCCCACGTGCCACACCCACATGGCTTTAAATCCCCCCAGGGATGGTGACCCCACCACTGCCCTGGGCAGCTGTGCCAGTGCCTGACCACCCTTCCCCATGAAGGAATTTCCCAAATATCCAATCTAAACCTCACTTTTATCTTTCATATCCTATTCTCCAGCTCAGAACTCAAATGGGCCTCCTCAAGCCCTGAACGAAGGGCAGTGTGTGAGCACATCTCACCCAGAGGACACAGCTCCCTCCCTGCTCAAGGTCAGCTGTTGCCTCCCAGCCTGGCTACTCCTTGACACAGCCCCCTTATTTTGGGGAGAATCCCCTGAGGATGCAGTGGCCTTTCCTTGGCACATCCCAAGCAGCCAAAGAGATGCTGTGCCCTCACTCTGCCTCATGCCCAGGGCTTCAGCAGGGCACAGCAGTGCCCCGGGGTGCCATCCACCAGCACGTCCCTGTCACCTCCCTGCAGCCTGCTCCCTGGGAACAGGAGGAGGCAGCTCCCAAGCCAAACACTTCCACTGCTGCCAGCTCCCCATCTCCAGAGTGGCAGGGAGCAGAGAAGAGACAGCAGCTGCACAATCAGCCACGAGGGCTGTGCTGACAGCTCACTGCTCCCGACAGAGCTGCTCTGCCTCGCTCAGCCAGGGACAGAGCAGCCTCCAAGAACCCCTTGCTGATGCCAAGGGGAAGTCTGGGATTTCATTCCCCACCTTCCTGTCTGCCTAAACCAGCAGCCCCAAGGCCTGTTGATCTTGTCCCCAACCCCAAGCATCAGCTCCTGCCCGAGGGGAAGGTGAGGACTGCGAAGCTGACCCTGACCTAAGGGCCCACAGCAGCTCCCGGGGTGCAGGAAGGATCCAGCCAAGGTGCTGGGGATCCTGAGCCATGCACCACGGGAGTGTGACCCCCTGGCCAGCCCTGGACACGCACTGTGGGTACAGGTAGTCATCTGTCAGCTCCAGCTCATCGTCATAGCCGAAGCGGCGCAGGATGGTCCAGGTGGTCTCGTGCCGGCCCCTCTGGATGAAGAGGGTGTTGAGGAAGAGGAAGCCTGAAGGAGAGATCAGAGGGCTCAGCCACAGTGGAGTCAATTCAAGCTCAGGGATCCACTCCTCAGAGCCATGCTTCCCCTGGGAAAGACTGCTGGGACAGAGAGATCTAATAGGCACAGCAGGCTTGTTTTAACGAGGGACTAATTAGGCTTGGAATAAGAGCCAGGAGGCTCGGGCCAAGGACAGGGCCCCATGGGATGTGCTGAAGGAGGTGGGTCCCCCCCATGCCCTGGGAAGGAGCAGGGAGCCCTCATGCTGCTCCTCACCGTTCAAGGTGAGGCCGTTGTCCTGCACCCCGTCCGTCGTGTTCTTCCACACAACCATCTTCACATCCTCCAGGGCCTGGGGAGCCAGGGGGTTCCCAAAACAGGACTTCTGCCTCCCGAGAGAATGAAGGCCATTGTCAGCAAAGCACTTAGAGAGCACAACCCTGCCTTGCCAGGCTCCCTCTCCCGTGGATGGAGTGGGGTTTCAGGGAGGGAAAATCCACCCAGCTCAGGGATTTCTGCCTTAGGCCCTGACCAAACCCCTGTTCTCCAGCATCCCAGTAATTTAGGACTCTCAACATCTCCAGAGCCTCCTGGTCTTCCCATGGCAGAGCAAACTTGGCCCAAGCTTAGGCAGATGGAACCCCACATGCTCAGAGATGCGCCCTACAGTGCTTTAGCTGTGCCACAGAGGTGCTGAACGGGAACAGGACGGCTGTGCCAGGAGAGGGGCAGCTTCCCTGCTGCAAAGGGAATGCCAGGCACTGGGAACACCTCAGCTCTGCAGCCACCCTACCTGGAAGTAGTTGAGTTCATCATCACTGAGGATCTGGTTGTTGTCCTGGTCCGAGAGGTTGAAGATCCGGGTCAGAGCTCGAGCACAGGCGGGTTTGAGCTGCAAGGACCAACCACAGTGACAATGACAGGGAACCAGCCACAGCCTGGCCCTTCCTCCCTGCAGCCCCACACACAGAGGGTTCCCTTCCTGCACTTCTAGGCCAGTACCACAACCACCCTGGAGGTGGGAACCATGGAATCGTTAAGGTTGGAAAACCCCTCCAAGATCTGAGTCCAGCTGTTCCCCCAGCACTGCCAAGGCCACCACTACCCATGTCCCCAAGTGCCACATCCACAGAGCTTGTAAGTCCTTCCAGGAATGGTGACCCCACCCCTCCACCTGTGCCCGTGCCTGACTACCCTTACTGTGAAGAGATTTTTCCTAACATCCGATCTGAAGTCAGAAAGGACAATCCATGGGGAATTTTTCTCCCAGACCCCTCCCTCCACAACCAGCACAGAGCCTGGAGCATGAGGGCTTCTGCCCCAACACACCCAGCTCCTTGCAGGTCTCTGTGTGCCCAGCTGGCTGTACTGAGCACAGAAGATGGGCACTGTCCCCTGGCCGGTCTGTGTCAGCCCAAACTCTTCACCCTCATTCCAAAAGCTCCACCCAGAGCAGTGTGACAGGAGGGAAACTCCTCCAGGAGCCCACCTGCTTCTCCTCCGGGTCGTAGAGCGGGGCAGTGGGGTGCAGCACAGCTTTCTGGGCGTAGTAGAAGAGCTCGGAGATGTTCTTAAGGTTCTTGGCAGAGCACTGGGGAGTCAGAGGAAGAGACAGCCCCGATAACAAGGGCAGGAGGAGGATGATACAATCTCCCTGAGCCAGACTAGCTGTGCCTCAAAGCACAGAGCAACTTTTGTCCACCATGAGGAAAAATCAAAAGGGAAAATCTCCCGGGTTTTGCTCTGGCTTTGCTGCGCCCATTCCGCAGCCCCAGAGCCAACAGGGCGTGTGTGGAGCTCCAACAGCAGTTCCAGCTAGAGAGCCACAGAGGGCAGACACAGAAAGCTGCTCCCTGCAAGGGGCACAGGACAGAAAGCCCGAAGCACAGGCCCTCAAGCCCTGGGCACAGGGACTTGTGCAGAGCAACATCATCAGGGCAGCTCTCCATGAGCACAGAGGCTCCCTGACTCCCTCCAGACCAGTATTCCAACCCCTCAGGGAGGCTCTGCACGCCCCCTCCAGCTCCCTCACCTCCACGCAGGTCTCAATCTCCGAGAACTGGTTCATGATGGGCAGGATGACCTCCATGGAGCTGCCCACCTGCAGGTCAGACTTGTTTCCCACTAAAATAATGGGGATTCTAGGAAAGACACAGAGCTCAAGTGAGGTCACCCCTCTCTTGGTCCCAGCACTGTCCCAGCCTTTGGTGCTCCCATGGGCAGGCCAGGGAGGCCCCAATCGTCCTCTGCAAGGTCCAGAGCAGCTTTCCTGCTTCCCACAGCTGGGAGCATCCATCTGGAGAAGCAGACTGCCCGATCCTGCTTATGCTTTCACCCAGCAACAATATGTTCAGGAGCCTTTAATCCAGCACAGCAGCCTTCTGCCCAAGTGATCCACACACAGCCTGAAGCTCCTGTGCTCCCAGATTCCCCTGGCAGCCTGCCCTCCCTGTCTATCTGAGAAGAGATCAAGGGGGGGAGAAGGATCTTCCCTCAGTGACCCCCTGCCTCAGCTGGATCTCTGGCAGAGAAAAGTCCCCATGTCCTTCTGCTCTAGGTGATCTGGCCACAAACCACTATCCTGGAATGGTTTGGGTTGGGAGGAACCTTAAAGTTCATCTTGTCCCACCCCCTGCCATGGGCAGGGACACCTCCATCACACCAGGGCTCCAAGTCCCATCCAACCCAGCCTGGATCAACACACAAAGCTGGTTTGCTCTCAGTACCCTCAGAAGGAGGTGAGGGTGGTGGGCACCCCCCAGCCCCCAGAACCCCCCAATTCTGCACCCACAGATCACACTCCACATGGTACCTGGATCCCTTTTCAAGTCCCCCGTTCACCATGGGGATCCACTTTGTGCGAATCTGGAAGGTGAGCAGAGGGAAAGGGCTGTCAGCACAGCCTGGGGAGGGACAGGCAGCCCCAAGGCAGGCAGGAACAGGGCCCTGCAGCCATCTGCTCCCTGCCATTCCCTCACACCAGCAGGCAGAGCAGGCCCAGGGGCGCTGGATGCCAGCACCAGGATGCAACAAGCCTGTTGTCCTGTTGTGAGGGAGCAAGCTTGGGCACGGCTCAGCCTCTGCTTGCAGGGCTCTCAGACCCAAAATCCCTCACAGGGCTGGGGGCCATCAGTACGTGCCTGCACCACAGGGCAGCACAGAAACCCCAGCACTGGGAACCCTCTGTGGCCCTGCTGCCGGAGCGGGGCCACGGTGGGGACCCATTACCTTGTCAATCGTGGCCTCCTTGGTGACATCGTACACCACGCAGACCACGTTGGCCTGCAAGAGAAGCACGAGGAGGTGGTGAAGGGGGTCCCTGCCACACTTGTGGCAGCCGGGAATGGCAGCAGGGAATGCCGGGGGAGCAGGGAATGCCGGCTGAGCAGCCAGGGAAAGGCAGCGGCCGAGCGCACGTGAGCGCAGACACGTACACAGCCCCCGACTGGGCCACCCTCAGCACGAGCCCACAAGCTGCCGGGAGCAGCTCCTCTGCCTCAGGAGCTGCTGCTCCCATGCCCACCAGCCCAGATCCCCCCCCACACCACCCGTGTCCCGGCCCTCCTCCCCTCCTGACCCCGTGCAGACAGGGCTGGCACTGAGGCTTTATAGGAAGCAGACAGGAGGGATCACTGGTCCTTTCAGGAGAGAGTTTAATGCTAATCCTGAGGACACACAAGGGTTTAGGCAGGATTTCCTGGAGCCATTTAAAGCCTCTGTGTACGCCTGCTGTCTGGGTGGAGGGAGCAGGACCCCCGTGCCCACCTCCTCGGCCGTTAGCCACCAGGGTTGGGAGATTAAATAGCTTTGCTCACGTGAGAGAGATGGTTTTATTATCTATAATTAAAAGGTCCTCATGTGTGCAGAGTCAAGGCTAATCCCAGGGCAAAGAGCAGCTGGGTCCACCCCAGCCAGACAACTTAATTATTCCTCCACGGCTGCTCCGAGGGCTCCCTCATCCCTCCCTGCCCAGCGCTCGCCAGGGGCTCCAGCTCCCAAATTAACTCCTCTATGCCACTGCTTCATCAGGCAGCCAGAGGGATCTAATGCAGGGAGCAGGGCTCTTGCCCAAACCCAGCAACTGCTTCTCCCTCTTCTGAGTCCACGGGGACCATCCCAAGGCTGAGAGCACAACATCTGCTCCGCAGCCTCCTCCGCCTCCCGTGGGCAGCGAGCTGCCCCCCGCCGCTCTCCTTCTGGAGGCTCCCCGGAGGGCTTGGACAAGCCACACACAACAGCTTACAAGACAGAGCAGGATTAAACAAGCCTCTAAACAAACCAAGAGCATTAATCCGTGGATAACCAACTGTCTGTGCCTCTCGGGGTGGCTAACGGGGAGGGGAGGGGAGCAGCCACGTGTCCCTCGGGGACTGCAACCTCCTGTCCCCATCCCGGCCAGCCCTGCTCACCTTGGCGATCTCCTCCTGCAGCTCCTCCTCCGTCTGCTCCGACTCTAGAAGGGGAATGAAGGCATCACCACCTGCCCAGGCAGGGGCACCCCTTCCCAATCCCCTCAGGCAGGCAGGGAAGGGGAGAAGCCAGACAGGACAGGGCCCTACCTGAGTAGTCCACTATGTGCGTGGGGACCTTCTCAGGGGTGACATCGGCCGGGATCGTGATCTCCTCTGCCCGGGGGGGCACCTGCAAAGCCAGCACAGCCCATCCAGCCACAGGCAGCCAGGACAGGTGACAAGGGACTTCAGATCCCAACGTGGCCACTGCCAGGGCGGGATGAGCTGTGGATCACGGATCACTCTTGGCCCACCAGGCTGCAGCACGCCCTGCACTCCAGCCCTCGCATAGGCAGTGTCCCCGAGGTGAAACTTCCACCTGCCTCCCTCAACCAAAGCTCCTGATCCCGCTGGAGATAAGCCCTGGGCACTCCCTGGTTCCCTGGGCTCCTCTGGGAGCAACACCGAGCTGATTGTCTGGGCTGGAAGCAGGGAAGGGATGCAGGGCAGGTCTCCCTGAACCCCTGAGCTGATGCTGCCCAGCACACCATGGGCAGTGGGACAAACATCTGATGGCACAGGGAAAATGTGCCTGGACAGACTGATCTCATTTCCCTATCCAAACCGCTGGGACAGCAGGCTGTCAAGGGGCACAGGCAGGCTGGAGGCTGCTGCTCACAGCTGGCCTGGCTCAGAGCACCAAATCCATCAGGGAATGTGGCCCAGCCCCTTCCAAGGGCTCTGTGGTGGTGCCAGCCCTGCTGTGCCGGTGACAGAGACCCCCAGCAGCAGCAAGTGGGGCCCTGGGAGGTACCAACACCCTCCTCAGGGCAGAGAGAGCCGCAAGTCAGCATCAGCTCCCAAGTCGGGACCAGAGCACAAACTGAGGAAAACACCACCTCAGCTGGAGCTCCGTGTGGTCCTCACTGACCTCACCTGAACCAGCTGTGCGGCTGTCACAGCCCCAGGAGCTGTGAGCACCTCCCAGACACCCCCATCTCCAGCCGGGGACACTGGGGACAGAGCTGTCCCACCCAGCGAGGGGGCCCGCGGTCGGGGTGTGCGCGCCCCCTCCCCACTCACCTCTTCAGGAAACTCCTCTCCCACCAGAGCCATGATCAGGGACGTCTTCCCCACCTGGGCTAGGAAATAAAGGGAGGACGTTGACAATGGCACAGGCACGGCAGAGCTTGAGGGGGACAGCGGCAGGCGGGAGTCACGACCGGAGCCGGAGCTGGTGACAATGACACCCACGGGGCTCGGGGCCACGGGCGGGCCTGGTGGCTCCCCTGGTCCTGCCAGTGACGGGGGTCCCACCTGGGCCCCCGTCCGCCCTCGCCCCGCTCTTGCAGGAGAACCCTCTCCCCCGGGGCCCCCCGTGCCCCTGCCCCTTCCCGGGCTGGAGGATGCTCCCCCGGCCCCGTGCCCCCCGTGCCCCTCACCCTCCCCGAGCAGGAGGATCCGCACGTCCCGTTTCATGGCGGCGGCGCCGCCGCCTCCCCGGCCCCCCCGTCCCCCCCCACTTCCGGCCGCACCACCGAGCGGCGGCGCAGAGCGGCGCAGGGCAGCGCGGCGCCCCTAGCGGGGCAAGCACACCCAGACCTCCAGGGCTCGTCTTTCGATGGTTTATTAACGAAAACAAAACGTTTAACGACAACAAACGGCGAACGGGGCCGTGAAACACATTCCAGGGCCGGGCGGGGCCGCAGGCGGGCCAGCCGCCGCCGCCGCCAACCCCTGCAGCCGTGGGGGCGGTGGTTTGGGCCTGGGCGCGGCCGGAGCCGGGGCCTCTCCCGGAGCGGGCCCCGCTGGAGAAGCGTCGCTGGTCCGGGGCCCGCCGGGCTTCAGGCGCCCGTGAGCTCCCACACGAGGACGGCGCTGTGGGAGGCCGTGAGGAGGCGGCGGCCGGAGGGCGCGAAGCGACAGAGGTGCACGGTGTCGTCATGGCCGGCGTAGTCCTGCGGGTCCCGGCCGGGCAGGGCTGCAGCCGCAGCAGCCGGTCTGCGGAGAGGAGCGGCTCAGGGCCGGGCCGGCAGGCTCTGACTGACCTCCATCACCCTCCAGACCCGCTCCTCGGGGCTTGTCCCTAACACAACCACCCGTCCCTGTCACTCACAGCCCTTCTCCATCTCTAGTCCCTGCCAGAAGCACCGCTCCTGGTCACCCCCTGCCCCCTTTTCATGTCTTGTTCTAGCCAGAAACACCATTCCCAGTCACCCTCCGACCATCTCCATGTCATTTCCCAGGCAGGAGCACCATTCCCAGTCACCTCCAAGCCCAATCCCTGTTTTGTCCCTGCCAGAACCACCATTCCCCCCTCACCCTCAGACTCTCTCCATGTCTTTTCCCAGCCAGAAGCCCTGTTTCCAGTCACCCCAGCCCCTCTCCATGTCTTTTCCCTGCCAGAAGCACCATTCCCAGTCACTCCCCAGGCTCTCTCCCCGCTGCTGAGCTGCAAGTTGTGTCACTGAGCTGAGTGACACAGGACAGGCAGATCCACACTGCTGCAGGAGTGAGGTGCCCTTGCCCGAGCAGGATCCTGCCTGTCCCCACGCTGTGGGAAGGTCCGTGCTGCCTCAGAGGCTGCAGCTCACACAGCCACAGAGATGGAGACAGCCCAGAACCCCGGGAAGTCATTCCAGTGACAAACCCTGCCCATGGACAAGCAGGATTGAGCTCACACATCTCATTTCTGACCCAGCAGTCTCCTGGAGGTTTCTCCTTGCCCTGGACTGTAGCTCCCAGGTTTAAGGACATGTCTCTTGTTTCGAGGAATAAGGACATTTGTTTCCCCTCTGGCAGAAGAAGGAGGGGCCCAGGCACCCCCAGCACTCACCACCGAAGCCGATGGCCATGAAAGGTGCGGCTGGGGACAGGCTGAGGGACGTGGCAAAGGCTGGCAGCGAGATCTTCCTGAGCACCTGCAGCCCAGCAAGAGAAACACCGACAGCTCAGAGGGGGAAGGCAGCGCCCAGAGCTGGGCAGCCGCAGCCCTAAGGAAGGTAATGGGGAGGCTGAGGGTGCTCAGCTCAGAGAGCTGCCCCAGGCATCCAGGAGACAATGGGGAGTGTGTTAATGCTCCTGGAAGCAGCCGCCTTCCCCTCCAGTGGGATCAGGGACTGGCTGCCTGCCTGGCTGCAGCCTGAGGCAGGGGCAGGACTCTGCTGCTCACCTGGGCCAGACTCCAGAGTTTCCAAGATGAAAATCTGTTCCCTGAGCAGCTGCCTGAGCCCACCCCACCGCCGTGACTGAGGGTAACACACAGGGCAGCACTGCCAGCCCCCACTGCCTGTGGCAGGGGACAGGTACCTGTTTCTTCCTGAGGCTGTAGAACAAAGCTTCCTCCTGCATCCCAAAGCCAACGTAGACCAGGACACCGTGTTCCCAGGGGCAGAACGCAGCCAGGCTGGGTGGGAGGCTGTCGAGACCCTGGTGGGGGAAACCAAAGGCAACAAAACTGAGGCTGGATTCTCTTATTTCAACCAATGAGAGCTAAAAGGAGAGCAGAGGGAGATACCAGGGCTGTGAGTGTTTGACCAGTGTGACATTAGCATGGTGGAGGCTGCTTCCTCCCTCTTGCATTCCCATCTCAGACAGGCTCAGGGAAAGCAAGGAACAACCACATCCTGCCATGGAAACCTGAAGCAAATGGTTTAGTGTTGTAGGAGCAGGTCACATGTGGGTCTAACGGGTTGAATTCCCACTGAGATACTATTGCTGCATGGGCTTGAAGCTGGGAATTGGTTATGGATCAGTTTAGCACAAGAAAACAGGGCCCAGAAGGCAGATCTTGAGTAGTGCATGCAAGATCAAACCTTCACGCTGTAGGGAGAGCTGTGGTGAATTTCTTTCCAGAAGAAATCCATCTTTTTGGAAATAAACAGAAGAAATATTGACAGAACCCAGCTGCTGTATGGAGCAGGCTGAGGCACTGCCTCTTGCCCCCCAAAAACACCCAGCTCCCTTCTGCCTGCCAATGTCACCAGGACCAGGGACCATCTCCATCCTCTCCAACACAGATCCTCCTGCTTTTCTAGCAGGTGTTCTGCTGCCCAAACCTTACCCCTGGGCTGGAGCCAGAGGCTTCTGCCAAGCAGCAGGGACACACAGGGCTGAGTACTTGGCTCTGGGAAGCCTCCACCACTCTCCTGGCTCGGAATATTCACGCTCCTCGGGAGTGTCAGAATTAGCAGTACGCTCATAATTAGCTCTCCCCTCCTGCACACCGTGCTCACTGCTTCCTGGGCTCTGCTTTGCTGGCACAGGGCTGTCAGCTCTTTGCAGGTGCAGTTTAGGGCTCCTCATGCTTAAAAGTCAGTGCTCCAGGGCAGTCTGGCACTGCTACAGTCTCTTTGCACACCCAAGAAGGTGCATTGACAAGGTACTCTGTGAACAGGACTAGCAGAGATGCCTTTCCTAAGCACACCCTCACTCTCTCCGAGCCCTGTGCCTCCCTCCTCCATCTCTGCTCGTGTCCAGCCTCATACCAGGAGCAGGCAGGGCCTGGCAGGTGCCACGCTCACCTCGGGGCCAGCAGGAGCTGGGAAGCTGAGCCAGTCGAGGAGCTCACACTTGTCCTGGAGCCAGTCGGAGCCCCAGACGCTGACCCGGCGGTCGGAGCTGGTGGCCAGCCAGAGCTCCCCTCCTTCCACCCCGAAGTCGTGGTACTGTGGAGCACAAACACAACCCTGTCACTCTGGGGGCACAGAGGCTTTGAAGGAAGGGGACAGTGAAGAGTGGGACAGGAGCTCATGGGAACATGGGGCTTGTGCTTAGGGGATCAAAGCCAGGATTAACCTCTGTTTGTGGCTGCCCCTGGATCCCTGGAAGTGTCCAAAGCCAGGCTGGATGGGGCTTGGAGCAACCTAGGATAGTGGGAGGTGTCCCTGCCCATTGCAGGGGGCTGGAAATTGATGATTTTTAAGGTCACTTCCAACCCAAACCCTGCTCTGAATGACACAGTTCCCTTCCCTGGGAACCTCTCTGGATCTGCACATCTCCTGGGGGAGTTGTTTCCAATACCATGTGCCCCCTAAAAACGTCCTCCACCTAGAATCAAGAAGGATTTCCTCAGTCTTAAATTACCAGGAAACACATCCTTGCAGTGTGGATGATCTTAAAGCCTGAGATCTTAGGGAAAATAATTCTCATTTCTGCTGTGCAAAGGAAAAAACCTCTCCACAAAGAGGAGGACAAAGGAGGTGCTGAAACAAACCCTCCCACTGCTGCACAGCCAAGTCTTCCCAGCTCCACAGAGGAATGGTACAGG
Source organism: Corvus cornix cornix (assembly GCF_000738735.6). NCBI lineage: Eukaryota > Metazoa > Chordata > Aves > Passeriformes > Corvidae > Corvus > Corvus cornix. The sequence continues at coordinate 14,898,724 of NC_046344.1, read as the reverse complement.
CTGCCAAAGAGCCTTTCTGGGGGGCACAGGGGCTGTAAGCTCACAGCCTGGGTTGCTCCTGAGGGGTGCTGCTCTCCAAGAGCCTGTGGCACCAGTTCATGTGCCACCTGTGTACAACAGGGTGTCAACAACTGCCACCAAAGGTCCCCCTGCAGGCACAGCCTCACTCGGGCTGCACCTGCAACACATGGAGCTTTATTCCACTGAATATATCCCTGGAAAAACTGATCAGAAGTTGCTGGAGGGGAGGAGGAAGATTTCCAAAGAGGCAAAGCAAGGGACACCAAAGCACACTTGCTGACCATGCTGCCTGCCAGAGCTGTGCAGTGACACATGGGGACTGTGCTGCTCCTGAGGTCTCACCTGCTTCCTGGTGCACTGGAGAACGGTGATGGGGGAGCCCTTGTGGTCAGCCAGGACATGGATGGTCATTCCAGTGCGAGGGCTGCTGACAGCCACTATGCCATCCTTGCCCCCTGATAAGATCATTTCCCCTGTTGGCAGGGGAGAGAAAAGAATGGGACACTTCTTGTAGGAGGAGAAAAAGGCTGGAGGAGAAAGGTCCAAGATTATGGGATACCAGTGTCCTGAAACAATGTGAAAGGCTGGCAACATCCCAGTCAAGGGCTGGGTATGATGAGATGTCTCAGAGACACCCATTAAAGCTCCACACTGAAGAAGAGCCACAGCAGATCATAAACCAAAGGTGTTTGTTGTACCCAATGCCCTTGGCTATCCCAGAGCCAATGCACTCCCGTGTCCCACCCACCACGTGCTCAGCTGGCAGAGGCACCAGAGATCACTGAGACAAGTTCTGTTGCTCTCCCTGGCCCCGGGGTTTTGGGCAGGTGGCCAGGACACAGAGCAGCTGGAGGTCAGGGTAAACTCAGGCAGCACCAAGCCACATTCCCCGAGGCCACATGTCCCCAGTGCCACCTCAGGCAGCCTCACCATCGGTGGAGTAGGCAATTGCTGTCAGTGCAGCAGTGTGGGGGTGCATTTTCAGCTCCATCTCTGTCCTGGAAACGCTGAACACACGGACAGTGCCATCGCTGTACCCTGCCACCACGTGCTGGCTCTCGACGGCACAAGGCCACAGCCCAACGGGACGAGGCTTCCAGGCCAGGCATTGGCAGCTCTGCAAGGAAATTGGCAGAGAGCTGGTGACACAGGGGACACTTGCCTGTGCCAAGAGGAAGGGATTGATGTGCCACAAACACTTACCTGGTTGAGCACCTGGAACTGCACCACCAGCTCCGTGCTGCCCAGAGCCCAGATCCTCACGCTGCCGTCCTCCCCGCATGTGGCACAGTGACTCTCATCGGGACTAAAGCACACCTCAGTCACCTGCTCCAGGGAAAAGGCAGAAAACCAGGGCTCTGTGGGTGCCACAGCCCAGAGCACACCAGCTCCCCTGCCCCTTCATCTCCCAGGATTCTGCTCATGGGAGACTCCAGATGAGATGGAGCATAAAGGAAGGTGCAGTGCTTTTGTTTTGGGCTAACAAGATGAGACAAAATAGCCTCAAGTTGCACCAGGGAAGATTTAGATTGAATATTAGGAAGAATTTCTTCACAGAAAAGGTTGTAAAGCACTGGCACAGGCTGCCCAGGGCAGCAGTGGAATCAGCATACCCAAGAGTGATCAAAAAAATGTGTGGATGTGGCACTTGGGGACATGGTTTAATGGTGAACGTGGTGGTGGTGCTGGGTTGGCACTTGGACTTGATGATCTTAAAGGTCTTTTCCAACCTTACCAATCATGGGAAACAATAAACCCAATCCCAACAGCAGGACCAGGCACTGTGCACAGTAAACCTAACCCCAAAGGTAGGACCAGGCAAGGTGCACTGCGAGTTGCCATAAAACACCTTCTCTCCTACCATGTGAACCTTTTTTTCTGTAGCAGAATGATACCCTGAAGCAACAGCAACATTCCAAGTGGGCCCAGCCCTTCTGACCTTGTTCTTGTGGCCGCTGATGAGCCGGATGCTGGTGCTCTCCACCCAGTTGATGTACCACAGGGTCCCTGCCGTGGTGCCCACAATGCCCATCTCCAGGGAGTCGTCAAAGGCTGCGCTCACAATCGTCCCATCCAGGGTGATCTCGTGCTCCAGCAGGACCGAGCCAGACCTTGAGGAAGGCAGGGTGGGAGAAGGACTGGCTCAGACATTGGAACAGCCACTCTGCCTGCTTTAAATCCAACTTTCTAGTGAACCCAGTTCAATGAGGGGCTCCTGTCCATGGAACAGTGACTGGGAGAGCTGGGAGTGTTGATCCTGGGAGACCTCAGAGCCCCTTCCAGAGCCTAAAGGGGCTCCAGGAGAGCTGCAGAGGGACTGGGGACAAGGCATGGAGGGACAGGACACAGGGAATGGCTTCCCAATGCCAGAGGGCAGGGCTGGATGGGATATTGGGAAGGAATTGTTCCCTGGCAGGGTGGGGAGGCCCTGGCACAGGGTGCCCAGAGCAGCTGTGGCTGCCCCTGGATCCCTGGCAGTGTCCAAGGTCAGGCTGGACAGGGCTTGGAGCAGCCCGGGACAGTGGAGGGTGTCTCTGCCATGGCAGGGAGGGTTGGAATGGGATGGGCTCGAAGCTTCCTTCCCACCCAAACCACTCCATGATTCTGTGATTTGCACTTCAGCCATCTTTTTACAAGAAAGAAAGAAAATAGGGGATGCAATAGCATGAGAGAAGAAACAAAGGCAATGTATTTTCCCTAAATCTCCTACAGGAATTCCTACAAACCCCTGACACAAACTTCAGGCACGATCAACACCCACTTCCACTATTAAGAGGATTCAGCTACCTGTGGCAAAAATTCAGTCAAAAGATCCAGACAGAAAGAACCAGCAGTCACTGGATGGAGAGGAAAAGCTAAGGATGAGGAGCAGCAGGAGCAGCGTGGTTGCACGTGGTGTCTGTCTGTGAAAACCACCTCTCAGACAGGTCCTGGGGGCTCCCAGGTGAGGGGCCACGAGCTCCTACCTGGTATCGGGCCCTTTCAGCCTCAGCTCCTGCACGGTGGCCACGGACCACAGGCGGATGCGCTTCGTGTTGCTGCCACTCACTAGCCGCTTGTGCCGACATACCAGCACACCTGGGGATGAAGGGCACCTGTCAGTGTCCATTTCTCCCAGCCATCATTCCAAGGGTGCTCCTGGCAGCCATTTGGGCAGGAAAGTGGGAGGGTTCTACAGCCCAACACTGTTTGACAGACTAGAGGTCTGGAGGTGCTTTGGCACAGGCTGTCCAGAGCAGTGGTGGAGTCACCATCCCTGAAAGATTCAAGAGGCTTGTGGATGTGGTGCTCAGCAACATGGTTTAATGGTGGTCCTGATAATCTTAGAGACCTTTTCCAACCTTAATGATTCTATGATTCAATGAACCCCCCAGGAAATGCAGGACCCTGAGGAAAACCAGGTCACAGATCCATTGCCACCCCACAGATCTTGCATCCCACACAGCAAACTGGTTTTCCAAGCACAGCTGAAATGGGAAGTCTGCAAGCTCATGGCTTCTTTCCCAATTGGTTCCCCATTACAGCCGTGATGCTGCACCCACCGATCTCGCCCTCATCAGCCTCCCACGTCATGAAGCAGGAATTGGTCTCTGTGTCCCACACACAGATCTGGCCTGAGTTGGTCCCACTGTAAAGGAGAGCGTCAGCACCGTAACAGAGAGACGTCAACTCCACCAGCCCCAGCACGTCCGGGGCAGGGGCTCGATGAACCTGCCAAAGCACAAAAACCAGGAATGCCAAAGGGAATGAACGTGCTTAGATGCATCAGGAGAAAAAAAACCATCCTCCTCCCCTCAATTCCTGCAGTTAATGCCTCAAATACAACCAAAAGCTGCTTGTGCACAGTCAACATCACCTCACTGAGAGAAATCATCAGCTCTCACAGAGCCCTCACCAGGAGCTTAGAAAATAAGTCAGAGATGCTGAAAATAAATCTCAAAATGTAAAAGGAAGGTTTACCTTGAGTCTGACAGCAGCTCCCTGCTGCTCCAACAGCCAGAACATCACAGCTCCCCTCCCCACACAGGCCAGGTCTTGGTGAGAGACTGGGCTAAAAGCCACGTCGTGGAGAGGCTCCAAGACACGAGTGGACAGCATGAGCTCATAGGTGTGGGTGCTCCACAGAGCCATGGTCTGGTCACTGTAGTCCCCTAGGGAGAATGGGAAAGACAGGAGGAAGAATTCTGCTGCCTCAGGATGCTCACAAGCATCCACACAGCACACACACACCAGCTGTGTCACTCCCTCATCCAGCTTTTGGGAGATGACTGTCCCGAACACCATTCCAGGCATGGGCACAACTCCTTTGGTGCTCAGCACAAGCTGCATGACATGACAGATGCTTGTCCAAGTTAAGGACAGACAGAACTGGCTCAGTACTTCACACTGGAGGTTGTGGCAAACCTGTCCTGGCAGCAGAGTCATTTGGAGCAGCCAGGGCTGGGATTGCAACAGGCAGAGCAGTTTTCCTGCTGTTTCTCCATCCTCAGGAGTTGCTGCACACCTTGGGGAATGCCCCACACAAACCTTCCAGTGGCACTGGGCACTCAGGGCTGACACTGTCTTAACAAAGAACAGGATGGCACCTTTGCCAAGGTCCCAGCTGAGGTGGGAGCTGACCTCAATGGAAGCCACCACAGCTGGGTGGGAGCAGAAGGCATTGGCCTCAGTGATGGCACAAGCTCCCGGTGATTCCCAAGCTTCCAGAGAGCTCAGGAGGACAGTGCTCTCCTGCTGCCTTTCCCAGGCTCCACAAGCTCTGTGGAGACTTTCAGCTTTTCCCTCCCCTGCAGCCCAGACCGGAGCTGGAGGAGGAGAGCTCCTCTCCCACACTGCTCCCTGAAGAGCACACTGCTGCCTTTCTCTCCAGCAAAGCCTGCTTTCCTTTCCACAGGCAGCCTCACCAGCCTGGAGCGAGCGTATTGCCTGCCCCACAGGTCCCCTCTCATGCAAAACAAGAGCTTCCTAATTGCATGTTGTCCTTTAAATGTCCCCTGCCTGGACAAAACAGACAGCTTGAGCATCCATCCTGCGCTGGCATGGCTGCCTGGCAGGAGGCTCACAGTTGGGAGCCTGGCTACTTCTGTCCAAGTCCATCTAGGCAGCAATAACAAGTCCAGAAGAAGGCTTTTCCCTTTGCATAGTAACCATAAACCATTTCCAGGGGGTTTAAGAAACACCAGTGAGTCAGGAGGAGAAAGCTGTAACTGCTGCATTCCCTGCTGTCCCAAGGATACCATGGAACAGCTTCCTACCCACGAGCCTGCTGCACATCTGGCAGGTGTTTGGTGCTCACAGCACCCTCCTGCCATCAGCTGTCTGCTCTGGGGTGCACCCCTGCACCCACAGCTGCTGGTACAGGCATGCTCACCTATGGTGACAAGGAATCTGTCATCCCAGGAGAAGGCCATTGCTTGGACTTGTGTCTCATGGTGGAAGAGCTCTGCTGTGCAGGCCCCATCCTGGGTGCTCCAGATGCAGATCTGACAGTGGGAGTCTCCATCCTTCTTCCCTGAGGCAGAGGCAAGAACCTAACAGAACAATGTGTAAATAATTAGAGAACACTCATTAGTCTTAATGGGTTTTTCAGTCCCACATTAAAGCGATGTGGTTGGCAAATGGAGAATGCTGTGAGAAACAACCATTCAGCCGATGGCAGGAGGGAAAGGCAGCATCACCCAGAGGAGGAGAGTGGCCTTTACAGAATCACAGACTCGTGGAGGCTGGAAAAGATCTCCAAGATCATCCAGTCCAACCTGTGACTGACCCCCACCTTGTCACCCAGCCCAGAGCACTGAGTGCCACATCCAGTCCCTCCTCGGACACCTTCAGGGATAGGGACTTCACCACTCCTGGACAGCCCCTTCCAAAGCCTGACCACCCTTCCCATGGAGAAATTCTTCCTGATGTCCAACCTGAGCCTCCCCTGGCCCAGCCTGAGGCCGTTCCCTCTCCTCCTGTCCCTGTTCCCTGGCAGCACAGCCCGACCCCCCCCGGCTGCCCCCTCCTGTCAGGGACTTGTGCAGAGCCACAAGGTCCCCCCTGAGCCTCCTTTGCTCCAGCCTGAGCCCCTTTCCCAGCTCCTCATTAGACTTGTGCTCCAGCCCCTTCCCTGGCTCCACTCTCTTCTCTGGACATTCTCCAGCGCACACCGAGCCAGCACAACAGATAGCTGACTCCAAAACAATTTCCATAGCCTCCAGGCAGAAGGAGGAACAGACAAATGGGATTTTAGGCTGTGGCATTCCAAAGTGACAGGGACAAGCCCTGGCCTGGGGCAGCAGCAGCCTCTCCTACCTGGGCATCGTGGCTGAGGGCGAGTGTGGAGATCTCCTCGGCATGGCCCAGCCAGTGGTTCTGGGACCCCGAGTGCAGGTCTTCAACCACGATGACGCAGCCACAGGAGTAGGCGAAGAAGCCTGGCAGAAGAGGGGGAGGAGAGGGGATGTTTTCATGGAAAGGCTGCACATACAGCCCCCACCACAGCCCACGTGGAAAGTTCTATGATTCATTAATACGTAAAAGCTGACTCTTTGACGCAGCTCAGCAGCAGCAGGTTGGGAGCGGGGTGAAATCTCACTTTCCCTAACCTGAGTAAAGCAGGGCTGCTGGGCATCATTCCAGCTGGAGAAAGGAGGCAGGATGGGCTTTGTGAGCTTCCCTCCTGCTCTGTCCTCTCAACACCTGGAGCCCAAGTCTGCCCCACCAACTAAAGATTGCCAACAGCAAAGAGCTACTGGATTTCACCAACACAAAGAACCCCTGTGTTCACGCAAAGATCCCAACCCAAGATCGTAACTTCACTCAGTACACACCCCTAGAATCACAGAATAGAATCACACACGGGTTGGGTTGAAGGGACCTTAAAGCTCATCTCATCCCACCCCCTGCCATGGGCAGGGACACCTTCCACTGTCCCAGGGTGTTCCAAGCCTCATCCAACCCGGCCTTGGACACTTCCAGGGATCCAGGGGCAGCCACAGCTTCTCTGGCAGCACATCCCACCACTCCAGAGCATTCCCAGTGTACCTGTATCTGGGTTCCACACCATATTCCCTCTGCCATTCCCATTGTAGCCGATCACTGCTTTCAGCTTCAGGGCCTCACTGCCTGCTGGAGGAGATGAGAAACTCTGCAAGAGAAACAGATACTGGCTTAAAATAAGCTCTGGAAGAATGGTCTGGTCAGGTGCATCAACACCCACAGAGGAAAAAGTGAGTGTCCTCAAACACACATCCCACACAGATCCATGCCAATACTCACACAATTCCATAACGGAAGGGACTAACAATATTCCATAACAAAAGAGACGCTGCCCCAGCATAGCCAGGCACAGATGCTTTCAGATGGGGCACAAAACAGGCTGGCAGCAAGTGCCCAGCTAAGGAGCAGCTGCTAATCCCGCTGGGAAAGAGTTCCCATGGGCTTGGCTGACTTGAGATGCAGATATTTCAGTAAGAAGAGAACTGGGGGGAAAATGCTGCCAGGTGGAGGGACAGAGCAGAGGATTGGGGGTGAAATCTGGATGTAGCTGTTCTCCCAGCACTAGCAGCAGAGCTTAGGGAAAGGCCAAGTGAAGTTTCTGTTTTATTCCTGCTGTGTTTGTTAACAGAGCAGGAGCTGTGCCGTGTCTCTCCTCACTACGCTCCATGGATTTGCCTTCCCCAGCCTGCTCTGCCAACGCAGCTGCTCGCAAATATGGGAGCACAATGAATCACTCCATTGCTCACTCGTCTTTCACTCTCAATAGCACATGCCATTTCCACTCCTTTTGAATAAAAATGTATGCAGATTTGGGCAACACAAAAAGAGTTGAGCACAACTCACTTTTTACTAGTCTGGGAAGAGTTACATGTAGGGGCGAACAGGGAATTAACGTTAGGATTTCTCACTGAACATCAGCCCAGGGGTATATTTCCCAAATTGCTTTCCAACAGAGAACAAAATGGAAACCATTTGGAAAATCCACCTACCCCAGCCCCAAAATGCCTCCTCTCCACCTGGTAACCAGCACAACTCTCACCTGGGGGAGCACTGATGCCTTGAAGCGAGGAGTGAAATGCCGGTAGGAGTCCGGGCGGATGGAACATGGGGACTTGGGAGTTTTGGTGCCCTTCCTGGGTTCTGCCACACAAAGGAGAAAACGGTACCTACGGGATGCTGCTCTTGGGAAAGATTTGAGAGCAGCACCCAGGCTGTGTCTTGCTGACATTCAGGTGCTGTGCATGTGTGAACACACACAAGGTAAAAGTCAGACTGCAGTGTCACACGTGGAATATCCTGAGTGGGAAGGGACCCACAGGGATCATCCAGTCCAACCCTGGCCCTGCACAGACACCCCAACAACCCCACCCTGGGCATCCCTGGCAGCGCTGTCCAAACGCTCCTGGAGCTCTGGCAGCCTCGGGGCCGTGCCCATTCCCTGGGGAGCCTGGGCAGTGCCCAGCACCCTCTGGGGGAAGAACCTTTCCCTGATATCCAACCTGACCCTGCCCTGGCCCAGCTCCAGCCATTCCCTGGGTCAGTTCCTTTCCCACTCAGCCACACCACACTGTAAACAGCCTAAGGACACCCACACCTTGTGCTCTGGGCATCCCTGTGAAACCCCAAGCCCCACAGCTCCAGGGCTGTAACAGGAGCATCAGAGGCAGTTTTATCCTGAGGCTTTCCAACAAGTCCTGCCGGGCTGAGCACTGGCAGCTGCCTGCTCCTGGCAGGTCGCCACACACCGCTGCAGCTCCGAGGCTGTGCAGCTATTAATAGAGGCATTGGGAGCTTTAATTGCAGCTGGATTTAATGGGACGTGCCACTCTGACATGATACTGGCTCCAGGCTGAAGACAGGCTTCTGGTGTGCCCAGAAGCAGCAGCAGGGAAAGAACCAGAAAAACGAGCAGTTTTAGGGATCAGTGTGAGCTTCCCTCAATCCTGACTTCCCTTGGATGGTCATGCCCAGGGGAAAACTCCTGAGGAACATGTTGCAGCCTTTCACATCGCAGTTCAGAGCACATGTCTGGGTCTCTCTGCACCATAATAATAATAATAATCTTTGTTTTTGGGGGATAGACCAAGCTGCCATGCAGGCCTGCAGCTCTGTACAAGCTGGCAATACCCCTGATTTACCGTTTGCTGGATTTTCAGGAGACCTCGGGCTCTCCTGCCTCACTCTGGGCCTCACAACAGGCTCCTCCTCACTCCCATCTGATCCCACCACAAGGACTGAGGCATCTTTGTGCCTGTTTGCCACCACCCTGCTGCTGCCTGGCAGATCTTCTTCCTCCTCCTTGTCTGACTCGGAGAAAATACCTGGAGAGAAAAATCAGTGGGAAGATGGAGCCATCCATGTCCTTCAGGACCACTTCATGTGTTCCTGCCCCCTTGACTTCTGGCAGCATCATTCCCCTGCTCTGTGGAACAGTCCAGCTGTTAGGGTAGAGGGCAGAGCAGACAATTCCTATTAGGAATGACCAACGAGGTGTTTAGCTCAGTCAGAGAAGCTGTGCCAGCAGCTCAGTATGTGGAGGAGAGCAGAGCACAAAGGGGTGCTGAACCCCAGCACCTCTGGGCCTTGCCCAGCTTAGGGGAAGGAACTGCAGACTGGTCTGTCAGTCTGCCAGAAGGGATCACAGTAGGGATGGCTCCAAGGATGCTGCTGAACTAGGCAAGCTTTTCCTAAAACGAGGTCCATTTTCCCCTTTCCTGCAAGCAGTTCCTCTTACTTTGAAATCCTGCTTGGTGGACAGAGCTGATATCCAAACACGGCGGGGTGGACAGCAGTGGAAGAGGCACTGTCTGCCGAGGGGTCTCAGAGACATCCCTGGGCTTCTCCGAGCTGCTGTCTGGGAAAGGAATAGGAAAAGGCTTGGTGTCACTTCCTTCACCCCATGCTCCTCTCATCCTCTTGGATGGTAACACCTCCGAGCTCAGTTTTTCCAGCTTCCATAGAAGCCACTTCTCTGTCTTTTAAGAAAGAGAGGGACAGAGGGAGAGGGACAATGAGGGAGAAAGAAGACAGAGGAGATGGAGGCACAGAAAGACAGAAGGCAAAAGTTGAAAACCTACCAGAAAGCCCAGAGTGGCTCTGCTCAGAACATCCCCACACCTAGGCAGACTGAGAGGTGCCAATTAATTTGAGATTGTCCTTCCGGGCTAATCAGCTGGTTTGCCCCCCACTACATGACTCCCTCAAGGAAGGAACCATCCCCCCAAATCCTTACACTCTGGAAAAGCTGCCAGCACAACTCGTGGGAAGAGGCAAACTCACCTGACCTCAGCAGCAGAGTGGACGCGGGGGAACGAGCCCTGGGAAGTGGAGGAGATTGGAGTCACACAGGGATGGGGCAGGGGAAGGGGACACAGGGAAGGCACTGCCCAGCACCATTACCTGGCTGGGGATGACCTGACCGGAGGTGGAGCTAGGAAATCCCAGAGGAAGATGGCATCCCCAACGCTGATGACGTGCTGTTGGTCTGGGGTGAAGGCGACCTGGCGCACGGGCTCCGAGTGGCCGATGAACACCTGGGAGAGAGCACGCCTTGAATCCCCCACTGATGCCTTTTCGTGGTCTTAAAATCAAGAGTCATAAACAGTTAGAAGGGAAAAAGGGATTTTACCTTGGGATTTATTTTAAGGATCCTTAGGTGCACACGTCCAGGTCATATGCACCGAAATGCACCCCGCAAAATGCCCACCCCAAAAGATCTGGTATATCATTATGGGTGTTACTAATTAGCAGATCTCTCAAAGATTCCCCAATGAGAGGCTCGAGTGAGCCCCCCTCCCCAAGGAACCTTCCCCTGGATGGTTCTATCTTGGTTTCCAGAATGTGTTCTGGAGAGGACCTTGGGGTCTGGGGCACACTGATCCCCAGCTACGAAGCTTCTAAAATGTTTAGTCTCTCAGCTTGACAAACGAGTCCAAGAATGTAGGCAAAAAGCACTAAGAATACAGAAGCTGTAAAAAAGGTGTAACAGGGCTATAAAAGAAAAGGCAAAAAATCTTCATGGCATCACCACCACCACCTGTCCTCTCAGGATGGGGTTAGTCCACTCCCTGCCCTGCACAGCCAGGGTCAGCAGGAGGTCCAGAAGAGGATCTATCACACCTACAGTGCTCACACCTAAGGGCTGATCAACCCAGGGCCGACCTCCAACACACTCATTCGGGGAAGGAAGCAAAAGCTCAGGAGTCCAAAGTCTTATCCTGCTTCTGAAGCCCTGGGTGAACCATTTTCCTCTCCATGTGGCCCTGTCCCTAACACAGAGCTATCACCCACTTCTGTCCTTTGCAGAGGGTCTCACTGGGGTGCTCTGGCAGCCCCAGCCTGTGCCCACTGCCAGGCGTTGTTACAATGTGGGAACAGGGCTGCGTTTCTCTGCTGGGCAAACTGGGACTGGGGACACTGGGCCAAGTCACACAGAGCCCATTTACTGCTCTCTTCTCCAGGGATTCAGCAATGAACAGCACCCCCTCCCCTCCCCTCCCTGTGTGGGCAGTACCTGGAAGTTGATGGTGAGGCGCATCCGATAGTCCCACACTTTGATGACCTTGTCACCAGCAGTGAGCAGGTACTGGCCATCCCTGCTCAGCGCCAGGGAGGAACAGGTCAGCTTGTGCACAGGGGACACCTGAGGACAAGAAATGGCACCAGCAGACTTAGCTGAGCTGGTTCATGTCCTTATTTACACTTCAGCAAGAGAACAGCAGTGTTATAGCGTGGAAAACAAGGACAAGCTCAGGCTCACCCCAAGCACGAGCACACTGGGATAGCTGCAGGCTTCCCACTTGTGTTTCTTTGAAGCCTGTGAGCTCCAGGAGGAGTTTTTCTCTCATTTAACCTCCCACAGAGACATGAAGTGCCCAGCCCCCACAGGAGACCTCGTGGATGAGTATCAGTGTCCTACCTCTCGCACCAATCGTCCGGTTTTTGCATCAAGCACAAGGATTTTATTGGAAGAAGTGGCTACCAGGAGCTCGCCTTGAGGCACAGGACCAAAGCAGACCTTCACTGCAGAGTCCAAGATGGCACTGTGCAAGTCAAAGGTGCTGATGTCCACCCTCAGCAGCTGTGGAACAAGGAGCCACTGAGCAAACACTGCAGGAGCCTCAGGATTGTTCCTGTGCTCCTAACACGAGGCTATGGAGTCCCCTGGACCCTTCCCTTCCCACTTAACGAGGGCCTGCAGGTCCAGGCAATGCCCAGGAGAGCAGCTCATAGACAGAGGTGAAAGCTGACAGTGTCCACAGCACCTCTCCAAATTCTCCTTCTAGAGGGGAACAAAGCCAGAGGAGAAGAAACCTTGAGTCTGTTATTTCTGTCTCATGGAAGGGAACACGGGGAGCTCACGTGGGGCTGGTGCCCCACTCCCTGATCCACCTCCCCGGATGCAGCCTGTGGAATTTCCAAGGGACACCCCTGTTCCCAGGAGCGAGGGGAGTCTGCTGGGTACCTCATCGAGTGAGCAGGCCTCCATCACTGTCACGACGTACTTGGAGGGCCCCACCAAGGCCAGCAGGCGACTGTCCCCACTGACCACCAGAGTGTCCACGCCGATCCCGGCATCCCGGGCCACCACATTGCCTGGGGGACACAGTAAGAGAGTGAGGAGGAGCAAAGCCCACTCTGATGGTGCTGCTGAGCAGCAGCTGCAGCTTCTCCTGCCTCTGAGCCTGAGAAAAAAGCAGCCTGTACTGTGGGAGATGCTACAAATTTTACTTACACACTCAGAGCGTGCAGTGAACCACCTCAAAACCAAGGTTGAGATGCACAGCTTGTTGCCTGAGTGAACATGCAGCGTTTTCAAGGAGAGCAGAACAAAGTCAGAGGAATAAAATCGATTTTAGGGCTTATTTTTTAACGTTACAAGAGGCTGTGATGAGGAGCTCTGTGAGATCTCGGCTGCAGCCTGGCTGTCTGAACCCGGAGCAGAAGGAGGTTGGTGCTGAACACCACCACACTGATGTCAGTCCAGAGGGCAGAGAGACCCACAGGTCTAAAAATCACAGAAATTACAGCAATTCTCGGTATTTATTCCACAACCATAATTCCACTGTCCTGTCCCTGGAACGTGACCAGGCAGCAAACACAGTTTCAGAGCAGAGTCACCATGTGAAGGTCCAGCTGCAGCACTGACACCAAATTTGGGTGATTTTGGACAAATTTCCTGATCTCTCCAAGGCCCTGTTCTTTCTCCTGCACACTTCCTGGGGCAGGTTCCTCCTCTTCGTGCAATATTGCACTGTATAAAAATCTGAGTTCCCTTTCCCTGCCCAAGCTTGTGTTGTCACAACTCATTCCCAAAATGTACATTAAATGTGACACTAATTTTTCCAAACTGCCTTGCCTGTGCTCTGCCTCCAGCTCTCTACCAGCTCCATTCACCAGCATGGAGCAGCTCTGCTGCAGGCAGGATTAGGGCAACAATCCACTTTAAACAAATTAAGTTGCACATGCACAGAATGGAAAGAGTCAGGGCTTGGGCATGAATAAATCTCTGTGACTCCAGCACATTCATGAAAGCATCACACCAGCAGGATGAGAGGTTTGAAGCAGGACAGGTAGGGAAGTGCTGGCAGTCACTGGGTTTTGCTCACACAGAAGGTACAAACAGAAATCACAGAATCATTAAGGTTGGAAAAGCCCTCTAAGATCATCAAGCCCACTAAAACATGTCCCCAAGTGCCACATGAACTTCTCTCTTAAATCCCTGCAGGGATGGTGACCCCACCACTGCCCTGGGCAGCTGTGCCAGTGCCTGACCACCCTTCCCATGAAGGAATTTCCCCAATATCCAACCTAAACCTCCCCTGGCCCAGCCTGAGGCCGTTCCCTCTCCTCCTGTCCCTGTTCCCTGGCAGCACAGCCCGACCCCCCCGGCTGCCCCCTCCTGTCAGGGACTTGTGCAGAGCCACAAGGTCCCCCCTGAGCCTCCTTTGCTCCAGCCTGAGCCCCTTTCCCAGCTCCCTCAGCCTCTCCTGGGGCTCCAGCCCCTTCCCCAGCTCCGTTCCCTTCCCTAGACATGCTCCAGCCCCTCAGGGTCTGTCTTGTGAGGGGCCCAGAACTGTCCCAAGGACTGGAGGTGCCCCAGCAGTGCCCAGGGCAGGAGGAAATGACAAAGCTCAGAAGGTTCACTGGGAAATATCTCTCCAAGCAGGCTGAGTTTGGGTTGGCTCTGGTCTCAGGATATCTGTGCTAATAAAAAAAAGAAGAAAGGCAACCCCAACCACAGAGTCTTACCCAGGACTCTCAGGACTTGGGTTTTCTGGGCCACAAAGCTGTACAGAGCCAGAGTTCCCTGTAAGCAGGAGCTGAACATCAAATTGCCATCTGGAGAGAAGGTCAGCCCGGTGATCGCGGCGCGGTGCTGCCTGAAAGAGGGCAGAAAACATGGAAAACAGGAAGAGAAACAGGAACCACAGACAGAGGGAACAGTGGTGACGTTGAGTGTAACATGGTGAAGAACCCAGGAGAATAAAATGACCAGGAACAGAGCAGGGCCCCACTGTGCTCACTCCTGCAGCATCCCAGGACAACCAACACCCCAACTTGTCGGAAAACCGAGCAACAAGCGCAGTGCTCCAGCCTGGATGGAACCTGCTCCCTCTCCCTTTGGAGCATCCTCCAAATCCCACAGTGGGGCTCACAAGGGCTCCCTGCCCAGCTGCTCTCTAGGACAAGCTCTTTCCTACTGCTGTCCACTGGGAAGTCACAAAGAAAGCCCTCATGGCTTTCACCACCCAGAGCCTCGGCACAGCGGGATCTGCCCGAAACCCACCCAGCTGGGACCTGAGGCTTGTTGAGCTCCATGATTATCACTGTGGTTCTGTCTCATCACCAGGACACCCAGTTAGACCCAGTGTAGCTCCCAGTTCACTCACTTGTGCTCCAGCAGGAGGTCAGAGGCAGCCAGGCTGAAGGTCCGCACCACTCCGCTGTCGAAGCCACAGGCCAGGATCTTCCAGGAGGGGTGGAAGGCCACAGTACACGGAGTTTCCTCTGCAGCTGAAAAGTCATAGAGCTGCAGGGAAGAGACAGCACGGGCATGAAGCTGGAGAGAACTGGAGCTGCAGCTGGGCCCAACAACTGGGCAGCCTCACATCTCCACCATGAGCATGTTGCTGCTCCTGCCTGCATGGATCCAAAGCCCAGTGAAATCCTGGGTCTTTGGGCATTTAGGTAAAGCCCTTGGGTGCTATGGTTTGTGCTAAAAAGAAATATTCAAAAGATGGAGGAGAAGAAAATAGTTTTGTCTAACAACGCCTCAGAACTCTGTACTTCCAAAGGGTCTCTTGCCCACGGTACCTCTCATGCTTCAGGGAGGGCTCTTGAACTGTGGGGCTTTGATAATTGGACCAAACAGAGACCAGGGAGACTCTTAATAAACAGCAGACACCTCCTGCCTCTTGTCTCACCCACCTGCTGCATGGAGGTGAGGTCCCACACTCGGATGGTGTTGTCCTGGGACACTGTTGCTATCAGCTTCCACCTCCCCTCCACCGAGAATCCCAGCACAGAGTCCTTGTGAGAGCGCATCAGGGTGTTGTAGTCCCGGGCCTGGATATCCAGGTAGCCCAGATTCCCAGTAGCTGTCGTGGACAGGACTTTGTGGCCATCTGGGCTGATGCAGACAGAACTCACTGGAGCCTCATGCTCTGGGGAAAGACACAGGAGTCAACAAATCCTCTTGGAATACAGCTACAGACCCACATTTAGGAAAGAAATGCCCACAGGAATGAGCAGCCCATGACCTGGAGACTGAACACTTGCAGGTGTGAGTGTAGTGACAGGTTAGAGAGATTAGTCTCTGCCCTTCGTAACGTCCCTGGGCTCTGCTGTAATGGTGATTGTTTCAAAAACAATGAAAACAATCAAGAACTGCTTGACTTCTCCCCTAATTTTTCACAGACAGATGAGCTGTGGCTACAAGGGCACAGAAATCAAGATGGAAAGTCTGTTCTCTCCCAGGAGATCCTGCCTTTCTCCCATGAGTTACAATAAAAAACATGAGTAATTGCCACTGGAGACTTCCAAGGCACACATAACACATGCCCTCACTGATGAGGATTGCTGTGGGAGCTGTGGCAGTGGAGCTCTGGATCTGCAGCAGGAGACACACCCCCACCTCTACGCACCTGCCTCTAAGACAGCAGCTGAGAAGTCCAGTGGCCACAGCCTCACGTAGCCATCCTCTGATCCCGTGGCACAGAAGGTCAAGGACATGCTGATACTGTTTATAGCGATCCCAGGGCCTGGAAACCCAAAAAACAACACCTCCTTATACAGATGGAACAAGAAAACTCAACCTAAGAGGGGGCCCATCCCAGAGCTGAGTCTGGTAGTCCACCCACACCCAGCTGGAGCCTGAGGAGGAGGCAGGAATCCCAGAGTGACTGACAGAACAGGCTGAAGGGTCTCAGCCAGCCCTTCTCAGGGCTCAAAACTCCTCTTTACCACTGTGAAACTCTTGCCAGGCACAGAAAATTCCTACCCCTGCCATATTTTTGCCTCAGACAGGATCCTGTAGCAAAGGATATCCCAGATTAACTGCCCAAGATACAAACCCTTTCATTTCCATATCCCAAATCCTCTCTGCAGGAGGGAGATACAGATCCACAAACTGGCAGGTTTTGGTTCGTAGAATCATTAAGGTTGGAAAACCTCATTGAGTCCAAGCACGATCCCACCACCAGCCCATGTCCCCAAGTGCCACATCCACAGGTTCTTTGAATGTTTTACAGGGATGAAATGGGCAGCTTGCTCCAATGCCTCAGCACACTTTCAGTGAAGAAATTTCCCCCAATATCCAACCTAAATTCAGGTATAAACACCATAAGTCAGAGCCAGGAGGCACCAAGGACTTTGTTTCCTCTCCCCTCCAGTCCCTTTCTTGCCCTTGAAGTGAGAACTGCAATAACACACCTCTCATAGGCCACGTTATAGATTAATTAGCTCAATTTGCCAAAGCGAACTATGCACTAAGTTTTAAGATATCAGAGCAATCACACTTGAAAGTGAATTCTTCCCGCTGTTCAAGTTAATGGAAGAGCTGAAAGTTGGTCTAATGTACAGCAACAAAGATTCCCCAAACACTCTGCACACCAGCTGAATAATGAAAAAATCCCCAAATTCATCTTTTTCCTTGGTCTTAGTTCTTTTTCCATCTCTACATTAAGCCTCCCATCAGCAAATGAAGACCTTGTTTCATGTTTCTAAAAGTAGTTTTTCTCTGAAAGTGCAATCAGCATTTAAAATGCTCAAATCTTTCTTAAAATGATACTTTGCTGTACTAAGGAAGATTATTTGCAGTCCTTAAGAGGCAAATAGCAATGATCTAATCAACCCCAAAATAATCCTTCAGCAGTAGGTAAAGAGCTGGTTGGTTTGAGCAGAGCTGATTTCTGACCCTGATGGTGGTGGAGGTGGTCCCTGCTTGGTTTTCCCCCTGTCCCTGCCTGCAGGTGCTCTCACCTGAGCTGTTCCCTGCTCCTGCTCCCACCTGAGCCATTCCCTGCCTGCTCCTGCTCCCACCTGAGCCATTCCCTGCCTGCTCCCTGCTCCTGCTCCCACCTCAGCTGGTCCCTGCCTGCTCCTGCTCCAACCTGTTCCCTGCTCCTACCTGAGCTGCTCCCTGCTCCTGCTCCACCTGAGCCATTCCCTGCCTGCTCCTGCTCCACCTGAGCCATTCCCTGCCTGCTCCTACTCCCACCTCAGCTGTTCCCTGCTCCTACTCCCACCTCAGCTGTTCCCTGCCTGCTCCTGCTCCCGCTCCCACCTGAGCCGCTCCCTGCCTGCTCCTGCCCATTCCCCTGGGGCTGTGCAGGCAGCAGGCGCCGTGCACTCTGCACACAGACGTTCTTGTAGTCCACCTCCAGCACATGGCCACTCCTGCTGCACACAAAGCTGTAAAAAAACAAAACAGAACAGGAGAGAGACTTGCTTTTAGTAAAAAAACAGCCTGGTTTACCTGTTCAACTGGTTTGTGTAAAGCAATCCTGGCTCACAGTAATAAAAGAGGTCAACAAGGTGTCCAAGTGCTCCATGTGCTACCCCACACATACCCAAGGAAGTCAGAGTTCCCAATTTGGTTTCCTGACCCTTTGGAACAGAAATTAGCAGAAGAGCTAAAAGCTTCCCATAAACTCCAGGAAGGAGCCTCCCTCTGCCACAGGCTGGCTGAGCTGACAGCTCTGTCTTTGTGAGACTATATATGGTGGCAACAAAGGTCTGGCTTTGATGATTAAAATAAAACAACAAAGTGTGTGACTGTATGCAAGAGGATGTGTATCAGGCTCCTCCCACTGCCCCAGGAATCCAACAGAGAGCTTCAGGTGAGGAGACAGTCACTAAATACGGCAGAACAGCAGCACGGCAAGAGGAAAGAAACTGTTCTGCAAGCAGCCAAATCCCTCTTGGGAGATGCCATGTGCTGAGTGGGGAGAGGCTCTCCCAGCTCCAGAAGGCAGCTGTATTTTGAGGGAGAACCCCAGCAAAGTGCCGTGGTAGAGAGGGAAGGTGAATGCTAAGCAGGGAGAGCTGCAGAGCTCCCTCCTGCCAGGCTGCCCAGGCCAGGTGACAGCGCCAGTCCCTTACAGCGCGCGCTCCTCCGGCTCCCGCTCGGGCCCCTCCTCGAAGGCCAGGTCGGTGAAGTCCAGGGAGTGGTACTCGCCCAGGCTGACGGGACACGAGCGCAGGGCTCCGCTCCGCACGCGCCACAGCCTGATGTTGTCCCGGCCACACGACACCATCCTGTCCCGGGAGACACAGCCTGAGCACCAGGGCAGGGCTCCCCAGGCCCCTGGGGGAAGGGCAGCGTCCCAAGGGCCACTGACAGTGAGGACTGAGAACAGGAATGGCAACCAGATGGCTGCAGCACCACAATTCCCCCCCAGCCATGCCACAGTTACGGAATAAAAGTGGTTTGGGGTGAAGGGACCTTAAAGCTCATCTTGTTCCACCCCCTGCCATGGGCAGGGACACCTTCCACTGTCCCAGGATGCTCCAAGCCCCGTCCAACCTGGCCTTGGACACTGCCAGGGATCCAGGGGCAGCCACAGCTGCTCTGGGCACCCTGTGCCAGGGCCTGCCCACCCTCCCAGGGAACAATTCCTTCCCAGTGTCTAAGATTCAATACCTTTGATTTCTTTTCTTGGCACACTACCTGGTATCATCAAAGAAAGCAATCTTCATGGCCTGGATGTCCACATCTGTGTGTGCTTTGGCCAGCACAGTCACACCTCCACCACGGGTCGCCTGAGCAGTGTTCCACACCACCACCATCTGAAGCAAGAAAATACAATGGGAGAGCTGCTCAGAACCTTGGCAGCAGAAGAGGTTTTCATCCCACAGCTGCTCCAGAGCTGGGCACAAAGTACTGATAACAGAGCTGGAGCAGGGAAATAAAACCCATCGCACAGAGGGTTTAGGACAGTCCAACAGCTTTGCAAAGCTTCATGGCAATATCCTTGTCTGCAATCCATAATTAGAGGTTCTAAATCCCAGGGCTGCCTGGCAACAGGAGTCAGACTTGGAAAGAAAATCCACAGAGCAGTGGGAACTCTGCCTGCTGGGATAGAGGAGCTGTCCCAGGGCTGAGGGAGCGGGAGGGCAGCACGTGCCCACTGCTCCAGCGCAGGTCTGTGTGCCCTCAGTGCCCATCACCAGGGGCAAGAGTCAAACCCTCTGCCTAAAGCACAGGATGCCTGAGGAAATGCAGGATGCTCTGCATTCCAGAACAGTGTTAAAACCAAACCCAGCATCACCTCAGAGACTGGGATGGGCTGTGGCAGCACCCTGGGAGAGGTGCTTCCCCAGCACCCCCATTCTCCCACTGCGCTTTCACCCCACTGATCCCACCTCCCCAGCTCCCCCACGGATCACAGAACGCTGCCACATGCTGGGAAAAGCACGGAGCACTGTGTGGTTTTTCCTTCACTTAGTGACGGCACAGCTAATTGCTGATGGTCGTCACTAAAGGATGAAAACAGTGGATGAAAAACAGTTCCACTGACAAAACCAAACCCCCAGTCCCATGGAACAAGTTTATTTTTGACTGCTACACGTGGGATCTGCGTCATCCCCAGCTACAAAGGTGGGCGGCAGCTCCAGTGCCCAGCATCCCTTCCCACAGTGATGCCTGGAGCTGAAGATTTCACCTCACATCTTGCCCCGAACTCTATTAAAATAAAGATATAATCCCATCACCCTGCCTGGGTCCTAGCTGGGACCACTCCAGGGACAGAACAGCCCCAAAGCACAACCCCACCAGGTCTCTCTGGCTGCTGCCAAAAGGATTTGTTCGCTTGCAGCTGAGGAACACCCACAAGCATCAGGGAGAGGGAAAGCATTCTCTAGGCAGCTAACAAGAAAGGGATGTGCCCCAAGAACATGTCTAGGAGAGCCCAGAGCAGAGGTTTGCCTGGAAAATACCTACAGAATCTGGAAGAACAGCTCTCTCAGGGAAACCTCCCAGTCCCAGGGTCAGCTCTCACCGTTTTGCTGTGCACGTCCTTCCCGACGCCACACAGAACAGCTCCGCTGTGGGAAAAGCTGTAAGAAGAGAGACCTGGTGAAGAACAGCTCCTTGTACCCTGAGTTCATCCCCACGGGGCATAAAAGGGGACAAGTTGTGGGGATAGGGAGACAGCAAGACCTGAAGGGAGAAGCTCAGGAGAGAGCCGGCAGCATATCCAGGCCAGCTGCCAGCAGGTCTTGGTGACAAACACAGGCAGCTGTAACTCATCCCTGGTTTATCATGCAGGAATAGCGCAGAAAAGCTGCCGTGCCGCAACGCTGAACACACCCCTGCCCCCACCAACACCCACCTGAGGGACACGAGGGACTGCAGGTAGGTTTTGAAGAGGCAGAGGCAGGTTCCTGTGGGGAAGTCCCAGAGGCGCCCCACGCCACGGGGCCCGGCCTGTGCCGAGGCCAGCAAGGTGCTGCTCCCGCTGAACGCCAGCACCGACACCTGCGGGAAGCAGCGGCACAGAGGATCCCAGCAGAGCTGGCACCAGGCTGCAAGGACGGGGCTGCCATCAGGGCTTGCAAGGGTTACACTCTCACCTTGTCTGTGTGGCCAAGGAAGAACCTCTGCTCGCCAGTCTTGAGGAGCAGGGCAACGATGACGGCGTGGCAGGGGTACACCACGGCCGTGCTGTCCCGCGTCCACAGCGCCTGCAGCACCGAGACAGGGGGGACATGGCTCCAGAACCGCCCCACAGCCCTGGCACAGAGTTCTTCCCCAGTCCTGGAAGTGTTCAAGGCCAGGTTGGATGGGGTGTGGAACAGCCTGGGCTAGTGGGAGGTGGCCTGGCCCATGGCAGGGGTGGACGTGGATGGGCTTTAAGGTCCCTTCCCTACTATCAAACAGCAGATCCAAGGAAAATGACATTGCTGGCAGAGCTTTGAGCTGACTGAACCAAACCAACCCTTCCTTTACCCTAAAACAGACCACAAGCAAGGTCCAGTGTGCCATGGAAACAATCCAAAACACAGCCCTTCCTTTCCAGCCTCCAACAAAGCAGCACCAGTTTTAATGTGTTAAAAAGATGAGAAATTTAGTGAAGGGTCTGGAGCACAAGTCTGATGAGAAGCAGCTGGGGGGGCTCAGCCTGGACCTTCTGGGTCTGCACAAGTCCCTGACAGGAGGGGGCAGCCGGGGGGGGGTCGGGCTCTGCTGCCAGGGAACAGGGACAGGAGGAGAGGGAACGGCCTCAGGCTGGGCCAGGGGAGGTTTAGGGTTGGATATTGGGGAAATTCCTTCATGGGAAGGGTGGTCAGGCACTGGCACAGCTGCCCAGGGCAGTGCTGGGGTCACCACCCCTGGGGGGATTCAAAAGCTGTGTGGATGTGGCACTTGGGGACAGGGGTCAGTGGTGGACCCGGGAATCCTGGGGAAACAGCTGGAATTGATGACCTCAGGGGGCTTTTCCATCCTATGATTCTATCTAAAGGGCACCATAATTTTTAATTGACCATCCTAACAGCAGAGGAGTTGTGCACAGATGCTCAGGCCCATCCACTTTGGGATCATTTTCCACATCAAGCAGTGCCACGCTCAGCTGCATTTCACACCTCCAAAACATCCATATCCTGGCCATACAATGACACATCAACTCCCCAGATCATCCAAGCCACTGACCCATTTGGTGCTGCAGCCTCCAAAGCCAATAATTGTTTTCAGCTTCAGGATGGGATCCGGTACAAGCCCCTGGAAAAGAAAACAAGACAGCACCATCATGCTTAGAGCCAGGCTGGGGTCCTCCTCCATGGGGCACCCCAGCCCCAGTGCTCAGCTCTCTCTGAAGCACAGAGGCAGCTTTGGGTTTCTCCTGTCAGAGGGGAAAGCTTTAAAGCACTGAACCCAGCAGAGTCAAGCCTGGCAGGCAGGCAGGAGCTGGGGTTTCTGAGTTAAGCCCATTCAGCCCCAGCGATGCCCAGAGACCCAGGGCCACTGTGGGAATCCCAGGTTAGAAGGGACCTTAAAGCTCATCCACTTCCACCCCCCTGCCATGGACAGGGACACCTTCCACTGTCCCAGCTTGCTCCAAGCTCTGTCCAACCTGGCCTTGGACACTTCCAGGGCTGTCCTGCAGGCCAGAGCTCACCTGTGGGATGGCATAAGGGCCAGAGCCCTTCCTGTATGCACCTGGGCAAACCTGGGGCTTAAGGTCAGCACATCTGAACACAGAGTCCCTCTTTCAAGGCAAGTAGGGGCTGGTGGGGGAAGAGCTGCTAGTCAGAAAGAGGCATCTTTTGGACTCCCTAAGTTTAACTGAAACTCCCAGTGCGAACCTTACATTCCCTCTCTCACTTCATTAGAAATAAACACCCCAAAGCCACCTTGTGACCTTCCAGAACGTCACACACCTCCTCTGAGCCAGGGACAGCTCGGGTTGTCTGTCCCCTCCTCTGACGAGCATAGACATGGATGCCACCATCGCTGAGTGGCAGTGGCTGGCTCGTGTCCCCCGCACTGTGCAGCCTCTGCTTCTCCTCCAGCACGGGGTCTCCAGCAGGCACAGCTCTCAGAGGCCCTGGGACTGCCAGGTGAACCTCAGGGATGCTTTCCGTGATTACAGGACAGCGATGTGGCACCTGAGAATGAGGAAAGCCTCAGACAGAGCTCAGTTCTCCTCCCAGTGCCCTCCACCTGCCCAGGGGCAGAGACAGGGAGACACCCACGTCTGTCCTGAGGGCTCTTCACAGCAACACAAATGAGGAGAAAAAAATGTGGAGGTCTCCCTGTGGGTACCTGGCTTTGGCCAGGCTGCTAAGCAGCTGCTCTCCTTACGCTCCCAGTATTGTCTGTGCACAGTTCATCTCCTCCAGACAGCAAACCAGAGCCTCGTCCAAACACTCCTGGAGCTCAGGCAGGTTTGGGACCACTGCCCTGGGGAGCCTGTTCAGTGCCTGGCCACCCTCTGGGGGAAGAACCTTTACCTAATATCCATTAAAACCTGCCCTGGCACAGCTCCAGCTGTTCCCTGGGTCCTGTCCGTGTCACAGAGAGCAGAGATGGGAGCTGCCCCTTGGGAGGAGCTGCAGCCCCTGATGAGATCTGACCTCAGTCTACTTTTGTCCATCTGATCAAACCAAGTGACTGCTGCACCTCGTACTCTTCCCCTCCAGATCCTTCACCATCTTCATGGCCATCCTTTGGGCACCCTCTAATAAGGGAGGTCGTGCTCCTCACTTCCTCCCTCTGCACAGCATGAGGATGGCTTCCCCCAGTCCCTCTCCAAACACCCACACTGGTAAGCCAATATGGACCCCAGCCCCCACATCACCCCCAGTGGGGAAGGGGAAACCAGGATGAGGACAGCTGGCTGCAGTCCCAGCAATCCCAGCTCCAGGCACTGTTCTGCTCCCTGAGGGCACTGATCACATTCCTTAGTCTCCAGACCTCTTCCTATCTGTAATTTGAAGCCACACCGATCTGCTGCCTCCACAGAGACAGGGAGGATGGATGTCTGGAGATTTCGAGGTACTTGGCACATCTCCTGTCTCTGTGCTGCACCACACTGAACCCCCAGGCAGGAACTGCAGGGCTGTGGTCACCAGACCGTGCCCGGAGAAGCTGCCAATGACAACGAGCAGTTTCTACACCTTAAATTAAGACACAGATGCAGGGAAAAGCTGCATGGGAAGCAGGAAGGAAGGAGCACTTACAGCTTTGGGACTGGTTATGTGATGGACGAGGGACAGGCGGTCACAGACTGCTCTGGAGAGCGTCACCGGCTTTGTCAGCGGGCGGCCGGGCTCCTCCAGGACCTGGTCACCTGGGCAACACAAGGAGCAGGTCGAGCTCTTTTGGAAACCCAGGGCACCACCCTGGAGTGGCATAGCCTTGGCTGCTGTCCCTGGCACTCCCACCTGCCACAGGACTTGGGAAGCTCTTCCGGATGCAGTTGCACGGCACCTTAGACCCCTCAGATGGGAACCTGAGCAGAACCAGAGGAGGGCACTGTGTAATTGGGATACTGCAGTGGCACCTGAGAACATCACTTGGTACCTCAGCCTGGCACAGAGCCTCTTCACTGTCTCCTATAAGATCCCCCCTTTTGCCCCATGGTGCCCCAAATAAAGGGGTACCAAAGGCAGAAGACACTAAGGGTGTGTTTGTTAACAACACCAAAATGCCCCCTGGAGCCCCAGGTTCACCTGGATCTGTCATTCCTTAAGTGGCACTACCCATCCTGCCCTTCCCTGGGGCGTGGGGAGCTCTGGGAGCTGCAGTGGCATGGGGAGCAGCCATACCTGATGTAGTCATAGAGGTCGTGCCAATTCTCCCCCTTGGGCACAGGGAAGGCCAATTCCCGGGGCATGGGAGCGACCCCGCGGCTGGACAGGTCACGGAGCCGGGCCTCGGAGAATGTCACACCTGGCAGCACAGGGACACACACACACACAGTGAGCTCTGCAGGCCCAGGCAGCTGCCTGAAATCCCATTCCCTGTGGGATACCGGCACAAACCACTTCCCACCTGAGAAACAAAGATCACAAGCCTGAGGTTTGCAACAAACACACCGTGCTCAGGTGTATTCCTGTAACTCTCAACCTCCAAAGAAGAGCCCAGAGCATAAACCCTTGGATTTCAGTAATAAACCCCCAGGCTCAAGATTCATGTAATTTCTCTTCACTGACTCAGCAGTTGCACATGATTTCTCTTAAGGCTCATAGGCCGTTTTCTTATTTCCTCTGTGTATTTTTAAATTTAGGAAAGTGAAACAAGAAAGGTTTCAGGAAAGATGCAATAAATTCTCAGGAATTTCAAAGCAGCCCCTGTAACTTCTTCCTCACTGATGCTTCCCAGCAGGCCAGGCAGTTCAGACAGAATTCCAGCATGAAAAAGGAAAGACAGAAAACAAAGGGTTTGACCAAAGTACCTCTGCCACACTGAGCAGGTGGATAAAAAAAGCAGGTTGGAAGATTTTTGACACAAAAAAAGCACAGGCTCTTGCAGCAGATAAAAGCACAAGTCTTGCAGAAGTGAGGCTTGATGGCACCTTTCACTTTTACCCCTGAAAAAAATTTCTAACCTTAGAAAGATATTTAACTTTGCTCTTTTTGTTCACTTTTACAGCTGGAAAATGAGAGGATACTTTCTTCCAGAGTTTGGGAGACTGTACTCCATTCCAGATTTCCTTCCAGTGCCTAAAGGGGCTCCAAGAGAGGTAGGGAGGGATTTTGGACAACACCCTGGAGTGACAGGACACAGGGAATGGCTTCCCACTGCCAGAGGGCAGGGATGGATGGGATATTGGGAAGGAATTGTTCCCTGCAAGGGTGGGGAGGCCCTGGCACAGGGTGCCCAGAGCAGCTGTGGCTGCCCCTGGATCCCTGGCAGTGTCCAAGGCTAGGCTGGACAGGGCTTGGAGCAGCCCGGGACAGTGGAAGGTGTCCCTGCCTGGGTGGAAACTGAACATTGTACAAGTATTTTGCCCTTTCTTATTCCTATCATAGAGCACCAGCAGCCCAGTGCTCTGCCAGGGCTGCAAACTCAGCTTTGAAAACCCACGGGCTCCCCCAGGCTGGGCTGGAGCCTCAGGAGAAAGCAGAGACCACCCTGAGCTCTGGGCTCCTCACCTGGCTCAAAGAGCAGGTCGCTGGTGCAGAGGTTTTTCACGAGCAGGTTGGAGCAGAGTTTGACCCCCCTGAGGTGGCTGTACCTGCGGTTCAGGTACAGGCCCAGGATGGAGGGCAGGTCCAGCACCAGGCACGTCCAGCGCACGTCAGCCGGGGCTGCTCCGGTGGCACCTGGGGAGGAGAGGACAGGTGGGAAAAGGGAGGCTGGGAAAGAGGCTACAGACATGGACCTTGCTGGATGGGAGACACAAGATCCACAGTGTTCCGTGTAAAGTATTTACCAGGCAAGATTCCCACCAGGCCTTTGCCAAGTGGGAGATGGGAGAACATGTATTGTAGGCTCAGGGGTGGGGAAGGACAGACAGGCATCCCACCACCTCCATGGCCTCATGCCTGGCCTGACACTGCACCCCACTGTTAGGGAGAACAGGGATAGGGGACAGCCCAACCAGGAGCTACAGCTCTGACCTGGCTGCAGAGGGGCTCCTGCTCAGGCCCACCACTGTTACCATAAAATCCTGGAATGGTTTGGGTTGGGAGGGACAACCTTAAAACCCATCTCATTCCATCCCCCTGCTACGGGCAGGGACATCTTCCACTAGCCCAGGTTGCTCCATGCCCCATCCCTCCCGGCCTTGGACACTCCCAGGGATCCAGGAGCAGCCACAGCTTCTCTTCAAACGCACTGAGTCAACCTGAGAACTCAGCTTGCTTTCTAACAGTTTATTTTGGTGGTGATGTGCCCGCCCAGCCCCAGCACACAGCTCCTCACCCCGCCGGGCCGTGCCCCCGTTGGCTGCTCCGCAGACGAAGGGGAACTGCAGCCAGGTGGCCGTGGACTTGAATTCCTTGAAGAGGTTGGAGAAGGAGATGCGAACCACCTGGTTATCCTGGGAAGAGACACACACATGGAGCTTTAGTCACCCTGGTGGCTTCGGCAGGGAAGTGCTGCAGAGGAGAAGGTATGTGGCCCTGCCTCCTGTCCCCTCCACGTCCCCTGTCCCCAGTGGAGATGGCACCAGGATGGAAACCATCTCCAGCCGGGGGTGACCCACCAGCAGCAAAGAGCAGCCAAGTCCTGCAGCCCCCGAGCCCACCAGTGCCATCCCCAGTCCTTCCATCAGCCACGATGGCAGTTAAAGAGGCCACCCTGTGTCACGGACCTCGGTGGTGACATCCAGGTGCACGAGGAAGTGCTTGCGGGGCAGGGGCCTGAAGAGCAGGTAGAGGTAGCGCCCGGTCAGCCCCAGGGACTGTGTCCCTGCCCGTGGCAGCTGCAGGTAGCTGCTGGCTGGGTTGGAGCCTCTGATCCGGTAGATTGTTCCCTTCAGCCTTGTGTCCTTTGGAAACCAGGGAAAGATGGGGGATGGGTCAGCACCGCCCACCCTTGGCCAGTGCCCCCCGCCCGTGGTGCCGGTGCCCCCGTTACCGTGAGGGCAGCCACATCCCCCTCCTTGGCAGAGCGCTTCCACTCCTCCACACGGAAGTGCTTGAAGATGTTCAGGTATGGACGCTGCCAGGCTGCCGGCACCGGGATCATCGGGGGGACGGAACCCCAGCCTGGACGCCCCCCCACTGCCCCCTGTATGGCCCGAGGTCCCCTGCCCCGTTAGCACCCCACTGTCTGCATGTCCTGAGTCTCCCCAGCCTCAGTGACAACCTCGTGATGCAAGCCTGGTGACGCCCCCATTATCTCTGTACCCCAATTCCCCCCAGCCCTGGTGACAACCCCAAGCCCCAGTGTCCTGCTGAGAATCCCATTCCTCACCTCCTCCAGCCCCAGAAACGCCCCTGGTACCTGCAAGCCCCGAGCTCCTCCAGTCCCAGTGACATCCCCACCACCTCCACACTGTGACCCTGCAGCCCCGGTGTTGTCTCCGTGCCCCGAGCATGGTGACAGACCTGGTAACTCCATGTTCGAAGCCTCCCCAGCCCTGGTGGCACCCCATTAACTCCACGTCCAGAGCCCCCATGCCTTGAGCCCCCCATGCCCAGTGACACCCTGGAATCTCTGTGTATGAAGCCCCCCAGATCCAGAGATGCCCCTGTGCCCGGTGACACCCTCATTACCCCCATACTCCGAACCCTCCATGCCTGGTGACAGTGCCCCGAGCCCCTCGGCCCCAGTGACACTCCTGTTACTCCCACGCTCTGAGCCCAAACTCCAACCAACCCCAGCACGACTGACATCCCTTTTACCACCACGCTCCACACCCACAAGGCCCCCAGGCCGGTAACCCCCGTGCTCCCCCATTTCCCAGAGCCCACCCCCCTTCCGGTGACGCCCCCGGTAGCCCCGTGCTCTGAACTCCGCCGGAGCACCCCCATTCCCGGTGACACTCCGGGTACCGCCGTGCTCCCAACTCTCATACCCGGTGATGCCTCGGGTTCCCCCAGCCCCACTCACACCCCATGTCCCCCCATTCCCGCTCACACCCCCATTACCCCCGTGCTGCTCCCGTGTCCCCAGCCCCGCTCACAACCCCAATTACCCCGTGCTGCTCCCGTGTCCCCCAGCCCGCTCACACCCCCATTACCCCGTGCTGCTCCCGTGTCCCCCAGCCCGCTCACACCCCCATTACCCCGTGCTGCTCCCGTGTCCCCCAGCCCCGCTCACACCCCATTACCCCGTGCTGCTCCCGTGTCCCCCAGCCCCGCTCACACCCCCATTACCCGTGTCCCCAGCCCCGCTCACACCCCCATTACCCGTGTCCCCCAGCCCCGCTCACACCCTCATTACCCCGTGTCCCCCAGCCCGCTCACACCCTCATTACCCCGTGTCCCCAGCCCCGCTCACACCCCATTACCCGTGTCCCCCAGCCCCGCTCACACCCTCATTACCCCGTGTCCCCAGTCCCGCTCACACCCCCATTACCCCGTGTCCCCCAGCCCGCTCACACCCCTTACCCCGTGTCCCCAGCCCGCTCACACCCCCATTACCCGTGTCCCCCAGCCCGCTCACACCTCATTACCCGTGTCCCCCAGCCCCGCTCACACCCTCATTACCCGTGTCCCCAGCCCCGCTCACACCCCCATTACCGCCGTGTCCCCCAGCCCGCTCACACCCTCATTACCCCGTGTCCCCAGCCCCGCTCACACCCCATTACCCCGTGTCCCCCAGCCCGCTCACACCCCATTACCCCGTGTCCCCCAGTCCCGCTCACACCCCCATTACCCCGTGTCCCCAGCCCGCTCACACCCCCATTACCCGTGTCCCCCAGCCCGCGCTCACACCCCCATTACCCCGTGTCCCCTCCAGCCCGCTGTCGTCCTCGCCCCCCCCACCTGCCGCCATGGCGCGCGCCGCCGGCTCAACTGTCCCGCGCGGCCGCAGCCAATCAGCGGCGCGCTCCCGCTGTCACGTGACCGGTACCGCCCCGACCCCGCCCGACTCTGCGCTCTGGCCACGCCCCCCGCCCTCCCGCGGTCGCGACGCGATCGCCACAGAGCCGGGCACGAGCGCTCGGGGCCAGGGGACTTTATGTGCCCGGGGCTCACAACGAAGGGTTTGCCGAAGCCGAAGCGGCTCTGGGTGGCGTGGATCTCCTGCAGCAGCTCGGAGTTCTGCAGGCCGAGCTGCGGGAAAGGAGAGCGCGCTCAGGGCCGGGCTGCCCCGCAGATAAAGGGGCCGTTCGGTGGCTCGGCTGTGACACCGACGGGACGGGGATCATCCCGTGGCACGCCCCGCTTGGAAGGGAGCAGGGTGAGCGCTTCGTGCTGCCCCCAGCCCCGCCCGCTCCGCAGCGCACGGACACGAACCTTGACGGTGTATTTGTAGCACTGCTCTGCCTCCAGCTGCCGCCCGCCCTGCAGCCGGCACACAGCACCGGGGAGCAAAGCGCAGGGCGGGTTAGGCAGGAAAAGACCCTCGGGACCATCAAATCCAACCATTCCCCAGCACTGCCAAGGCCACCACTGACCCCAAGTGCCACACCCACACGGCTTTTAAATCCCTCCACGGATGGTGACCCCAGCACTGCCCTGGGCAGCTGTGCCAGTGCCTGACCACCCTTCCCATGAAGGAATTTCCCCAATATCCAACCTAAACCTCCCCTGGCCCAGCCTGAGGCCGTTCCCTCTCCTCCTGTCCCTGTTCCCTGGCAGCACAGCCCGACCCCCCCCGGCTGCCCCCTCCTGTCAGGGACTTGTGCAGAGCCACAAGGTTCCCCCTGAGCCTCCTTTGCTCCAGGCTGAGCCCCTTTCTCAGCTCCCTCAGCCGCTCCTGGGGCTCCAGCCCCTTCCCCAGCTCCCTTCCCTTCCCTGGACACACTCCAGCCCCTCAGGAAAGACATGGGATCTCAGTGAAATGATATTTGTAAGAAGCTCAGCAGGGAGGACGTGCCCCAGGGCAGTCAGTGCCTCAGGGTGATGCTCTTTCCATCCAAACTCGATTTCCCAAGCACAGCCCCCAAACGTTTTATCACTGAGCTCTACACCAGCTCTTCAGGTTCATGAGCAGATGCCAACCCCTCTTCCCCCCCCAGCCCGATAAACCCCCCCTCCATCAGGCTGGCAGGGGTTGGGCACTCACGTGCAGGCAGATGAGGGTGAGATATCCCCACACATCAGCGTTGGTGTTATTTAGGGCATTGGCTTCAGAGAGAGCATCTTCTGCTTCCTCCATCTCTTTCATCTTGAGGGAGAGAAGGAGAGGCATGGACAAAGGACAAAGAGCAGGCAGAAAGCGCTTCCCAATGGAACAGGCATTGCTCTAACAGCAGAAGAAATCAGTGCAACAGAAGCTCCTAGCAGGGCTTCCCTGATAGAAATGCAGGGGAAAGGATTTAGGGCACAGACAAGGAGTTACCCTCAGTGCCAGCATCCGGATCCCCAGTCTGGAGCAGGAGCTTCCCACTGCTGATCCCTGTGGGATCACTCACTATTTCTAAATTAGCCTCCAGCTGTAAGGAAAGCAGCACAAACCCCTGTTCCTCCAGGAACTGAGTGATCCAGCTCCATGAGGAAACACAGCTGTATTCCTGCTCCCTATGCCCGCTCTGCAGCAGCTCTGGGCAGGCAGGGGTAGGGGGTGCCCAGGCCACCACTCACCTCCCTGACCTGATTCCACAGCCTCCCAGGAGGTAAACATTTGGCCAAGGGGGAAACAGAAGTTCAAATTCCTTCCCTGACTGCTTCCTCAGGCAAACTCCCTTGAAGGAACCTGGCAAGGTGTCCCTTGGGGAGATGCTGCACTGCTGGTGGCTAGGTGTCCTTGGCAGCCCTTCAGAGGCGCTGGATTCCCTTGGACAGGGAAAGCACCGAGGTTCCTCCCTGCTGACATCCCACTCAGTGCCTTGGTGGTGACGTGCAGGTCATGTGCAGGCAGGAACTTGGAGCAGAGCCCTGATTGTTTGCCATAACACCCTGGGGAAGGAGGTGCTGGCAGGAGTTGGGATGAGGGGGAAGGATGGTTGCTCCCAGAGCAGGGGCTGAAGGTGACATCATCCAAGTGTTCCCAGAGCAGGGGCTGAAGGTGACACCGTCTGGGTGCCACGCTGGGGCTGTCACAGCACACAGGACACGATGGCTCACAGGCAGCCAGAGTTGCTTTAAACCAGGCAATCCTTCAAAAATTAACCCTGTGTTCTGTGCCACCAACAGAAGCCCAGAGGACACGAAGGCAGCTGCACTCACCCTGTAGCAAGCGATGGCCACACCCAGCCAGGTGAGACAGGAGGCAGAGTTGTCACAGGCGAGCAGGTAGATCTGCTTGGCCCGGCCGTACTGCCAGGAGAGAGACAGACACATTCCCTCTGCATCATCACATCACTCCACACACAGGGATTTGCCAAAACACCCTGTTTCCATGGGACTCAGACACCCACTGTCCCCACTGCTGCTGGGGGAGTGATTTGTTTTGTGGTAACTTCCCCTCCGCAGCCTCGCTGGCTCCTCACCTCTTTTTCTTCCAGGTAGATGGAGCCCAGGCGCAGGTAGACAATGTGCATATCCACAGCATCCTCCACAAAGCTGATGACTCGCTCATAGCAATTCTTTGCCTTGTCAAAGTCCTTCTTCAGGTAGCACAGGTGCCCTTTCTGAGCCCAGACATTTGGATTCTGTGCACCAAAAACCAGGAGTGAGACATGGATGGGAGAAACACCTGGGAGGGGGGCTGGGACACCTGCAAGTAGCAGACAGGAGGAGCTGAGCAGTGTTCAATTGTATTATCACAACTCCCTGTGCAGTGCTCCAGGCTGGGGATAGAGCGGCTGGAAGCTGCCTGGTGGGAAAGGAAGGACCTGGGGGTGCTGGTTGGCAGTGGCTGAAGCAGAGTCAGGTGTGCCCAGGTGGGCAAGAAGGCCAACGGCCCCTGGCCTGTGTCAGCAGTGGCGTGGCCGGCAGGGGCAGGGCAGTGCTCGTGGCCCTGTGCTGGGCACTGGGGAGGCCACAGCTCGAGTGCTGTGTGCAGTTGTGGGGCCTCAGTTGCAGAAGGACATTGAGGGGCTGGAGTGTGTCCAGGGAAGGGAAGGGAGCTGGGGAAGGGGCTGGAGCCCCAGGAGCGGCTGAGGGAGCTGGGAAAGGGGCTCAGCCTGGAGCAAAGGAGGCTCAGGGGGGACCTTGTGGCTCTGCACAAGTCCCTGACAGGAGGGGGCAGCCGGGGGGGGTCGGGCTGTGCTGCCAGGGAACAGGGACAGGAGGAGAGGGAACGGCCTCAGGCTGGGCCAGGGGAGGTTTAGGTTGGATATTGGGGAAATTCCTTCATGGGAAGGGTGGTCAGGCACTGGCACAGCTGCCCAGGGCAGTGCTGGGGTCACCATCCGTGGAGGGAATTAAAAGCCGTGTGGATGCAGCACTTGGGGACATGGTTTAATTGTGAACATGGTGGTGCTGGGGAATGGTTGGTCTGATGATCTTAGAGGGCTTTTCCAACCTAAACAATTCCATGATTCTGTGATATCGGCACAGGGTTTATGCAGAGAGTCAAGGTCAGTGGGCTGCCTGCAGGACACCAGCAATGGGATCCCCCTCCAGCTCCCTGCCCAGTGCCCTGCCTACACACAGCATTCCCAGGTATCACCTTCCCCCTGCCTTCCTTTCAACCTGCCTCCCCAAAGCCACCTTCCCTGCAGAGAGCTCAATAGCAACCTTGTTTCTCATGAAACAGAACCTGACTCGCCCACGCAGGGAGAGAGGATCAGGATGTATCTATTCAAAGAGAAAAGAAAGGGAGATGCTGCAGAGGGAAAGGCAGAGACAGGCTCTGAGATGCTGTCTGCCTGTGCAGGGAGTGACAGGAGGCTGTGAGGATGGGACAACAAAGAGAGCAGTGCAGCAGCCACAGCCCTGGCTGCTGAAATGCTCTGGACTAGGAATGGTAAAGTGGAAATGAAGCAGGAGCTCTGGGTTCACACACACCAGGGCTGCACGGGAATTACCGTGGGGTCGATCCGAATGGCCTCACACACACATTCCTCACATCTGGGGAGGTCTTCCTGCAGCGAGTAGGTCCAGGCCAGTGCCAGGTAGTAGGCACAGGTGGGGCCTCCTTGAAGGCTCAGCAGCTCGTGGGCCAGTGCCTTGTGAACAAACTGGGGAGGAATGGCACAGGTGGTGGTTAGGGGACCAGGGACACCATGGACACCCCAGCAGGATGGGGCAGGAGGGCTGACTGACACCCGTCTGACTTCCACGAACAGAAAACACAAAGGAAATTTCTTTTTCCCCTCTTTTGAATGTTGGTCTAGTGGAAGGTGTCCCTGCCCATAGCAGGGGGTTGAAATTAGATGAACTTCCAGTTCCCTTCCAACCCAAACCATTCCATGATTCCATCTAGTTGTGTTTTGCTTTAAGCAACTCTTTCTGCCATGTCAAATTTAGGCAGGCAGCACAATGTGGCAACCAGAGAGATCCCAGAGATGACTCGGTGGGACAGGCACATTCCACAGCTGATACAAAAATCACTCAAACATACACAAGTGTCTGCATCAAAGGAGCTCAGGCATCTTGGAAGCATCACAATAATGGATCCCATCTCTGAATGCACAGAGAAGAGCACCCTGCACCGTTCCTGAGCTGGCTGCTCCCTGTGCAGCAGGCAGTGCTGGGCTGTGTGTCCACAGCCAGCATTGTGGGCTCAATACTCTGCCTGGCCACACTTTTATATCTCTGGGCAATGGTGGCTTTGCTCCCTCTTGTGCTCGGCCTCTGGAGTGGCCATGGCTCATTCCCTGAGCCCAAGAAAGGGGCTGGCTGGAGCTCTTTGGGAATCAACCAACCTCCCTTCCCACTCCTCCACTCCCTGTTAAACTGACCCGGACAGCATTGACTTTCATCAGGAATTCCACTGTCTTCATGAAGATGGTGCAAGGAGGTGGCTGAGGTCCTGGAGCAGGACATGGTGCTGCAAGAAAATGTGTCTCTGTCAGTCCCAAAGTGGGGTTTTTATTTCTGGAGCCAAAGCAGGGCCTGACATCCCAGTGGGGACAGAAAAATCCCTGCAACATGGAGCAAAACCCAGGAGGTGGCAGGGGAGGCTGAAGCAGAGATTAACTCAGCATTTCTTTCTGAAGGGCTTAAGTTTTGTAGAAGATCTGAAAAGAAATTACGCTCTTCACCCACTAATTTTCCAGTCCAAACCCAGAGGAAAAAAGGTGGGAATTCATGAATGATTCTCGTCAGAGACAACTACTGTGAGGCTCCTGCCTCCCCAAACCAACCAGGGGGCCCTGAGGCACCCAGCACTGCCATCTCCACCACCACTGGGGCTGTGGAGGAGGCAGATCACACACCACAGAACCTGAGGGGATCCCTAGGGACACTTTCAGAGCTGGCATCTCAGGAGGAAGAAAAGGAAGGTGCAGGGTGCAGTGACGTGAGGGAGAGAGCTGCATTCACCTGCGGGCTGTCCATCCTGAGATGTGCTGCTCTGAAAGGCAGGGTGAATCTGCTTTGCCTGCAGATTCCCTGGCTCAGGAGAGACAACAGGCCTTGGCATCATGGGGGCCATGGCTCACTGCTCCCACATTACTCCCCACCATTCCCACAGGACCATCTCCCAGCTCTCCACATCCCCATTCCCAAACCTTCCAGGGCTTCCTGCAGTGCTGTAGCCTCTTCCTTGGATGTCACACCCTCCACCACCTCTGGCAGTTTGTCAGCTGAGCCATCTGGAATCTCCTCTGGAATAAAACCCCCAACAACCATTTGGTGGAAAGCCATAAACTGCCCAGTTTAGAACATGATTCAACAACAACAACAACAAAAAAATAGAGAAGAGAGAAAATATAAAAGATCTATCAGGTTTTAAAAGCTGGGAAGAAATTTCTTTGCAGGAGGCAATACCTGGGGCTGGGGTTTTGAGCACAAGGTTACCATGTGAAGCCAGAAACAGATATAGGATGAGGCAGGATGAGAGGAAATGGCCTCAAGTTGCACCAGGGAGGTCTAGGTTGGATAATAGAAAAAAAATTATTC
Organism: Corvus cornix cornix; assembly: GCF_000738735.6. Classification (NCBI taxonomy): domain Eukaryota; kingdom Metazoa; phylum Chordata; class Aves; order Passeriformes; family Corvidae; genus Corvus; species Corvus cornix. Next base: position 14,863,201 of record NC_046344.1, on the reverse strand, counting down.
ACAGAAAGGGTGGCCAGGCATTGGAACAGGCTGGCCACGGCAGTGGTGGAGTCCCCATCCCTGGAAGTGTTCAAAAGCCCTGTGGATGTGACACCTGGGGACAAGGGTTAGAGGTGAACACAGCAGTGCTGGGTTAACAGTTGGACTTGATGATCTTGGAGGTCCTTTCCAACCTTAGACATGCCACGATTCTATGAATATCCTTTTCCTCATTATCAGAAGGGACAAAAACCCACATGCCTGAGGCACTGCATGAGTGGTGATAACGTTAAAAATAAAGCCAGTCAGCATTTCCTGCAGCCTGGCCAAATATTTGGGACTCAGGACAGACAGTCTCAGCTCAGGCTGGACTCAGAGAGGCTCCAAAGGAAGCCTTGGCCTCAGGGTCACTGCCAAGCTGCTGGTTTGCCCTTCGGAGTGGTGAGGCAGAGCTTTGTGAGCTGTGCTGGGAACTCACAGTGACAGCTTCCATGGAATTCTGTTCTAGCTCACAGTCCACATCTTCTACCGTTACCCTTTGTACTTCTCCTCTTAAAAATTCTCCTCTCCTTCCACCGTTGCCCACACAGCTCCAAGCCCCTGATGTCAGGACACCTCCTGGGTTTGCCTGTTACCTGGGGCTGTGCTGGGCTTTTTCCCTTCTGCCTCAGCAGCCTCAAGGATTCTCCTCTCCTCCTCAAGCTGTGCTTGCAGGAGCTTCTTAGCCTCACGGAAGTTCCTTTCTGCCCGAATATAATTATTCTGCAGCTCATAAAACAAACCTGTGGGAGAGATAGAGCAGCATCAGAAGACACCCAAAGGAAGCAAAATCCTTCCTGTAGCCCTCACCTCGGAGCAGGGAGAAGAGGATTGGGAGCAGGAACAATGCATGGCTCTACAGGAATACCTTGAGCACCAGACTGGCTTGGTTTTGTACCTGAGAGGGTCCAGGCTATGATGCTGGATGGCTCCAAGCAGCAGGCATCCTCAAAGAAAATCTCTGCCTCTTCATAGTGCTGCAGCTTGACAGCCACAATCCCACAGAGCAGCAAGCTGGGGCAGGGGCAGAGCAGTCAGCCCTGCAGCCCCAGCAGTGGTGGGGGGGATACACTCCCCACCCTCCCCACCCACCCTCCAGGAGCACTCAGCACCTTTGGGTGTGCTGGGGGTCCAGACAAAGGGCCTTCTTGAAGCATTCCTGGGCTTTGGTGGCATCCTCGTGCAGCAGGCAGAAGGCTCCATAGTCCAGCCAGGACTGGATGCTGCACTGGTCCTGAGCTATTCTCTAGACAACAGAGATTATCACTGGAGTCAGGCTCAGCACATGCCATGGACTGGGGAGACAATTCTGGAATGACCATGGCTTCCCTGGCCACCCCAGCCCTGTTTAGCAGGAATCAAGCCCTTGTTTATCACATGCAAGGGTGTCCCCTAAATGGGATCATGCTGGAAGCCCACTTCCTCTAAGCCTCCTCCACCTAACACGTGTCCTCCAGCTCCAGCTGACGTCTCCCAGGGCCCAGTGTCCCCAGAACTGACCCAGTACATCCCATTTCCCCTGGCCTCAAGGCTGGAGTCCAGGGACAGTCTCACATCCTGCAGAGAGCAGCATCTCCCTGGAAAATCCCTCCCATTCAGCCTGAGTATCCTGGCGATGCTCAGCTCCTTCCTTCCTCTGCCACAGCCAGGGCTGGCTGAGCTGTGAGCAGCAGCCCCACTGTGCCAGCCCACACAGGTGATGGGCAGGAGAGAACTGGGGCTCCCTTACCTGCCTGTAGAAGAGAGAGGCCAGTTTCAAGTCCCTGTTGGCTTCAGCTTCACGAGCAAAGAGCCAGAGCTGCTTATCGGTTGTGCAGGGTGTAGGGGTAGAAGAAACATTTTCCCCAGACAGGAGCTGGCAGGGAAGGAGACAGAGTTAGCCCTGGGGAAGGGAAGAGTGGTTCGTGTGATCCCAGTATGGCAGCAGGTCCCACATCAGCACCACACACAGTACAGACCAGTACGGCTGGGGCTGGGCACTGGGAAAGGCAAGCTGCTCTGTGGTGGGACACATTCCCATCATTCCCAGGTACCTCTGCCACACAGGGACAGTGCAATATCAATTTTTACAAGGACATGGAGGGACAGAACAAAGGGAAATGGCTTCCCACTGCCAGAGGGCAGGGTTAGATGGGATATTGGGAAGGAATTGTTCCCTGGGAGGGTGGTGAGGCCCTGGCACAGGGTGCCCAGAGCAGCTGTGGCTGCCCCTGGATCCCTGGCAGTGTCCAAGGCCAGGCTGGACATTGGGGCTTGGAGCAACCTGGGACAGTGGAAAGTGTCCCTGCCCATGGCAGGTGGTAGAATGAGATAACCTTTAAGCTCCCTTCCCACCCAAACCTGTCTGTGATTCTGTGATTATTCACAGCATTTCCTAGATCAAGGTGATGACAAACTTCTCACTGGTGACCCCAGCTCACACTCTGCCAGCCACCCTCCCCACGTGCCAGCTACAGCAGCTCTACCAGGGGCATCTCACACATATCCCACCATCAGGATTTTGAGCAGTGGGATTCAAATGCACTGGACCTTGCCTCGAGTGTGGCTCATGGTCCACATGTGAAAACTCCAGCAGATGAAAGCATGAGCCTGCCTCTGTCTTGAAGGCAAAAGTCCTTCACGTGCCCTGGATCCACGGTGAAGCCATGGTCCGAGTCACCCAGATTTCCCCCTACCTTGTTGAGGGCAATGTGCATGTGGCCCACGAGGAACACGTAGAGCTCACTGAGGAATTCCTGGAGCTGCCCCTGGTTCTCAAATGCCTCGGTCTTCAGGTATTTCTCCCTCACAATCTTCACCACAGAATGCTGTGGAGACAAAGGACATTGAACAAGGCAGGTTCTCCCCCGTGCCCCCCACCAGCTCTGTAATCAGACAGAGACAGAACATATTCATTTTGCCTGAAGCTCCAACTTAGTTTTGAGAAATAAATCCAGCCCACCACTGATAAAAGTAAAAAAAGCAAGCAAGGGGGATTTCCTTTCCCACCTCCCTGACACACCCTTTAGGGGACAGCATGTGGATGGCTCATCTCCTCAAGACAGAGAGGGGGTCTCCAGGAAGAGCGTGGCTGAGGCTGAGCAGCTGAGAGAGTGGAACCTCCTTTCCCTGCCAAGGCAGACTGGGAATGTGAGAGCAGCCAGCTTTGCCTTTCTCAGGTTATGAGCATGGGGCAAAAGGATGTGACTAGCTCCCATTGAAAGGAAGTGTTCTCGTGGTGTGGGACCAAAGCAGCTCGGTGCCTGCTCCATTAGGGGGGAATCCTGTCCCCTCAGTGCCCACTGCAACAGCTCCAGGTGGCAGGAAAGGATTCTGGAGCACCACATCATCCTGAGTTACCACCATGGGAAAGCAGTGCCTCCCTGAGAAACTGTCAGGGCAAAACAAGCAAGGAAGCAAAAAGCACAAAGGAGTCTTCACCTTTAGCTGTTCCTTAAAAGCAAAATATTTCCCAGAGGTATTGAGCTCGTAGTTGAGCTGACGCCTCTGTTCCTCCAGGGTTCCGTGGTCTATCATTCCCTGGCCAGGCAGCTGCTTCCCAAAAAGCTCATGGTATTCCCTCAGGATGGCAGCAGCAACACTGGTGACACATTTTTCATAAGCTTCCACTGCCTAGGAAAGACATAAATAAATTTCACAAGCCACTTATGCAATCAACCTTGATATGTATTTGATTTGCCACAGCCCACGCCTCCCATTAACTCCACCTGACTCAATTAGTCTGTCACACATCCTTTCCTGTCCACGCCTGAGGGCTGAGAAAATATCTACAGGTAAACACAAAATCCTTCCTGCTAGGATTTTCCATCACAACCCAGTATTCCAGTCACTGCTACCTCTCCTATAGCAATATAATTGGCTGTGAGTAAAATATATCTCATTTACTGGGAGCCCTGAAACCCATGGCCAGCCCTCTTCAGCAGAATCTGTAACCTCCGTAATCTTGATCCTCAGAAATTCTTGGTGACCCAAGAAAGGTCAGGGCTGATTCTGTTCAGGTTTGTCTGAGTCTGATGAAGCACAGGGGCTGGTCTGAGACAAGAAATTGTTGGGACTGTTTATAGGATAAATGTAAGGTTCTGGTAGCCTCTTTTCCCAGCATCCCATTTCCTTCCTTCCCCATGGCTGCCTTCCCTCCCTTTGCTCCATCTCTCCATCTCTTCCCTTTGAATGGGATGTGAACACAAGTGATGAATGGGTTCCCAAGGCACACTGCTGTGGAGATAACACATACAGGCATTTCCTTTTCTGTGTATTTCCTAGGATCATAGAATATGTTGAATTGGAAAGGATCCACAAGGATCAAGTCCAGCTCCTGGCCCTGCACAGACACGCCAGCAATCCCACCGTGTGCCTGAGAGCATTGTCCAAATGCTCCTGGAGCTCTGGCAGCCTTGGGGCTGTGCCCATTCCCTGGGGAGCCTGGGCAGTGCCTGGGCACTCTTTTTCTAATATCCATTAAAACCTCCCCTGGCACAGCTCCAGCTGTTCCCTCGGGTCCTGTCACGGGTCACAGAGAGCAGAGATTGAAGCTGTCCCTTGTGAGGAAGCTGCAGACCCCAATGAGCTCTGCCCTCAGTCTCTGCTCTCCAGGCTGAACATTCCAAGTGACCTCACCACTCCTCATATGGCCCTACTCCCTTCTAGACCCTTCACCACCTTTGTGGCCCTGCACCCTTGTCCTCATCAAACCTCATCTCCTTGTTGCTGTGGGCTGAGAATGAAGTCTCTGTTGTGTGAGAGGGATGAGGGCAGGATGGAGTGGCAGAATGGTGGCAAGGCTCTCACACGTACCTTCTTGGCTCCTCCTGTCCAGGGGGGCAGCTCAGGTTTGGGATGAATCATCTCCTTGACCCTGTCAATGAGAGCAGAGGAGAGATCAGCAGATCCACTGCCCAGGATGTTGGCTTGTGGAGTGGGAGGACTCCAACCTGCCATCGTGTCCCTGAGACACCTCACAGGGACCTGGGAGGAAAACTGAAGTCTCAGACCAAGAGTGACCAGGTCCCTACAGCTGATGGTTGTGGCTCGTCATGACAGGGCTAACATTTACTGCTGACCCAAACTGCTCTCCTGGAGTGGCAGATCTGACTCTTAGAGCTGCTGGTTCTGTAGAACAGGTGTAAGGAAGGAACCAGCTTGAGGAAAGCTCTGTAGAATTTGGTCACTAAACAGCCCAGGCCACTCTTTAACTAAGATTTTATTAAGGTGAGGATGGCTGAGCACTGCAGCAGGATTCTCTGTGGAGTCACCTTCCCTGGATATATCCAAAAACCATCTGGACACAGAGTAACGTGCTCTGGGGAACCCCGCTTGAACATGAACGTTGGACTAGATGACCTTCAGTGGTCCCTTGCAAACTGAATCATTCTGGGATTCTGGACTTAAAATCCTTGGTGCCAAACCAACCTTAATTCATTAAAATTTTTTTCAACATTTCCTGCTTGCTGGACACCAGAACACCCTCAGTCCTCAGAACACAATCCAGCCCACCAAGCCAAGATGCACACAAGCAGGTGAACAAGGAGGAGTTATGCTGAATCCACACACACTGCAGAAGAGTAGAAATGTATAAAATAGGCCAGGAAAAGGTCTCTTCTAAGAGGAGCTCAGCCTGATCCTCCTGGAAGACAGCAGGCAGCCGTGAGGACAACACACATACCTCCAACGAATGGATGATATTTCTGTTTGAGAGACACAAACCTGCACCTCTTATACTTTATTAATCTGCTGCATTTTCTATTTTTTTATTCCATAAATTAGATGTGTTATGCCTTTCTAACCCATAACACAGCAGGGCTGCCACTGGACAGGAACTGGAAGTCCAGAAAAGCAGCAGAGATGAAAGAGCAGCTCTGCAGCAGAACAACATGAAAACTAACACAAAAGCTGAGGAATGGGTAAAATATTGTGAGAAAACTTCTGGAAAGCTAAAAATGAGAGAATGCTCTGGTGAAGCAACAGCAGCACTACCCAGGACAGTCCATGCTGGTGGCCAGGACTGACCAAGCCACTGAACATCACATGCAAGAGGCAAGGACATGGGGATTAGTGGGAAACAAAGCCCAGACAGGAACACAGACACTGCTGTGCTGCTCTGGTGTCTCTTGTTTTGAGAGGGATGGCAGGGAGATGCCAGCTGGGATGAACAAGTGTTTTCCCAACACACCAGATGCCACGTCTAAAGCAGTCTGGCCAAATCCTCCCCCTGATTCCTGTGGGCTTTGTCTCAGGCCCTCTTTATGGAGTGTTCCAAGGGGGGTTTGCTGTACAAGCCTCTCTCCACCCTGCAGAGAGGAGCTGTCAGCCCCACAGCCCATCCTCACGCACCGTCTGACGAGCTCCTCCCGCAGCCGCTTTGGGACCAAGGGCCTGTCCAGCTTTATCTCCATCACCAGGAACGTTCCTGCCTCGCTGTACTGTGGAGATAAACATTGCTCTCTGGGTCGTGCTGTCTGCAGCCAGTGCTGGCACAATGAAATACTGAGCACACAGCCACAGAGCTCCAAACTGCAGAGATCCAGCTTGTTTTATAACCCACCCTCGGCATGAGTTACAGCAGCAAAATCCAGCTCAAGAAACCAGGCTAGGGAAAAGGAGAGAGCCCAGATAATCAATCTGCCTGCAGAAAGAATGTGCATTCCAGAGGAAGAAGCCAAAATATGAAGGGATATTTTAAATAAATGCCTGACAATTTACAGAGACCTTCTAGCCCAATGCCAGTCTGCTCTCCGGGTGGACGTCACTGGAAGAACTCTGGGACAGCATCTACATAAAACATCCCTTGTCCAACTCACTCTTGAGGAATTTGTGTGAAAGGTGTGAGACACCAGCATAGTGATGCTCTACAGTCTTTCCTTCTCTTTGGAGAGACATAATTACCTGTCCTTCAAGGAGATTTGTGACATTTTCAGATCCTCCAGTGCCATCTGACAACTGGATTTTGGATGGGTTGAGTAACTATTAGGAAAAAGAAAAGATGTCTCTTGTTTCCGACTCAATAAATCTCGTATCTTTGCAAGTTCAGGGTGTGAGATGGTGCATTTGTTCAGGCAGCATGTCCTACGATTTCAGGGAAAGGGAAAGCTGCAGCTTCCTCACAAAGAGCAGCTCCAATCTCTGCTCTCTGTGACCAGTGACAGGACCTGAGGGAATGGCTGGAGCTGTGCCAAGGGTGGATTAGGCTGGATATCAGGGAAAGATTCTTCCCCCAGAGGGTCGTTGGGCACTGTCATGACCCCAAGGCTATCAGAGCTCCAGGAGTGTTTGGACAACACTGACAGGCACAGGGTGGGATTGCTGGGGTGTCTGTGCATAGCCAGGAGTTGGACTCATGATCCTTGTGGATCCCTTCATGTTGAGGAGATTCTATGATTCTAGAATAATGAGTATCTCTCAGCTGGCTGAGGCAACACAGCATCCATCACTGGTCCCTGCATGTCCCAACTGCCTGTGACATGGAAACAGAGCAACCATGGTGCCATGTGCCTCCCTAGACCTCACCGTTCCACTGGAATCTTTGTCTTCCTTCTGAGCCTTAGTGGGAGCAGCTCTGGAAACAGGAGAGGTCCCCAACCCTTCCTTGGCCAGACTGAGCTGTGACCTGAGATCCCGGAAAATACTGTGCTGAATTCTGGTCTGAAAAATAGAGGAACAGAGAGAATCAAGGGACAAAGCAGGCTTCCTCACTCCTTTGCCTTAACCTCTCACATCACAGAGCACACTGTCAGGGTCTTAAATGCATTAAGAAGTTTTGTAACCTCATTCTCTCCTCCTAAAGTTCAGCTGCAGGTGCTCCAGGCCAGCTCTGATCCTGGGTAGCCATGAAGCCTCAGGTTAGGCTTTGAGACTCAGTGAGGTCTCTCCATCTTCCCTCAAAGAGCTGTGTTATCACTGAGGACTGGCCCTTGACCCTTGCCTGAGATATGCGGAGAACATGCTGGAATCCAGATCCGAGATCCTGGTGGGATCCTAGACCTGCCCCACAGCTATGGACTTGCCTGGTGATGGGGACTGCTGGATGAATCTGGATACTCTCACCATGCCTGCTCTACACATTTTTGGGGTCCCCACCTGCCTGATAGCATCTCTTGGCTTCCAGCTCCTTCTCTGGTGTGGAGCAGCCTCCCTGACACACACCAAGGAATGCAAGGAAAGGGTTTGTCAGACTGTGTGTTTACACCGTGTTTGACCACCTAGACAGGCTGTTCCCTCCCACACATCCTGGTTACAGGAATTGGGCTAGCAAGAGTTATGGGGATCCTGGGGAGAGGATGGAGTGGCTGTAGGGAAACTCCTTAGAGCAAGAAGCAACCCAGAGTATCTCGTGACAGATAAGTGGCACAGGACAAGCAGCACCGTGCAGCCAAAGGGTCATTATTCATGGCAGGGAAGCAGAACCCAGCAGACACACTTGTGTCCACCCCAGCTCTGCAGCAGCCAGTGGGAGCAGGGATCAGGAGAAGGGCTGGAATTCACCCGGCTCCGGCACCTGGACCGCAGCCCCACAGGGAACGTGGGTGGCAAAACCAGGCTGTGCATCTGCCCTCCTGAAACAAGCTCAGGTCTGTTCCAGGAGGGATAGACTGAGGGAAAATGGAGATGTAAGTGTCACTCTTAGTAACAGAGAGGGAAAAATGAGAAGACAAATAAACCTCGGTGAGCTAGAGCTGAAAGAGCTCCAGTGACAGCTTTTTTGGTGGTTGCCGGGGGTAACGCGATCCTTTTAAAGCCACTGTTTGCTCTTCCCAGCAACACAGCTCCCTTGCCTATCTTCCAGACTGGGGAAAGTGGAGCATGCTGGCATAGGAGGGAGTGAAGTGAGATTCAAAGCCTCTCTCAGCCCCCAAACCTGCTCACAGCCCCCCAGAAATCCCCTGCCTTGGAGAAATCTGCACCTAAAAGCTTGTATCATTATTTTTCTCCATCAACAGAAGGGCACTGACGGTTCAGATCCAGCTCCAAGTACCGCACTGCCCGCTCCCAAACACCCTCTGTCCCTGCTGCCTGCTCCCAAATAACCCTCTGCCCACACTGCCTGCTCCCAAACACCCCCCTGCCCACACTGCCTGCTCCCAACCCCTCAGTGCAAAGCCAGCTGCAGAGCTGGAGCAGAGCCTGCTGCTCTCACCTTCTCAAACACCTCGCTGTCCTGGTAGCTAAAGACACGGAAGGCCCCTCGGATCTGCTTCACCCCAGGGCACAGCAAATGCATCATGTTGACATATGCCACGCCATGGAAGGCAATCTGCTTGTCCTCATCTCCCTGGAAACACAGAGCAAGGGACTGAGATCCTGAACAGACTGTTATTCTCCTTAAGGGAACAAGGTCACCAATCTCATTAAGAGGAGGCCACACAGCAAACTGATGCACCTGATGAGCCAGTGGTTCTGTCACTGGCACGCAGCCGAGACAACCTGGATGAACACACTGGAGTCATTCCATATGTAGAATATTAATTTTATCCCAATCCCCATGGGGCAGCTTTTCTCTCCAATTCCTGCACTCTGCTATTCCTCAGGATGGTCTTGTTGAGATACAGCTGGAAGATTATCAGCTGTGTGGTTAGAAATCCAGGTAATCCTCCCAGAGTTGTGCATCTCAGGTTGGACAGAAACCAAATGGCTTAGGAGGTGTGGGAGGCCTGGTGAGAAGAATCATCATCAGAGCTGCAAAATCCTGGCACTGGTGAGTGCTGAAAGGGATTTACACCAACTTATATGACTTTGCCCTGGAATAGATTAGGAGCTCTCACACAACCAGCTGCCAGGAGCAGAACCATTCTCTAAGGGGCTGTTTCTCTGCTCAACCCCCCTGGTTTAGATGCAAAAGCATAACTTACCTACAGCCCGAGAAAGAATGCATGAACTTCTTCAAGGTTTTCCAAAACCCCATTGGCTAAAGATCAGCTCAGTGAATTACTTCTAATTCTCTTCAAAGCCAGGCTGGACAGGTCTAGTGGAAACTGTCCCTGCCCGACACAGGGAGTTGGAAGGAGATGGAGTCGGAAGGAGATGGAGTCTGGGGTCCCTTCCAACCCAAACTATTCTGTGATTTTAAAAGGTACCCTCTCCCTGTCCCCTTTCCACTGAGCTACCACAGTCCATCAGTGAGAGCTATAAGGAAAAAATATGACGCTGCATCCATTTAACAGCCCTATAAAGCTGATTTTTCACAAAGCCTCCTGCTCTCTGACTCACTTTGGCTGCTTCAGGGATGATTTTGGTATCACAAAGGCCTCAAAAGGAAAATGCCTGATAATGCAATGCTACTCCACGGGCCAGACCCCACTTTTACCTTGACAGCTTTGCTGGTTTTTACCTTGTCAGCTTTGCTGGTTTTCCCTTTGCCACCTGAGGCCATGGACATCTTGCAGAGCTCCACGGGCCAATAGTGGCACTCGGCAATGCGCTTCTGCAGGCTGGGCACAAAGCAGATGCAGGATGCACTGAGGAGATGCAGAAACCCAGCTGGAGACCCCCACCACCCTCCTTTGTGCTCCAGCAGCCCCTCTTGGGTCTGCTTCACCCTATTCCCTCAGCAAACACCCTCTGGCCATGGGTACACTGATTTGGGGCAGGATGGGTACATTTCCTCCTCTATCCACTGCTGTGTGCATTTATGGCACAGCCAGCTTTAAAACAACTGTGGGAGCAACACACCAGGTTTTTTCTCTCCCTCAGTTACTTCAGAAATGAGTAAGAAGGAATGTGATTAACTTTGGTATAAATCCTGAATTGTACGGAGCAAGTGGATCCTGAGCTTGCATTCAGTGTGGCTGGTGACTCTGACACCAGCAGGCAGGTGGATGGATGCGTAGGGAAAAGAATTTTAAAAATCAAACAAGATTGAAGGGAGTATTTCCCCACAAGGAGTAATTTGGCTGTGAAATGCACAGGCATGATTCAGCTGAGGCCAGAAAATAGCAGGATTCAAAGATAAATGGAACACTCATCCTGATCTTGAGCGGATCGGGAGCTGCTACAGGCAACACTTACCCAATAAAAAAGCAAATGAAGAGTGCCTACATGGAGTGAAAGGTTTGTATGTGTTTGGGATTCAGTAAAAACTTAATTAGCAGCTCAGAGGAGAGCTGTGGAGACCACTCTACTCCATGTCTGCTCACCATAACTGCTGCCCCTTCCTTCAAACCATGGACGGACCAGCCCCCAGCCCCAGCTGCTGGCAGCAGGAGTGAGCATTTGTGGCCTGGAGACAGCAGCTCCAGCCAATTCATATTCTCTCAGCACAGCAGAACAAAGCTGCTGCCAGCAGTTCAAGGCAGTTCAAGAGCTGTTCCCTTGCTCAGGTGAACACTTGTGGCCATGAGACAGCCCCAGCAGCCATGAGAGGTGAGGCAGAGCCACAGTTTGACCCCAAAGAGGTCCAAGAGCACCTGCACGTTGCTGCTCCCTGTCTCAGATCATTCATCTGAGCATGTTCTGGGGTGGGTCCCTCAGGTCCCTTACACAGCCACTGCAGCAGCGTCCAGGTAACAGCGCCTTTCCGTGTCCCACACGATTCTCTTTGTGCTCTCTGCCTGCCTCCTGAATTCCCTGTCCTGTGAGAAACAGTGTGCAGTCAAAGCCAGGACAGCAAACTCCACAGCCTGCATCATCCTCAAAAATGTCCCCAGGAGGGAATGTGAGTCAGACAGAGGTGTCCAAGTGCCCATAGCCAGGCCAGCCCTGCTGAGAGGCTGACAGCCTTTCCTGCAGACATCATCAGCGTTAAGTGCCTGGCTCACAGGAGATAACACAACTCCCAGCCCAGCAGCCCAGTGTGGGTGTTTTCTGGGACCAGACCTGCCATATTCTCCCTTGGGATACCTCCTGCAGTGAGTCAGCATGCCTGCTGTCCCAGGGGAACCATCTCTGTGCTGGACACTGCACAGTGACCACCCATCTCCCTTTCATATCAAGTCTCTCAGTCCCTTCTGGTTCTCTTCCAAACCTGCCAGTCCTTTCTCACCTTGCTTCTGGTGAGGTCTCCATCCTCATCCTCATAGGGCCCACCAACAATGAAGGAGTTGGGTATGGCCAGAGCACCAGGGGCCAGGATGGTACCAAGGGGCCAGTTTTTGGGCCGGGGCAATGGTTCTTTTTCACCATCAGCCTTCAGGATGCCGTTCTGGAAGAGCAATAGCAATTCCTTCTAGAGAGACACAAGAAACAAAAGATTTGCCTTTCTAACAGGAGCAGGAGCAAGAGCCAGCTGCTCCAAGCTGGGATAACAAAGCAAAGCAACAGTACAGGGTGCCTGGCTTGGAAAATGCACTCCACCACACGCATGCAAAGAATGGAATAAAAATAAAGAGCCACGTGGAAAAAACCCTGCCAGTTTGAATCCAAATCTTTCCAAACAGACCTTTGTTTGTGTTAAAGAAACACGTCACGCCACAGAGACTCTGAGCCCTGCCAACAAAGGCTGCTGGTGCACAGGCACGGGAGCTGTGCACCCCACGTGCCTGGACACTTGTTCCATGGGGTGGGAGAACAACCCAAACCCAGCCAAACCCCCTGTCACTGTGCCTGGACCATTCTCACCTCACCAGCTGCTGGTATTTGCAAGCAAGCCATGTAGTTTTGCTGGCCTTCGACGGTAAAGACTCCAGGGACAGAATAAGCTGCCTCCATTGTGATGCTCAGGAGGTTCCCACTTGAGAACTGGGTGGCAGAGAGCAGGAGCTCTTTGGTGCTCACTGTCACTTCAAGGCCACCCTGAGAGACAAGGATAAAGCAGAGCCAGTAAATAGACAATTATAACTTGCCTGCACTTAGGGAGAAACAAGCAGAAACCCAAGGCCAGAATGTATGATGTTATCTTGTGCCTCATCTCCGATGTAAAAGAAAACAGCCCAGCACAGGAAAGGAATTTCAGGACCAATTTGGCTCAATTGTGGTATTTGTTTGTTTAAAGCACAGCCTAGCTGAGGTATGGCACATGCCCCAGGGGTCTCTTAAAATGAGCTGTGGAGAAAGAGGCAGGGTCTCATGAAAGGAATCACAGAGAAAGAACATCAAGGGTGGAAAATGATGCTTTTCCCCTGGTGATTCAGACAGCCACAGCTTTGCCTCTGCCCTATCTCCATGCTCTGTGTGGAGAGCCTTTAATTACCTGTCCCAGCCCCAGATGGATGGTGTGTGAGGGAAAACCAGCTGGTCAGCATTTATTACCTGTCCTCCCTAATGAGTGCCCCCCCACCTTGCTCACTGTGAACTCCTCTTAAACACAGAGCTGGTAATGGGATACCCACCCTTCCACTTCGCTCCCGGTGCTCACTGCAGGCAGGCTCAGGAGCAAAATTGGACACATTTTCCCAGCCTCATACTTCATTCCCTGTTTTAGTCACTGGGTACTTTGCAACCTGCTGAATGAATAAGGGCCTCGCAGGAAAGGCAGTCAGTTTGTACAATAATGGACTCAGACATTTTATCTGCAGAAAGGAAGGCTAATAAAGCTGGGCAGGTGACCCTGCCGTTGCCTTTTTGGGGGTTTTCAGCACTGTGCTTTCCATCTTTATTATTTTTTGCAGAGCAATTGGGTAGCTGCACACATTAACATTTCCCAGCACGACTTCACCTATCAGAGAGAAGTAGGGACAGACGTCAGAGGGAGGGGGAAAGGCCTCCAAGCCTGTAACATATAGGGCTGTACCACATCCGTGATGAGCCAGGCAGCTGAGTCATGTTCTCCCTCCCATTAAAAAGCAGCAGAGAGCTGAATGAGGAAAGGAACAGTTCCAAATTCCACATACCGTGGCCTTGGGGTGAAGCTTCTCTGATGAGGAGGCAGGCACTGCATACAAAGGAGCAAAGACCTTCAGTGAGCGCACTCCTGGGAAGAAACAGGAATGAGAGCAGCCTAAAGTGAGACCCTCTGCAAAGAATCATAGTCATGGAATGATTTGGGCTGGCAGGGACCTTAAAGATCATCTCGTTCCAGCCCCCTACCATGGGCAGGGACACCTTACATGAGGCAAAATCATGGTCTAACTCTGAATGCTGAGCTACCCTCTCTCCCCCCCGAGTCAGATTTTGTAGAGCTCTGAAGGTCACTTTGTCAAAAGGAAGTAAGTTGTAGTCAGGGGTCCATAAGCAGAGATCAAAAAGTGCCAGGGAGCAAGGAGTGGTCATGTAGGCTGTGGAATTCGATGCTGTACCTTGCAGCAGAGGTAGAAGGTCCACCACAGCTTGGCCAAGAGGAGTGATTTTCTCCGGTTTTTTCTTCTCCCTTGGCCCCACTTCTAGCACGGTCACTAGGGAGATAAAAAGAGAGAAGCTGGCAGAGTTCCTTGGACCAGCAGGTCAGGCACTGGGGAGGGTCTGTGTCAGCTCGGGCACATGCTCCTCTTCACCTCCCAAGGCTGACAAGCACAGCAAAGCCAAAAGAGCACCGGCCAACATGAAAGGGGATTCTTCCAGCTGGCAGAGATGGGCAAGAAGTGCTGAGAGCCTCCCACTGCTGCTGCTTTAGTGCTATTCCTGAAGCAGTGACTCCTGCAGCGACAGCACCCGGCTCCAGGGTGGGAGATCTGGCACCAGGTACTTACAGAGCAGTGGTTTCTGCACAATGACATCCAAGGAGTTGGGCCCCTCGGGGCTGCACTCAAAGCTGGTGCTGAAGTTGTATTCTGCTGTCCCACTTGGCAGGACATCAGTCTTGGGGGAGTCTCCCAGGACTTCTCCATTGTACTCCACACGTACCAATGTAACCAGCACGTTGCTTTTGAGAGTTTTCTGTCAAAAAAAGAGCTCAGTGAGCAGCTGGGTCTGCAGCAGCATCCCAGGATCAGAGTTCCTCTGGCAGCAGCTCAGGTCAGTGACCAGGATAGGGCTCGCTTGTGGGGGTCTGTTCTACCACAGGAATGGGGAAGAGAAGCAGAGCTTGGACCTCACCCTCCCATCTTTAGGAGGGAAATTTCCTGCTCCATGATGCCCCAAGGATTATCAGGAGCTGTGGCAGGGGGAGATAGAGAGGTCCAGGCTTCACCTCAGGAAAGACACATCTAAAACAAATCCCAAAATACTCCACTGATATTTCTGTACTTCCAGGAAGCTTGAGACCTTTGCTGTCTCCTAAGAAAGCAGCTCCTGAGCTAGAGGGATGAGCTCACAGGACACCTGTGCATGTCACATAGTGCAGAATGTCCTGAAATGGACAAGAGAAAACAGCCTTGAGTTGTGCCAGGGGAGGTTTAGGTTGGATATTAGAGAAAATTTTTTTCACTGTAAGGGTGGTCAAGCACTGGAACAAGCCCCCCGGGGAAGCGGGGGAGTCCCCATCCCTGCAAGTGTTCAAAAGACATGTGCATGTGGCACTTGGGAATATGGTTTAGTGGTGGCCTTGGCAGTGCTGGGTTAAAGGTTGGATTTGATGCTCTTAGAAGCCTTTTCCAACCTAAACAATTCCATGATTCTATGAAATCAAAGGAAGGGCTCCAGCAAGCTCTTTGGGAGCTCTGCAATTTGTTGTTACACCACCTTCATACCACTTTGCTTTAATCAGAGATGAGGAGATTCAGATTTTACTTTGAATTTCAAATGTCTAAACAGAGGGGCTTAAACAGGGCTGGAGAGGGACAGTGAGGGTGGCACTGGGGTCCCACATGGGCAGCATCTGGCACCTGCACAGCAAAGGAAGTGCTGGGCAGCAGGTACCAAAGGGCTCCCTGCAGCAGAAACACGGTTTAGTTCTCAATGCACAGAGAAGTGGCTGAACACAAGGACCATTGTACCCAAACCCAGCTTTTCCTTAGTGCTGAGCCACAGGGATGCCTAACCCGCCCTCAGCTCCCTCTCTCCCTGTCACTGGGGTAATTAGTTGCCTGCTGGTTCTTACACAAAAAGAGATCTCTTTCACTTGCTTTTAATTTTCGGCCCTTCTCACTGTCTCCTTGAGCATACATCCTATGAATGGCTAAACAGAAGAATCCAATTAACCTTTCCCTGTACCATTAATTATCCAAGGCTCCTCTCTCATCCTTCTCTACATTGCCTCTAATTAAGCAGATTCCACACTTATAGCCAGAAGTGGATTCCACATTCTTACAGCCGGATTTTTTTTCATATAGTTGCTGTGATTATTGCCCTTTTGTAACCCCCCCTCCCTTCTGTACAGCCCTTTCTCACGGTGGAGCAATCAGAACCACAAAGCAACATTCCAGATGCAATCAATCCATGAGTCTTTTCTTCCCAGCATTGTTTATCCTCCTCTCACCTCATACCTCACCTAAGCTGCTGTTTGCTGAATCTATCAGTGTAAGAGGTACTTCAATACTACAATGTAAAAGCCTCAAGCAGGTGCTTTTGGATTGCTTTTTCTGTCTGCTGCTGGAGCAGAAGCAGGGATTTGCATTTTTTCTGCTTGCAGCAGGAGCTGAGCTTCTCCTCCACATTCCCTCCCAAATGCCAGTGCCTCTGGAATACTTTAAGGACAGCTGAGTGCATCACATGGAAATCACACCAGTGGTGGTTTCATTGGCACCAGCTCATAGCCTTGCACTGGATCCACTGCCTTTCTAAAACCAGAGCCACCCTACTGCTTTCAATATGATTTAAACAGCTGGAGCTGGGATGAAAATCTGGCTTTACTCCCAAGGTGAGGTCCTTTCACAGGTATTTGCCTCACTGATCACATTCTCCCTGTGTTCTGCTTAAAAAACCTGCCATTTACATACAGTTAGAGGAGGCAGGGAGGTACATTTCACCCCAGTATCTCTGGCCTGCTGCTAGGGAGGTGTGTTCCCCAATTTATGTGCCTCACAAGCTTTTTCCTCTGTGTCAACTCCTCAGCAGGGAGGAGGAAGCCACAGCGTGGCATTGCTGAACCTCTGATACCCCCACCACTCCTTCCTTTAGCCTTATCACCCCCCAGCTGCTCTCACAGGGGATCCCTGTGCATACAGAATTGCTCTGGCCTTGTTTATTAAATTAGTACAGATATTTTCAGAACTTTACCAGGTCCTGAGCCTTCACGACTGTGATCTCTACTGGTATTGGCTGTGACATACTGGGAAGAGATGCAGCAGCGTCCTTCCCACCAGCCAGCTCCGCAGGGACCTCCATGGCTCTGCAGGAGAAAGAATGAGGAAAGAAACATGAAACTGCTCCGTTCCTCTCCCAGATACCTCTGCAGGACACAGCAGTGCTGGTTGTGAGCGCTATTCAGGGCTTGGCTGTCAAAACACCATTGAAAGCACAGGGCTTTGGCAGTGACGAATCTCTCACGAGGTGCAGGGGGAGGACTGGGAAAAATGTAATGTGAAAATAATCCATCTCTGTAGGCTTCACTCAGCTGCAGCTCCCAGGAAAGGTTTGTTATGCCAGGCTGCTCTCAGCTCCCAGCACCGGGTACCTCCCTGGCTCTCTTTTACTCCCTGCTTAAGTAAATGGTGACCCCGTGGGCCCAAGGCCGGCAGCTGCCAGCCCGTCCCCTCATGGCTCCCACATGCCGTGGGGACCTGGCTCCATCTGTTCCTCAGGTTTGTGAATCCCTCCGGATTCCCTCAGGGCGCCCCAGGGACTCCACGGCCCCCTCGCCTCACACCCCCAAGGCCTGGCAGCCCCCTCAGGGCAGCACTGCTGGGCCCGGGGGTGCTCTCACCCTGCTGTGCTCCTGCAGACCCTCACCGACGGTCCCGGGGGTATCCAGCAGCCCCTCACCCACGGACCCGGAGGTTCTCCTGCCCCAGAATGGTCCTGTAGCCCTTCACCGAGTGTCCCGGGGATCTCGCCGACCTGGGGTGCACCTACAGCCCCTGACCCACGGGCCTAGGGGCTCTGCTGGCCCGGGGGCTCCTGCAGCCCCTCACCCACGGGCCTGGAGGCTCTCCTGCCCCAGAAGCTCCTGCAGCCCTCACCGACAGTTCTGGGAGGCTTCTCCCGCCCCGGGGGGGATCCTGCAGTCCCTCACCGGGAGCCCGCCGGGGCAAGCGTGCGGCGCCGGGGCTCGAACCTGCGGCCTCCAAGACTCGGTGGAGGGCTCGCGTCCCGTAACCACAGCGACGCGGCTGCTCCCGCCGGACCCCGAAACCTCGCGGGACCCCGGCCCTTCCCCGCGTGTTTGGGGGCGTGCCCGTGAGGCCGCGGCCGCCGCCATGATGGGTGTGGGCAGCCCTCACCAACCCCCGGTGGGGCGGCGGTCCCCCCGGGCCGTCCCCGAATGAGCTGGCGGGTGCTGTAGGGCCACCATGTCCCCCTTTGCAGCCTGGTGCCGCCGCCTGCTGCCACAGCCACTGCTGGCCTCCGCCCCGGCTGGTAGAAGCCGCGGTGCCCACCCAGGCACTCCCTCACACCCACTGAGGGCTCTGAGGGGGTGGGGGGGGGGGTCCCCGCAGCCGGGCTGGGGTGCGGGCCGTATGCGGGGGCTGAGGCAGTGACTTTATGTCCCTATTGGTGACAGAGGGGCCGCACGGTCTTGGGCAGCCCCCCAAGGTCTCCCAGATTTTGCAGTGTGGGACGCTACAGCGCTTTGAAGCACCCCACTGCCACCAGCGCGGGCTTTTGGGGCGGGAGCCGGACCCCCCGGAGCGGGTTGGCCCGTTCCCGGGGAGGGGATGCCCAGAATAGCTCCGCTATCCGATTCCGAGGGGCCACGGCCGTCTGCACCGCCGGCTCCTGGGGGCTGACATTTGAGCCCAGCCGCGGGCCGGGACGGGCCGGGCTCCGGGACTGCTCGGGATCTCCCGGCATTACCGGGATAGGAGCGGGATGGCGGGCGGGAGGCGCCGCGGGGGTGGCGGGCGGCGCGGGGGACCCCGGCAGCACCCAGAGACCCCCGGGCCGGCCTCCTCGCCCGCACCCGTGTCTCCTGCAGCCGCCACGGCCCAGCCAGCCACAGGCGCTGCCCCCAAAACAGGTCGCTCCAAGAAGGCCCCGGAGGAGCCAGCGGCGAGGGCTCCCGACGTGGACTCGCTGGGCTTCCAGGCCATGGACCGCAACGTGCCGGGGCTGTCCCACGTCATCCTGCAGAAGCTCAACATGAAGAGCTACGAGGACTACAAGTGAGTGAGCACCCATGGGTGCCAGTTCCCCACCCCCTCCCCCGGGCAGTGCATCCCGTGTGTCTCCTAGCAGCTGGAGCAGCTCCCATGGCTCCTCTCACCCTCCCGGCTCAGCCCATGGGGAGCCCATGGGCTCCTGGGTGGACCCCTCCAGAGTGCCTGGCTCCCCATCCCCACCCAGGCCAGGATGCTCCTGGCTGCAGCTAAAAATCTTGGCAGCCTCAGAGGCAGGACATCAGCCCCACCGTTGTGGCAGTGGGCTGGATTCTGCTCACCCTTTGATGTCTGCAGGTCTGCCATGGACGGCAGGAAGAGAGGCAGCGATTTTGGCATCCGGACGTATTTTGACATGTTCCAGAAGATGGAGGACACCTTCAAATTTTGTGTCGAGTGCAAGAAGCTCCCCGATGCCCTGCCGGACCCCAAAAGCCTCCGGCGTTGCAAGAGGTATGGTGGGGAGATGGTCTGATGGCACAGGGATGGATCCATCCCTCCTTTCCAGCCTGGTGGCTGGGGTGAAGTGAGGGTTGTCTGACCCCAGTGCGCAGCTCCAGCCTCCAAAACAGTAACACAGCCCTGAGAGGGGGTGGCAGGGAGCCAGGCTCGGTGGGCTGGTTTGTGCCCCCCCTCCATGGCTGGGCATGCTGCCCGTCTGCCCAGGTGCCAAAAATGTGTACTACTGCGGTGTGGCATGCCAGCGTGCCAACTGGCCGCTGCACAAGAAGTTCTGCAAGAAGCTGAAGCTGGTGGCTCTGGATCGGCTGGTGGAGTGGCTCGTCTTCACAGGTGGGGCATGTGTCCCCCCAGGCCTGCCTGACCCCCGTCCCAGGCTGCTCAGGTCCTGTGGTGGGATGTAGTGTCCCTTCTCCAGCCCCACTCCCACAGCACAGGTGGGACAAGCAGCCTGGGCTGTGGCACCACCACTGCACCCTCCAACCTCCTCCTGCCTCCCCAGGAGACATCCCATTTCCCACGGAGACCTGGACAAAACCTGCCCGGGACGTGAAGGGCTGGGAGGACTGGTTCTCCATGCAGGAGCAGCTGGAGGAGAAGCTGGGTGCCATCGTGGCAGGGCGGTACATGACCCTGCTCTGGGCCAACGCCGGGAAGCCCCGGCCGGAGGACGCAGAGCTGCGGGAATCCATCCGGCGGCTGGTCACCGACTTCCACTCGCGGCCGCTCACCATCGGCCTGGGACTGCGGCTCTTCGGCATCGACCCTCTCACCAGGCCCCTGACCGTGCACGTGGTGGGGGCTTCCCACGTGGAGACCCTCAACACGCGGCTGACAGACTACGACGAGCTCACACGGATGTTCCCGGGGCACCAGGGCGTGGAGATGGTGATGGTGGGGGTGGACGTGGTGGACGGACCCATCATGAGGCCACCCCTGACCACGTTGGCACCCCGAGGGAGGGTCTATCTCAGCAGCTACAAAGGGCTCTACCACGACTTCTGGGAAAGCCACGTGGAGACCAAGCTGGCTCCCCGTCCTGACCTGGTGGTGGGCTTTCACCCAGGTAAGTGCCTGCACCGTGGAGGGGTTAGACCCTCACACCCCACTGCCGGGATGGGGACATCCCTACAGGGCACATGCAATGCACTCCTCAGGGACTGCCCTGAGCACCATGGCAGCACCTGGGGCTGAGCCTGCAGGAGGCTTGGGACGTGCCCAGGGCTTTTCACCAAGGCACAGCGGGCAGCTGGGGGGGCCCCTGGGACATGCCTGCCTCGTCTCCCCACCAGGCACTCTGTCCTGCCTGTGTCACCCACCTGCAGGTGAAACAGATCCTTCCCCTCAGGTCTCGGTGCTGTGGCTCAGCCCAGGACCCAGAGTTTGGGGTGCCCCACATGCTGGGGGGGAGCCAGACCCCACCTTGCTGAGGGCTGCCAAACTTACCGCATACTCTGGGATGTCCAGCACAGAGTGGGTGCGGTTGGAGCTGGCTTTTCCCGGGGCCAGGGTGGGAAGGGAAAGAGGTGGAACCTTCACGTCTGTGTCCCCACAGGTTTCCATGCCTGCCCAGACCTGCTCGCGGGCTGGCTGCCCACCCTGCTGCTGCTGCGGGACTATGGCCTGCCCGTGCTCTTCACCGTATACAGGTGAGCACGGCCCCACCACCCCGGTGAGCCGGCACAGACACCCAGTGATGGTGCCTCTCCTCTCTTCTGGCAGTGAGCAGGAGCTGAAGGCGTCCCTGCAGATCCTCGTGGAGCTTGAGACACACATTGTGGGCTACGCCAGCAACCCTTTTGCCTCACTGCGGCCCGAGCAGGTCTACTCCAGCCCCAACAAGGCACCTGTCTACTGCAGCTCCCACTACATCGCCCTGCTCGGAGCAGAGGCTGGGCTGGGGGCCGAGGAGCTGGAGGATGATGATGGCTGGCAGGGAGGAGAGCCCAGTGGTTCTGCTGTGGCTGGAGGCATTGCCCCAGGGCTGGGCTGATTCCTGCCTGCACTGACCACCTGACCCCCAGAGCCTCACCATCCCATCCAGGACCCCATTTCCCCATCCTGGGATCAGTGATCCAGACGCCCCTCACTGCACACATGCAGGCCTGGGGGATGCAGCACCCGAGCACAGGCATGGCACCCTTCCACAGCACCAAATAAATCACTACCAGCAACCAGCTGCCGTGTCTCGAGCTTTATTTCCAAAAAGGCCTTTGTTTTCCTAAAGAAAACGAGGGGCTCAGCCCACCCCAGCCCCCTCGAGCAGCCACGGCCTCTGGAGGGACAGCAAAGGGGACCCCGACTGCGGGGCCAGCCGTGCACGGGGCTGTGCAGCCCCTGGGGGTCCTGTGGGGAGCCCCAGCCCCGCGCCCAGCTGTCACTGTCACCCTCACTGTGCCCCCACGCTGGTGCCTACCCTGCAGGGCACTGCTCCAGCCTGGCCGCGGCAAGCGGGCACCAGCTGGCACCTCCCCACTGCTCGCCAGCCTCGTGGCCCTTGCGGACACCGGGGCAGGTGGAGTCGAGGGAAGCAGCTCCTGCGGTATCACCCGACGCTGCCGGGGACCCGCGCTGGCCTGGCGTCCCCTCCCGGTGCAGCCAGCGGGACTGGCACGGCAGTGGTGGCACCGACCCGTGTGGGCACCCACAGTGGCTCGGGGAGGCCAGCACACCCCAGGGCTGCCAGCGCCCTGACAGCGGGTGCGGGTCCCTCCCTGGGCTCTGCGCCCGTCGGCGGGGCCGGGGTGGGCGGCGGAGCTGGCCACAGTCCAGCACGGAGCGGCACCGCCGGCGTCACTCGGCGCCAGCGCGTTCCCGCAGCGCGGGCAGCGTCAGGGTCTCCGGCGCCGACTTCTTCCGCGGGCGAGTCTTGGGGGGAGCCAGGAACTCGGGGGCCTCGTCGCTGAGGGGGTGGAGGGGGCGCTGGCAGGGGCCGAGTGCGTGGCCGTGGGCTGCCCCACCTCGCTGACCGAGATGGCCGGTGCCACCAGGCCGATGAGCTCGTTGGTGGCCTCCTGCGTCTCCTGCTCGTAGCGCCGCACCTCCTCCATCGTCATCCCTGCCGAGCACAGCCGGGCTTGGGGCCGCTCGGCACCGCCGCGTCCGGCACCCCCTCATCCCGGGGCAGCCTGCGCCCCGCGCCCCGGCTCCCCACCGAGCTGGGGGACAGGAAGGGGACAGGGACTGGGGACAGGGGGACGGGCAGGGAAGGGGATGCTGGGCAGCACAGCCAGCTCCCCAACTCCAGCACCAGCCCAGCCAGCAGAGGGGAAGGGATGGATAGGCAGCGCAGGCAGCGCAGGCAGGGGACACGCGGGGAGGGCAGCTGGGAGGAGGGACCCTCCGCCGCGGGGTGCAGGGGGGGCACAAGCCCCCCTGCCTGCACCCACCCCCAGGCAGCAAGGCGGGGTCCGGGGTGTCCGTCCCCGGCAGGCAGAGGGGCTTAGGGGTGCTGGTTCCCCAGCTTTTGGTTTGTGGCCACTTGCATCTGAGTCTCGAAGGCCCGGACCTCTTCCAGGGACATGTCTGGAAGGCAGAGAGCCGCTCACCGGGGTGGTCTGGCACCCGCCGCCAGCTGTCACCAAACCCGGGGGTCCCGTCCCTGTGCCCGCACGTGGCAGCCGCCTGCAGCGCGTGTCCCTGCCAGAATGGGGGTGCAGGCAGCACAGGCAGGGTGCTGGGACCCCTGTCCCCGTCCTCCCCGAGGGGTGCAGGGGAGCGGGCAGCGTGCGGGGGTGCAGGCAGGGGTGAGCAGGCAGCACAGGCAGAGCAGGCAGCAGCGCAGGCGAAGAGCAGGAGCTGTGGTGGGGTTAGTGGCATCAGCAGTTAGACCTGCAGCCCCCTCCCTCCATGGGCACCGTGTGCCCCCCTCCCCACAGCGCCGGGTGACCCCACGGACTCACCGCACCACTCGTCCACCCAGGCAAAAGCCTGCCGGTGCCCGATCAGCAGGATGTCCCGGATCACCTGCAACACCACGGGGGTCAGCACCCTGTCACTGCCCCCCCAGTGCCCCCCAAACCCCCTTGGGCCCCTCTCACCTTGTGCACAAACTGCTCCACCCGCGTCTGCAGCCCCCACACCTCGAACTTGACGCTCACCAGTTTGTAGGAGCACATGATGGGCTTGGTGTGCTGGCGCCAGCCCTCCCGCAGCGGCCCCCGGCCCGTCTTGGCCGAGCTGAAGAAACGGGGGTCCTGGGGGGATGGGGAGGAGTGAGATCATGAACCCACCCCCCTGAGACAGGAGACAAGGGGGTGGCCTCAGGGAGCTCCCTCGTCCCCAGCCGTGGTACCTCCAGGCTGCGGTAGTAGCGCTCAGGGATCTCGTCGAAGGCGATGTCCAGGAAAGAGACCTCGTGGTCGCCCAGGATTTTGTCACTGTGGAAGATCTGGAGAGGGGAGGGAGGGTGAGTGACATGGGGCATGGGTGGTGAAGTGATGAGTTTGCCAGGTCTCAGCTGCGGTGCACACTCACATTCTCGCTGTCCCCGCAGTTGTCCTCGTACTTGGTCTCGATGTAGATGGAGAACTTGGGCAGGAAGGAGCACTGCAGGGAGTGGCTGTCAGCTGGTCCCCGAGGGACGCCCATCCCGAGGGACACCACTCCCAGGATGCCCACCCCGAGGGACACCCCACCCCCAAGGATGCCCATCCCCAAAAGATGTGTGGTCCAGGGACACTGATCCTGAGGGACACCCACCCAAAGGACACCCAGCCCTGAGGGACACCCACCTCCAAGGATGGTCATCCTCAAGGACCACTCACCCAGCCACAATGACACCCTCTCCAGGGGATCCCATCCCCGAGGGAATCCGAGCCCCACAGGACACCCACCCTGAGGGATGCCCAGCCCAAAGGACACCCACCCAAGGGCTACCTGCCACGGTGACACCCCCTCTGAGCGATATCCACCCTGAGGGACACCCACCCCTAAAGGATGTCTGTCCCAAAGGACACGCACCCCCAAAAATGCCCCCCCAGCTCCCGACAAGGGGACAGGTCATTCCATGCCACCTCCTTACCGTGTACTCTGCAGGCACACCAGGGCACATCACACGGTGGCATCGCCAGGCGGCATCACGGAGGGAGAGAGGGAGTGGTGAGACCGGGGACAGCTCCCTGCAGCCCCCCCACCACTGGGCAGGGACAGGGTGCCCGGGGGTGCCCGTCCCACGCCCTGCCCGGGGCTCACCCGTGATGGTGTAGGGGTAGTAGTTCCAGGCCCTCTCGGTGATGTAGAAGATGCGGGGGGTCACCGCCCGTGCCCAACTTGGCAGTTTGCTGTGGGCACCACGGCAGGGCACCCCCTCAGGACAGGACATGGCTGGTGCCACCCATCCATGCGCCGCCAAACACAGCTTGCCTCTGGGACCCCCATTCCCACCCCAGGAACCCCACCTGCTACCTAGGACCCTCCACCCCAGGATGCCCCCAGGGATCCTCATCTGCACCTCAGCATCTTCATCCCAGCACCTCTCCCAGTAACCACTGCCACCTCCCTGGCACCTACATCTACACTCCAACACTGTCATCTGCACCTCAGGACACCCCCAGGGACCCCTGTCACCTCTGCAGGACTCGCACCCCTGCCCCAGCTCCCAACCATGCACCCTCACCTCCACTCCAGGATGCCTCCAGGGACCCTCCTCACCTGCACCTCAGAATACCCCCAAGGAGCCCTGTCACCTCCCCAGGACCCTCATCTGCACCCCTGGATCATCACCTGCACCTCAGAACACCCTCAGGGACCCCTGTTGCCTCCCCAGGACCCTCCCCAGTGCCCCAACATTCCCCCACCAGAGACCCCTTCCACCTCCCCAGCACCTTCATCTGCATGTCAGGACCCCCCCAGGATCTGTGCCAGCTCCCCATCTCCACCCCAGTGCCCCCATCCTCTCCTCAGGTTCCCCACCTCCTCTCCAGACACCCTTACCCCCCTCTCCTCCCCAACAAACCCCCACCCTCCTTCCTGGACCCCCACCCCTTCCCCAGGACCCTTCCACCTCCCCAGGGCCGAGGCCCCAGGGTGCTCCCATTCCCCCCCAGCACCCCGGCAGGATCAGGCCCCCTGGGGAGTCGGGAGGTAGGTTTTGATTAATTTTCAGGCGTTATAAATAAATTTCAGGCGAGAGGGGAATCGTGAGTGCTGCAGCTAAAAATAACCCGTCTCACACCAGCAGCTCCTGGTGGGGAGCAGCCTGTGTCCACAGACGGCTGAGGGGACATGGGGACAGTGGTGCTGGGGGCCAACAACTGCCCCACAGTGACACCCCCAGGGCCAGGGCGTTGCTGAGCCCCCCGATCAGGCACCCACTGGCACCCGGAGGTGGGTGCCCACCAGAGAGAGGTGGGTGCACCCCTGCAAGGTGGATGAGTGTCCTGAGATGGGTGTACCCCATAAGCAGGGGGCAGCCCCCCAGAGAGGAGGTGAACCCCTAAGATGGGTGCATAGCTCCCAAAGATGGGTGCAGCCCCTGAAGACAAGTGTGCCCTGGGTGATGGGTGCAGCCCCGGAGATGGGTGCAGCCCCCCAAGATCAGTGCAGCCCCCCAAAATCAGAACACCCCAGGAGATGGGTACACCCTGAGAGGTAAGTGCAGCTCCCAAAACTTGATGCAGGCCCCAAAGATGGGTGCACCCCAGCACTTGGGGACCCCACTGGGAGACACACACAGCCCTTGAAGATGGGTGGGTGCCTGGGAGATGGGTGCAGCCCCCCAAGATCACTGCACCCCAAAGATGGCTACACCCTGACTGACAGGTGCAGCCCCCATAGCTGGGAGCAGCCCCCCAAGATCAGTGCACCCCAGGATTTGGGGGCACCCCTGGGAGATGATGGAGGCAGCCTGGGAAATGACGGGGTAACCCTGGGAGAGCAGTCACACTGCAGGGTGTCCAGGACCCAGGAAGGAGCTTCCCCAGAAATTTTGGAGGAAGAGCTGGGGCCACCCTGATGCCTGCCCATGCCCCCCACCGCAGTGCCCACCCAGCACCCATCACCGGAGCCACAGGCTCACCTGGAGAGGTGGACACGCTTCTCAGTGAACTGGCCGGGGCCGTGGACGGGGTCCTCGTGGGGCTCGTTCTTCACCACCTCCACGCCCTCGCCCTTCTCGCTCTCCTGGTGGCTGTGCTTGCTGATGGTGTAGAGCTGCCCCACGCGGTACTGCAACCACAGCGCCCGCCCTCAGTGCCACCGGCCCCGGTGACCACCCGGCACAGCCCGGGGGCTGAGCCACGCTGCCGAGAGGGGAAACTGAGGCACGGAGCAAGGGGTGGCGGACCCTGAGCCGTGCAGCGGGCAGGGGGTTCCTGGGGCACCCAGTGTGACCTCCCGTGTCCTTAGGCTGTCCCAACACCCAGGCAAGGGCTGGATCCTGCTCTCCCTGTGCTTTCCCAGTGCCTTGCAGAATGCCTGGAGGTTTTCTGCGCGGCAAACTACCTGGGAGCCAGGGAAAGCTGTGAGTCTGTGATACATATGGATGTGTCCGTGTCATATACGTAACGATAAGGTGTATTTGTGGATTTGGCGATGCAGCTGTGCAATAAGGGTTTGATTGTTCTGCTGAAGATCCCATCCACCACCCCACCCGCCAGCACTATTTTACCACCGCACTCTGCCTAAATTAAAACCTTCCCCAGGTGCCAGCAGGGAGGGATGGCACTGCCCCGGGGTGGGCACCGCTGCAGGTCCCCGCTCGCCAAAACGGCCCCGTCAGCACCAGGTGCTCACGAGAGACCTTTGCCCAGGGATGCTGCCAGCTGTCAGCGCTGTTTGCCGATGGCATTCAGGCTCCCTGCCGGAGCAGGGATGGCGCTTGTGCTCCCTGTCATACCACGGGCATCCAAACCCCCGCCGCCCTTCCCCTGCTGGTTCATCCCCTGCTCCTGCTGTGCCCCGGTGCTGCCATCGGGCTCTGTGCCCCAAGGTCGCCGTGCCCAGGAACGGCATGCCCCCCCACCTGCACCCCAAAGTACGGCTCAGCCCTCGCACGGAACATCCCGAGCCCAGCACGCCCCGGTCCCTGTCCCAAGCCGTGCCACGAGGACACAGCAAAGGGGTCACCGCGTCCCTCTCAGGGCAGGAACCGATCCCCCGGCGCTGCGCTGCTCCGGGTATGAGACCCCCACCCACAGCCCCTCCCTCGCTGCGTCCCCCCGTTCGTGCCAGCCGCGGCCCCGTGCCCCGCGCTCACCTCCTCGGTGGTGAGCGGCATGCAGATGCGGTACTCCTTGACGAGCATGGTGACACGGGCAGGGTGGCACGGGCACGGCGGCCAGCACGGGGGTCAGGCGGAGGCGTCGGCGCTGGCGGGGACACAGCTCATGCTGGGGGGCCGCGGGCAGCGGCAGCGGGGGGGACGCGGCGCTGCCTCCCACGCTCCCATCCCAGCACCCCACGCTCGAAGCAGCCGCCCCGCTCGCGGTGACTTCACGAGCCGTTGCCATGGCAGTGCCGTGAGGTCACCCGTGCGAGGAGCAGCCTGGGTGTACCCAGCTGGGGACACCCCGGCACCCCAAAACCCTCCCGGCGTTAACCCCTTCCCTGCCAGGCGGACGACCACGTCCCTACGCAGCTGTCTTGGAGCACACGTGTCCCCCCAAAATAGGGTGCCATCCCTTCGGGGTGCCACATCCCCACCCAACTGTAGTGGCCAGTGAGGCAAGAGGGTTGCAGAGATGTGAGGATGGGGTCAGACCTGCCCGATGCTCCTGGGGACCCACCTCTAGGCACCCACACTCTGTCCTGTCCTGAGGAGCTGCTCCCCGGCAGCACAGGATCATGTCTCTGATGTAGGACACCCCTTCCCTGGGCAGGAGTTGGACCCCCTTCCCCGAGGCTTCCCCCAACACCTGTCCCAGCCAGCATGCACTCTAGGGCTGCCCCCCAGCACCCACCCCAGCCATGGCACTGCCAGGTTGGCACATTCCCTTCCCCGTCCAGCCAGGGCTGGGGATGCTCAGAGTGAGTAACAGGACTGCTCAGGGGGCTCCTGAACGTGGCCCCCAGCCCCACAGAGAAGGAAGGGGACGTTGGCCCTCCTGAAAGTCACCCTGGATGGGGGATCAGGCCTTGGAAGGGGCAGACGGGGGCTCACATGGGGTTTTGTCTGGAGTCAACTTGTCCAGCTGGGGACACAGGGACATCCTTGGGGGTACAGGGTCATAGCGGGACACAAGGGCATCTTTGGGGGCACCGGGGGACACAGGAGTGTCCCTGGGTCCACATAAGCATTTGAGGCTACAGGGGCATCCCTTGGGGGACACAGAGACACCCTGCTGACAGGGCAGAGGGCTGGGTGCTGGTGCCAGGTTGTAGGGACCCCAGTAGCGGGGGCGGAGGCAGCCCCGGCATAGGGGAGGTGACACCCCGGGGACCCACCGGAGCACCGCAGGGCACGGCATTCCCCTCCCCATCCTGGCAGCTCAGACCGGCCCCCGCCGGCTGGAAAAGAAGGAGCCCCCCGGCCGGGCTCAGCCGCCCCTTCCCCACCGCTGTCCGCGGCCACATTCCCTCCGGGCCGAGCCCCGCCGCCCCTCCCGCTGCCCGCACTCACCGGCCCGCGGCGGTGCCCGCTCCCACCGCCGCCGCCGCCGCCGCCGCCGTGCCCCGGCCGTCCCGGGCCGTGCGCAGGAGCGAGCCGCCCCCCGCACCGCCTCCCGCGCCGCGGCACACCGACCCCTAGGGGGAGGAATGCACCGGCACCGCACCGGCACCGCACCTCGCCTGGACCGGCACGACATCGTACCGGCACCGGCACCGCACCGCACCTGGACTGGTATCGCACTGCACCGGCACCGCACCGCACCGCACCTGGACCGGCACCTCACCAGCACCGCACCGGCACCGGACCTGGACTGGCATCGCACCGCAATGACAGTGACACCGGCACCACGGCACCGAGAGACCCTCCAGCGCCAGGGCTCCTCTGGCACGGCAGAGACTGGCACTGGGGCACCCCCGGCACGGCACGGCACGGCACGGCACGGCACGGCACGGCACGGCACGGCACGGCACGGCACGGCAGCAGGGCTTCCCGCACCCACCAGGTCTCAGGTCCTCCCAGCAACCCCCAGCACCCGCTGTGTGCCCCAGGTGGGAGATGCCCTGATGGGGCTCCTGGGCTGCACTCCCCCTGGCAATCCCCAAACCTCCTCCAGCCACTCACCTGCACCCCACTGCCAGCCCAGCCCCTGTTCCCCCAGCCTCACCACACCCCACGTGCTGGCACTGCCCACGTGCCATCCACAGCCATACATTGCCAGCACAGCTCATCACCAGTGACACCTCTGTCACTCCCCGTGCCTCCCGTCCTCCTTCCTCCACTCATTTCCATCACCCTGGGCACTGTCAGTACCCAGTGCTCGGGTGCTGCACTGGGCTATGCCTCACCACTGCCGTTTTCCTGTTATTTCCTCCCAAAATTCTGCCATTCCCTCCAGCCCCGCTGCCTGGGGTGCAGGGGAGTAGCCCATCAGTGCCACCATGATGGCCACTGTGGGGACAGGGATCGGGCAAAGGGGACTCCCACCAGGCCACCCTGTGGTGTTGCCATCACTGGCGGTGCTGGGACCCAGCACTGCAGTGGTCCTGGCACTGGCCATGGAAGTCCCACCTGCCCAGGCACTGGGGCACCTGTGGGCTCTTTTGCGGTCGCCAGTCTGTGCCATCTTCTAGTGGTGGGGACCCCTCTTTGTGTCACCCTGTGAGCCCCAGCGCAGCAGTGATGGGCCCTGACATGGCCCCGGCAGCCCTGAGGCAGCAGGGATGGCCCGAGGTTGTGGCCAGGACAAGCAGTGGCCTAAGGAGCAGCGTGGGGACAGTGGCCCCAAAACCTGCCAGGGTGCCCCACGGGTACCCATCCCACATCCGGGAGTGCGGTGCCAGGAGCTCTGCCCGCAGGCACACCTTCCCCTGCCTTCTTCCCACATACCAGCCTGTGGTGTCACTGTCCCCCGGTGCCGTGTGTCAGCACCCCCAGCTCTGGTGGCTCTGGGTAGCAGCCACCCCCCGTCCCCATTTTCCCCCAGGGAGGGGACAGCACAGCAGCCCCCAAACGGGAATTCTGGCCTACGTGGCTGGGACCAAACCCAGCAGGGCTCCCACTGGGGTGACTGTGATGGTGACAAGGACCCGGCCATGCTGGTGACAAGTACCTGGCGGGCTCTCAGCCCCCCCAACAGCTGCATTCCTCCTGAACCTGTTTGGCGGGGCCCCATGCAGGTGCCAAGGAAAAGGCATCCGGGTAGGGCTTTTCCTGGTCATGCCCTGCTTCACTCCAGTGCCGAGTCAACAAGGAGGAGAAAGGATTTGCTGGAGCCTGGTGCCCCCATAGCACTGCTGGTGCCCCCCAAAGTCACCCCAGTGCCGATGGTGCCCCCAGTTTCTCACCCCCCAGCAAGGATCCTGCAGAAGGTTGAGAAGGGGAAGAAAGAGGAGGCAGAAACAAGTGAAAAATGACCCAATTTAATCCCGAATCCTCTCAAGCTCCGGGGTTTCGGGAGCCCCTCGTGGCCCCTGCAGCCCCCCTGTCAGTGCAGCCCCTGGGGCCCCGGGCTGAGCGCACCCCTGGGAGCACCCCCTGGCTCTCTGCTCCAGCACGGGAACGAGGAGCTTTCCGAGGCATCTGGCCTCTTCCTCAGCTCTGCCAGCAGCCCCGCACCAACACCGGCACCCAGCCGCGTCCCACCACCCGAGCCCCGCCCCGAGCCCTTAGGGAGGTGCCCTGACAAAGACCATCCTGGTGGAGAAGATCAGGTCCACCAAGTAGGCGATGAGGTTGAAGATGGTGAGGAAGGTGACCCCCAGGTGCTTGTTCCACGAGCAGTTCCTGTTGCAGGGGTTGGGGCGGCTGCGTCCCCTGAAGTTGTAGAGGGGCCAGAGGATGGTGGTGGTGAGGTACATCAGCAGGGCCAGGAAGTTGTACCCCACCAGCATCTTCTCCAGAGGGCAGGGAATGTAGGTGAGGCAGCGGCCGATGGTGAAGATGATGATGAGGAGGGTGATGATGAAGCAGATGGAGTAGACAGCCACGCACCATATCAGGCCAGGTTCCCCATTGTATTCATCCAGCAAGGAGAAGATCAGGCAAGCCACGTAGGCTTCAAAGACCTTGAGGAGTCCAGGCACGGTGGAGAGGAAGCTGCTGATGTCCCCTGGCTTGGCGCGGGTCAGCGCCACCTCGGCGGCGTAGGCGAGGAAGCAGAGGCAGGAGGCCGTGGTGGCCACGGCCTGCCGGGCACACTGGTTGCTGCTGCAGGGGCTGATGATGAAGGTGGCAGGGAAGATCACCGAGGAGGTGAAGACCATCAGAGCCGCCAGCATGGAGAAAGCTGAGGTGAAGTCATCCCAGGAGAGCGGCAGCAGGGGGTAGAGCTCCAGCAGCTCCAGCAGCAGCACCAGCAGCGTCACAACGAAGCAGAAGCACCACGTGAACATGCACCACGTCCCGTAGGGATCCCCAAAGTCCCCGGTGGAGGCCACCAAGCTGAAGGCGAGGCAGGACAGCACGACGGCAAAGAGCCGGGCGATGCCCACCCAGGAGGTCAGGGCGCGCAGGTTCACCGTGGCCACGGCCATGGTCCGGCCGCTCTGTGCCCGCGCCGCGCTGGGCAGTGGGTGCTGCCTGCAGCCGCTCTTACCTGGGCGCTGGGGAAGAGGGGTGGGGTGCGGGGCAAGGAGCTGCCAGCCCCCCCGAGCCGCCCGTGCTGAGGACCCTCGGCTCTGCTGCCGCTGCCACCACGCCGGGTGGCTGCTGGGGCTGGCGGGCACGGAGCGGGTGGATCATTAACGCGGGGCTGGGCAAAGGGCGGTGACGCCGAGCGCTGCAGTGGGGCCGGGGTGGGCAGGAAGCCACCATGTGCCACCATCCTGGCAGCGAGCCGCAGCCCTGCCCACGGCAGGAGGCACAAAGGAGCCTTTCAAGCACCCCTGGAGTACCAGGGGGGCCACCCTGACACCTTGGCAGGTGCCAGGGCTTGGCAGCCAGCGGGGCAGCACCCACTGGGTGCCCCTGAGGGGTTTAGGGGCTGCACGTAGTGGTGGGTGCTCCTGACAGGAGGGTGCCACAGCTGGGTGTAGCGCCTTCACACCCTTGCAAGCGACATCTCCACACCCCTCCGGCACCTCTGCTCCCCTCCCAGCACCTCCACCACCTGATAAGCGGCTCAAAGTCCAGCTGTGCCAGCTGCCGTCACCGGGCATGGTGGATGAGGTGACCATGGGAAGGGCATCTGCATCCTGGTCAAACCCACAGGCAGCACCTCCACTTCCCCAGGGTTCCTGGGGGGGGCCCAGCAGCCAGAGCAGCACAGGAGGGTGGTGGCACATCAAAAGTGGGGAGTCCAGCAGGAGGGTGAAGGTTGAAGGCTCTGGATTAACCTTTAATGTCACACAGGGTCCAGGGGTCTGTGCCCATGGCAGAGCTTGGGGATGAGGGACCCATGTCAGGGCAGCTGGGCACTCTTGGGGGGAGCTCCTCACCCCAGGTAGGTTCCTGGCACAGCCATGGTGGGCAGGGGTGGGCACTGCCACGGGGTCCAGTGGTGGCTCTGGGGGGCTCAAGGTGGCTCAGAGGTGGCTGCTGGCCTCGCCCTTGGCGGGCAGCCCATTGAGGGGGCTCGGCCCCGGCCGGTTGCTCTCGTTCAGCCGCCGCACGCGGTAACTCTCGTAGTGGACGTTGTGGGTGATGTCCTTCAGGTCCTGCAGGTGTGACCTGCCCGGGGTGGCAGGGGGAAGAAGGGCATCATGTCACTGTCCCACTCACGCTGCTGTCACCCCATGGAGTTCCAGCACTCCCTACCCTGTCCCCCGCTCACCGGATCAGCAGGTCCCGCAGGAGGGGGAACTCGCAGTGTGCCGGGTTCTCCACTGCAAAGCAAGGCAGAGGGGCAGGGTGGGCAGGAGGGCTCAGTGGTACTGGGATGCTCGGGCAGTGCATCCTGGCACGCTCCGGGTACCACCGGAGCACTGGCACAGCTCCATGCCATGTGCTGTGGCTCGGCACCCACCCAGGCAGGGACACCCGTGGGTGCTGCTCCCCGTGCCTGCCGAGGGCCGGGGGTGTGAGGGGCTCTGCTCACCTTCAATGATGCCCCACTTGGTCTTGCGGCCCAGCACCCGTTTGCCGTTCACCTGGTGCTCCTGGTCTGCCCCCACCACGGCGAAAGGGATCTTCTCCTGCCGGCACAGAGGCTCTGCTTGCTCCAGGTGATGCTCCCCCAGGGTCCCCAGGGTCCCTGTCCCCACCCTGCTCCCCAGGGGCCGGCCCCCTCCATCCCAGCATCCCGGCACTCACACGAATCCTGTCGTTCAGTGCCCTGTCTTCGGGGTCCTGGTCGAAGTCCTCCTGCGGGTACACGCTGATGGCGTGGGTCTTCAGGTCCTCCTGGATCTGTGGGATACAGGGCTTGAGCCGGGGCCAGGGGGGACATGGGGCACCCCGGGGACCCCCCTGGGAGCTGTCCTCACCCGCTGCTTGAACTCTGCCCGTTCCTCCAGGGTGAGCGTGTCAGCTTTGGCAATCACCGGCACCACGTTGACGATCTTGCTGAGCCGCCGCATGAACTCCAGGTCCAGTGGGCGCAGCCTGACAAGGACCAACATCACCCCAGGGTGTCCCCACCTCTGTCACTGTGGGGTAACCCCACCACTCTGAGGTGACCCCAGCACTATCACCCTGAGGTGACCTTCCCCACTACCACCCCAGGGTGACACCCCATCACTGTCACCCTGGGGTGACCCCACCATCATCATCCCAGGGTGACATAACCACCCCATAGTGACCACCCCACCACTGTCATCACGGGATGACCACACCACTACCACCACTCCAGAGTCACCCCAGGGTGACTGCACCACCACCATCATGCCAGGGTGGCAAAACCACCTCATAATGAGCCCACCACCTATGGGTGCTGTGAGTGGGGACTCACCAGTGACCTGTGGGGGGGACAAAGTAGACGCATCCGTGGACCCGGGTGTCCGGGATCTTCCTCTTGCGGGTGATGAGGATCTCCTCCCGCAGGTACCTCTCGTACTGCTCGTTGATGTATTTCATGATGGGGTCCCAGCTGAGGATGAGGAGATGAGGGACAGCACCTGAGCTCAACCCCTACCCCAAACTGCCATCCACTGAGCCGGGCTCCTGCACCCCCTTTTGTCCTACCAGTTCTCATTGTTGATCTGGTCCCCGAACCCTGGTGTGTCAGTCACTGTCAGCTTCATCTTCACCCCCTTCTCTTCGATGACTGTGGGGCAGAGAGGTGGGTTGGGGGGATGAAGCATTGGGGAGAAGCAGGGACCAGTCATGGGGGATGTTTTAAGGCTGCGAACGTGGCTTCAGACCCCCATCCCAGCCCCCTGCTTCTCCCAGGGGCTGGTAGGACACGACCCCATAGTGGTGACCTTACCATGGGTGATGGACTGGAGCTGCACTGTTTTGGGAATACGTTCCTCCTGGCCAGGCTGTGAGGATTTGCGGCTCACCTTGGACTTGAAGAGGGTGTTCACCATCGTGGACTTCCCCAGCCCGCTCTGCCCTGAGGGAACACCGGCAGCTCTGGTTTGTCCCCCAGGGCAGTAACATCTTGATATCCACTTGGGAGCAACCCAGAGTTTGGGGTAACTCTGGTTTATCCCCAAATAAATGTCTTCCCCCAGGCAACAATCCCTTGGTATCCACTTGGGAGCATCTCAGAGGTTGGGATAATCCATTTTATCCCAGGAATAAATTTGTTCCCCAAGGCCATAACTCCTGGTACGCATCTGGGAGCATCCCAGAGATTGGGCTAGTCCTGTTTATTTCCCAAATTTATTCCCCAAGGTGATAGCCCCTCAATATCCATTTGGGAGCCTCCCAGAGGGTGGGATGACCTCACCCATCAGCATCACCATGTTATGGGGTGTGGGATATTGCTCCTTTTCAATTGTTTGCTACTTAAATCAGTTAAAATCACTTAAATTTCCTTAAAATCCCTTAAAAGCATGATTTCCCCAGGCATGGCGGAATCAGAGCCAGTATTCCCACCCCAACCAGGAGCAACCCCCACGCCCGGCGCTCACCCACAACCATGATGTTGAACTCAAAGCCCGTCTTCATGGTTTTGATTTTCATCTGGTCGAGCACAGCTTCGATTCCCACGTATCCAAAGAGCTGGCAACCCACGGGGCCGGGCGCCACGGAGAGGGGCACCGCCTCCTCCTCCTCCTCCTCCGGCACGGCCGGCGGCTCCATGCTGCGCTCCTCGGGCTCCAGGCTGCTCCCTGCACCGCGGGGTGGGCAAAGGCGGTGAGCCTGGACCCCTCGGTGCCCACCCCTCGGTGCCCACCCCTCGGTGCCCACCCCTGCGCCGGCAGCGTTGCCCCAGCAGCGGCCGTGCCGGCGGGCACGCAGCCCCGGCACATTCCTGGGAGCCGGTGAGGCTCGGCATGGCAACACGGGCACGCCACCCCCCCGCCACGCCGAAGGGTCCGGGGAGGTGCCAGAGGCATCTTTGGGGTGGTCGTGCCAGCGGATCCCACGGTGCCGCCGGTTGCTGTGCGATCGTCGGGCACCGCGGCCACGGCCAGCGCCCTTTGCCCAGCCCACGCGGTCACCCACGCCAGGCCACCTCCTGCAGCACCGCTCCGGCCCCTGCACACGCGGGGGGCTCCGGCCCCAGGGCAGGACGTGCCACCCCACACTGTACCCACATTGTACCCGGGCACTGGGCACTGCCGAGCGAGGGGCACCGGCGGTGTCGGGGGTGCAGCGCAATCACCGGCACAACCCCGAGCCCCAAGGGACACGAGGGGTTTGCCCGGGGGACCGTGCCCGGAGCGTGTCCCAGCCCGGGGGCCACCAGAGCCCCGTGCCCGCCCCACCTTTGTGCGGCAGCCCCAAATCCCTTTCCTCCTCCTCCTCCTCCTCCTCCTGCTGCTGCATCCCAGCACGGCCATTGTTCAGCTCCTACCTCGGCGCCGCGGTGCCCTCGCTCAGCACCCGCTACGGGCGGGGGGGTGCCCTGGGCGCCATCCGCACCCCCATCCCCGGCGGCGCCGCGGCCCGGCCCCTTCCCTCCGCCGGCTCCCGGCTGGCACCAACCCGGCTCCGCCGGGGCTGCCGCTCCCACGCATGACCAGCATGGCAATATCCCGCCCCCCGCAGCCCCCTCCCCACCACAGCCAAGCCCCCGCGCCCGGTTTGCCGGTTGATTGGTGGGTGGGGAAGGCTGTGCCCACCCGGCTGTGCCCACCCAGCACATGGCGCTGCTCGGCCTCCCAGCCAGGCCAGCACGGATGGGGACCCCTCCCACGGCACAGGGACACCCTCACTTCGGCCCCCATCACCCCCGTGGGTGGCTGCGGTGGCACTGAATGGGAGTGGGAGTGCTTGGCTGTGGGTACATTCCCCACTGGCACCCACGGGCTTCCTGGCACCGGGGACCACCCTTCACTGTGCTCCCCCCCTCCTGCGTCCCCCAGCAGCACCTGTGCCCAGCCCCGGCACGGCGGGGTGGGACAAGGGGTGGTGGCCCTGCCACTCGCCCCACTGCCGCAGTGCCCCACGGCGCTTGCGTCCCCCCACGCCGCAGCCTCCCCCGTATGTGCCAGCCGGCGCTTGGCACCGGCGAGGCTGGAGCGGCAGCTTGCGATGGCCCAGGCTGTGAGGGACCTGCTGAGACCATGTCCGTGTGCCACGCAGCCGGGGGACAAGGGGCATGTGGGCAGGGGCCAGCCTGAGCCAGCCCGGGGTACCAGGAGGCGATGGAGATGAACACCCCCCCATTGCCATGGCAACGGCATCCCGGCGTGGGAGCCACCCAGCACCCTGTGCCCACTGGGTGCCAGAGTGGTGGCAGGGCTGGGGACAGCAGTGTCGCGTGTCCCAGCTCCCCCTGCGTCCCCGTGGGTCGGGATGTTCGTCGGAAGTGGTGAAACAGCCGCGGATTTCCTGGTGACAGCGGTGACACCCGGCTGGGGGGGCTGGGGGAGGGCAGGATGCCCACTCCGGCCGGGACCCACCCACCCAGCACCGCCCGTGCCCACAGGGCGTTCCACAGGCTGGCAGGGACGAGCGATGGGAGGTCCCCATCAGGGAGGGGACCCCAAAAGCTATTGCAACCCTGTTCCCCGGGGGCCATCGGCTCCCTGTACCCCAACCCTGGCCCCCCTTCCCAGTCCCTGCCATCCTTGGCTGTTGCCAGGACAGCTCCAGAAACAAGTGATGCAGCCGCTGGAGCCATCCAGGGTGGCTGGACACTGCAGGCAGGGTGGCTGGACACTGCAGGGTGGCTGGACACTGCAGGCAGGGAGCAGGCAGGGGTTGCTCCTTGCCACCCCCCAGCTCCCCGGGGTGGTCCCCAGGGTGCAGCCCCCGAGCAGGGGCTCAGCCACTGCCCTGCGCCGTGCCAGTGGCAGCACCAAGGAGACACCCACAGCCAGAGGGCATGGCCGGGGTGACACCGGGTGCTGCGCCCACGGCTGCCTCCCCCACGGGTCCAGAGCCCCCCGTGTCCCTGTCCTCACTGCCAAAAAGCCCCGGTGGCAATGGCCAGCAGCCGGGTGGCCACGCGGAAACTCTTTGGCATCCCCACGGAGCTCCGGGGCAAATGGCTCCTGCAGCCAGACCTGTTCCAGGACTCATCACGGATGCTCTTATTTTCCAGACAGGGACAAGTAATCCCGGGTCCGTGGTCTCCTCCATGGATTTAATTACTGATGCAGGGTTAATTGGCCAGTTCCCCGAGAAGCCTGTAATAAAGCTTCAAGGGTGGAGGGTGCTGGGAGAGGACAAGCTGGGATGGGAGCTCCCTGTCCAGCTGCTCACCACTGCTCTGGACCGAGCGACCGGGCATGGGATGGGGAGAGCGTGGCTCCGGATCCAGCACAAGGGAGCTGACCCCTCTGGCAAAGGGATGGAGAATTTTGGGGATGCACCCACCGCCCCGGCCACACCACAGCTCTACCCGCCCAGCTGGGCTGACCCAGAAATACCAGTGCCTCTCCCAGTGCCGAACACGACCCAAGGGGACAGTGGTGACAATCCCCATCTGCAGCCGGACTCGGAGCCAGCCCGTCCGTCTGGCCGTGGCACGGGTGGGAGCCACGGGACGGGGCTGGGGGTGGCTGGGGACCCTCGGTGAGCAGAAGCAGAAGTGAACCATGGAGCAAAACCCTGCGCCTGCTGCACTGCTGGGGACAGGGGACAGTCACCCAGCCCCGGTGGCAGCACTCCCTGCCCGCACACCGCCCTGCCCGCTGCCACCACGCCATCCCTACCTGGGCGAGCCGGCCGGAGCCGGGGCTGCTGCCGCCGAGAGCTGGTCACCGGGGCCAAATGGCTCCTGGGGTGCAAGGCAGAGGGCGGCTGCTGCCCACGGCTCCTCCTCCGCTCCTCCTCCTCCTCCTCGCCCCGGGCCCTGCGTGGGCGACCCGGCGTGGAAGTGAAATGCGGCGGCCGGCGGCTCACTTGGAGCTTCCTCCTATGGAGTGTGGGACCCACCGTGCCTCGGCGCCCCGGGGCCACCCACGGGTGTCAGAGGCTGGGGGCCGGGGTGGCCTCCCGGGAGAGGAAACAGCACGTTCCCACCTCTTCCTGGCAGAGAAACCGCTGTGCCCGAGCAGTGTCTGCCAGCCCCCTGCCAGGCCCGGGCCATCTGCAGGGCAGCCGGTGCCACTCGCTGCCCTCTGGCTCATGTGTCCCCCCAGCCTGGGCACGCTGCGCTTGGCTGCCGGCCACCAGCACGGCTCTGTCCTGAGCACCATCCCCTCATCCCCCTGGCTCCATCCCGAGCGCCGTGTCCCCATTTCCCCCATCTCCCCGTCTTGCTCTTGAGCACCGTGTCCCTGTCACAGCCCTGAGCACTGTCCCTTGTCTCCCTGTGACCCTGGCTTGGCCCCAAGCACCGTGTCCCGCTGACCCCAGCTCAGCCCTGAGCACAGCTGCATCACCGCAGCTTGGTCCCGAGCACCGTGTCCCTGTCATCTCGTCTCAGCCCTGAGCACCTTCCCTTCGTGTCCCCATCACCCCGGCTTGGCCCCAAGTACCATGTCCTCATGTCCCTGTCACCCTGTCGCAGCCCCAACTGCTGTCCCTTTGTGTCCCCATCACCCCTGACTCAGCCCTGAACACCATATCCCTGTCCCGATCACCTGTCTGAGCCCTGAGCACTGTCCCCCAGTGTCCCCATCACCTCTCTCAGCCTTAAGCACTGTCCCCCAGTGTCCCCATCACTCTGGCTCAGCCTCAGGCTCTGTTCCCCCGTGTCCTCATGACCCCGGCTCGTCCCCAGCCTCATCCCTCGCCCGGGGAGCCGCGGGCAGCGGGGCAGCCGGGCTGGCTGGACAGCAGGGACACGAGCATTGCTGGGGGATGATTCACCGCGGCCTGGAGCAGATGTATGGATGCCTTCGCCGCGTCAGTACTTAGGGCCCGGCGACGGCGGCTCCACGACAGCCCAGCGAGACGGGCAAAGAGCCCCAAGCATCCAACCAGGGAGCACCGGCGGTGGCAGCCGTCTCCCGGCCACCCCGGCGCCCTCCGGCCCTCCTGGAGCAGCCGCTGGGAAGGGGAACACCGGGGTACCCCCTCCCCGTGCTTGGGGACGGGCATGGGCTTGGCAGTGCCCACCCCGGCACGGTGGGAGCCGAGGGCACGGCCGTGCCGGGGAGCCGGGCACCGCTCCCCGCGGCACTCGGCGCACGCCGAGCATGCCCTGGCGCACCTTGGCCCCCCGCCACCTCCCGCGCCCCACGGGGAGGGAGGAACAGGATCCATGCCCGTGCCAAGCAAGGAGGGATGAGAGGGGAAGAAAGCGCTGGACGCGGGACAAGATCGCGGCGATAGGCGGCACGCGCGGGGCCCGGCGCGATGGGGCACAT
Organism: Corvus cornix cornix; assembly: GCF_000738735.6. Taxonomy (NCBI): domain Eukaryota; kingdom Metazoa; phylum Chordata; class Aves; order Passeriformes; family Corvidae; genus Corvus; species Corvus cornix. The sequence continues at coordinate 14,822,861 of NC_046344.1, read as the reverse complement.
GTGTCCCGACCTGTCTGCCCGCGCCGCGAAAAACAATTAGCGCCGGGGCGGTGCGGGCAGCTCGCCAGGCACCCCGGGGACGGGCGGGCCAGGAGCGCTGCCAGCTCCGCGCTCGGCTCCGCGCCTTCGGCCCCCCACAGCCAACGCGCCCCTGGGCCCCGGCACGGAGGAGCAGCGAGCTGGCGGGGCTCCTTCTGTCCCCAGCGTCACTGTCACTCCACGCTCTCCCTGGCATCAGCTCATGCGGGGTTTTGGCAGCGCTGCGCCCACCAAGGGGGGCCCGATGGAGAGAGGGGACGGGGACAAGAGCGAGTCCTACCGTGCTCTGGCGTCACCGCTGCGCCGCTGCCGTCCGCGGCCTCGCCGGGAGCCGCTGCCACCACGCAGGGTCCCCGTGGTCCCATCAGCCCCGGCATCCCCAGGGCCGGCACCAGCACCAGCCCCCCGAGGAAGGCGGGCTGGGAGCTCACTTGCACCGTCTGCGGCTGCGACACCAGCCTGAAGGTGGCGGCTTGGGGGGCTGGCAGTGGTGGCAGCCCCTCGGCCCTCCCCGCGGAGGCGGCGGCCGGGGCTGCCTCCCCCTGTCCCCAGGGCTGAGGAGGGGGCCGGCGGGACGGGATGGGGCTGGCACTGAGGGTGACCCTCCGCTGCGGCCGGGGCACCATGCGGGGGGCCGTGTCCCACCCCCCCGGACCCTCGGGGAGCGGGGGCAGCCCCGGGGCTGTCTCTGTGCCATCGGATGGGGGCAGGGAGGAGGAGGAGGAGGATGAGGAGGAAGGCTGGTGAGTGCGAGGCTGGGGTGCAGAGCTCTGGGTGCCCCACGGCGTCCCCAAGCCCGGTTCCTCGGCAATGTGCAGGTCCAGCGCTGGCAGAGAGCCGTGGCTGGCGGCGGCCCCGCGGAGGGGATGATCCAGCTCCACCGGGAAGACGCTGCCATGGGACGGGACCTTCTTCAAGCCGGGGCTGGCGGCCGGGGGGCTGCCCGGTGGCTGGGGGGGCCCGGTGGGCGCGGGGCTCTCCAGGCTGGAGGATGAGCTGCGCTGGCTCTCCCCGTCACTGCCCGGCCCCGTAGCGAAGGCCTGGCGGCCCTGGAAGGAGGCGGCGCGGGCGATGCCGGTGCCGGCGGTGCCGTTGGCTGGGCCGGTGGCCAGGCCGGTGGCCAGGCGGGTCCGCAGCACGGGGCTGGGAGCCGGGCTGGGGCCGGGGACGCTGCCCAAGCGGGGCGGGTGGCCGGGCTGCAGTGGCTGGTGGCTCTCGCCGGTGCCTGAGGACAGCGGGGACAGGGGGGAGCCGGGTGCCTCGTCCCCATCTTCTGCCTCAAATGACTTCTTGAGCGCTGGGGACAGAGAGAGACACGGTGGCATGAGAGCGCCATGAGAGCGGCACCCGATGGCACCCGTCCCCTCCCCAGCCCCGTGTGCGTGCCCCCACCACCCAGAGGTGCCCCCTGCTTACGAGCCCGTCCCACCGAGGACCCCAGCCCGGCGCCAGCTCCTCCCCAGCCCCGCGGCGCTGTCCCCGCGGGTTTTATCATTGTTGCCCGGTTTATCTGGCCGGTGCCGCCGGCTCCCCTCGCAGCACACTGCCCGCTTTATTCCCCCTGAAAGGGATCCGGCCGAGTAACCGGATCCCCGCCTGACCCTCTCCCCCTGCATCCATCCAGGCAGCCGCCGGGAAGGATTCCTGCCCTTTCCCGGGCGTTAACCCTGGAGCCCACTGACGGCAGGCGGGACTGTCACAGCCCGTTCTGGTGGCTGCTGCTGAGCCTCCCACGCGGCTTCACGGCAGCCACGAGCCCACGGCACAGCCTCGGGTGCCAACGAGCCCCCCCCCGGGCCCCCTCGGCTCCCCAGGGGTATCGCAGCACCGGGCTCCGGCGCAAAGCTCCTGCTGGCACCGCCTCCGGGCGCTTGGCAGAGGATGTGGGGACCGTGTCCCCATGGGGGTGACCCCCGTGAAGCCCCCACGGTGCAGCCGCCCCCTCCTTCCTCCCAGCCCCGCACGAGGCTCCCCAGGAGCTCCTGCCGGCTCTGCCCGACGGGCCCCGCGTGGTGCCGGCAGCGGCTCCGCGGCCGCGGGGAGAGCGCGGGGGGCCCAGGTTCCCCCCGGAGCCTTCCGCGCCCCTCTGCCAAGCGCCGGGCGGCTGCTTCCCCCGGGGGGCTCCGGGAAGCGGCCCACGCTGCGCCCCTGCATCCCCCGGGCCGGGATGTGTGCCAGCCGGTCCCGCACCCCACCCGCTGGCACCAGCCCGCCGTCGCCCTCCTCTTCCTCAGCCGCTGAGCCGGGGGCAGCGGGGTGGTGAAGGTCCCTCCCTGTCCCCTCCCCAGGTGCCCCCGTGCCCGGGGCAGGGCAGGGGTCAGAGGCCGGGCTGTGGGCGCTGCCAATCACAGCTCTCCCCAGGGCAGGTATTTCTGTGGCCGGTCCAGCCCTGCCCCACCGGCCGGGTTGCCGGGGGCCACGGGGTCACGGGGCCGCCGGCCCCCTCCCCACATCCATGTCTCTGCTTTGGTACCGCCCAAAATGCCTTCTTTTACCCCAAACCTGCCTCTGGCCCCTGACCCAGCCTCATCCAGACCCCAGATGGTGTCCGGAGTGACGGGCAGGGGGGAGCGGTGAGGGGGGATGCGGGGCAAGGTGGGGGTGCCGGGTGGCAAGGCGGCTGCCGGGTGGCAGAGGGCGAAGTGGGGGTGGCAGGGGGCGAAGGGGGACGTTTGGAGGTGAAGGGGAATTGGCAGGAGGTGAAGGCGGGGATGTTGAAATGGGGTGGCAGGAGGTTTAGAGGGGTGGCAGGGTGCTTGGGGGTTGGGGGGAGGTAAAGCAGGGGTGACAGGAGGTTTAGGGGTTCAGCGGGGGGTTTGGGGGATGGCGGGAGGATGTGGGGGTTTGGCGGGGGTTGAGGGGCGTCAGCCGGCAGCGGCGGGGTTAAGGTGCCCGGGGTAGGTGCACACATTCCTCCCCGGCGAGGGCAGCAGCAGCCCCGGGGTCGGGTTTCGCCGCCCGCCCCCGGCCCGGCCCCGGCCCCCCCGCAGCCCCCGGTCCGCGGTGGGAGCGCGCACACGCGGGAGCGCGCACAGGAACACCGCGAGCACGGGAAAGGGGGGGTCCCACACCTTCCCCCGCTCCCCGCAGCCTCGGTAGCCCCCCTTGCCCACCCCATCCCCGCACCCCCCGAGAGCACCCCCGCACCCCCCTGGGCTGAGGGGGAGAGCAGCCCCCCACCATGCCCAGTCCGGGGGAAATCCCCTCTCCCCACACGCTCAGCCCCCAAAGACGCTCAGCCCAGCAATCCCCCCTCCACGATACTCAGCCCCCGGTGGGCAGCGCAGCCCCCCACGATGCCCGGTCCTGAGGGTCACCCCGTGTCCCCACCATGCGCACCCCCCCACGATGTGCAGCCCCCGGGGACATTAACACCTCCCCCTCCCCCCGTACCCAGCCGCCGGGGGGAGCGCAGCTCCTACGACGCTGAGACCTCGGGGAGCCCCCCAGACCCCCCAGGATGCCCAGCTCAGCATCCCCCCCTCAATCCCAGCCCCCCACGATGCTCAGCCCGCCCCAAGGCCCCCAGCCCAGCAGCAGCAAAAGCCCCGGACCGAAACCCAGTGCCCGATGCTCCCCGCTTCGGGGGCAGCCCAGCCCCCCCCAAAAGCCCAGCCAGCAGCATCGCCCCCAAAATCAGCCTCCGGGCGGGGGGGAGCGCAGCCCCCCACGATGCTCAGCCCCTGGAGGGCACCCCCGTCCCCCAAGATGCCCAACCAGCAGCATTTACCCCCCCGGGGGACACCCCCCGTTCCTCCCACGACACCCAGCCCCGAGTGGGGGGGTCTCCGAGGGGGGGTCCCCGGCCCCGGCCGCACCTTCGAAGTCGGAGAGGATCCCGTCCAGGTGCTCCTTGACAGAGAGCCGGGCCATGGCGGGGCGGGGGGGGCCGGGGCTGCCGCCCACCCGGGACCCCCGCATGGGGAGGGGGCAGCGCCGGGGAAGCGCAGCGGAGCCCACCGAGCCCCGGGACGGGACGGGCCGGCGCCGGCTGCCCTCGGCGGGAGGGGAAGGAGGAGGGGACCGGCCGGGGGAGGGGAGGGGAAGGGGAGGGGAGGAGGAGGTCCTGCCTGCGCCCCCGCCCCGGCCCGAGACCCCCCCTCCTCCCCCGGGCCGGCCCCCGCAGCTCCGCCGGCCCCGCCGCGCCCGCCCCATCCCGGGGCACTGGGATGCTGCAGCCCCCGGCTGGGGGTCCCGGGCAGGCTGGGGGTCCCAGAGAGAGTGGGGGGAGTTCCTGGCCAGGCTGGGGGTCCCGGGCAGGCTGGGGGTCCCGGGCAGGCTGGGGGTCCCAGAGAGAGTGGGGGGGAGTTCCTGGCCAGGCTGGGAGGTCCCAGGCAGGCTGGGGGGCCCTGCCAGGCTCTGGTGGCGGGGAGTTTCAGGCACACTCTCCTCCGCAAGTTCTGCATCACCCAGGAATTTCCAGCTTGGAGCAAGAGGAGGACAATGGCCTGAACAGGCAGAGCTGCTGTCGCTGTCTCTTGGCTGGGTGTGGGGTCTTTGCTGGGGTGTCACCACCCTCCGGTGTGTCCCTGCCAGGGTTTGTGTCCCACGCCGGAGCTCCTGGACCCTCCCTGGGGATCGCGCTCGCCGGGAGCATCCCAGGTGCTCCTGCCCACGGCAAGTGCCACAGGGTGGCACAGGCAGCACCCCGGGGTGAGGGTCTGCACTGGGGCTGCCCCCTTAGCCCAGGGTTGGGGCCATCCTCCCTCCCAGCCCGGCTGCCAAGGGTTAACCCCATCCCAGCCCCGTCCCGGGATCGGCAGCAGATGAGGAAGGGGAAGGAGCTGGAAATGCCTTCTCCACACAGGGTCCTCCTGCAGCAGAGCTCGGAGCACATTCCTGCCGCGGATGGGGCAGGCGGGACACGGCCATGGAGTCCTGCTGGATCCAGCCCTGTTGTGGGCACACAGGACATGGCCAGGGCACGTGGGACGTGATCGTGGTGGCCTTGGTCGTGGCCAGGCTTTGGGGGCATTCAGAAGTGCCCTCTGGCTCATAGAACCACAGGGTTCTCGTGGTTGGAAAAGGCCTCTGAGATCATCAAATCCAACCATTCCCCCAGCGCTGCCAAGGCTGTGCCCCGTGTCCCCAAGTGCCACATCCACTGTTAAATCCCCCCACGGATGGTGACCCCAGCACTGCCCTGGGCAGCTGTGCCAGTGCCTGACCACCCTTCCCATGAAGGAATTTCCCCAATATCCAACCTAAACCTCCCCTGGCCCAGCCTGAGGCCGTTCCCTCTCCTCCTGTCCCTGTTCCCTGGCAGCACAGCCCGACCCCCCCCGGCTGCCCCCTCCTGTCAGGGACTTGTGCAGAGCCACAGGGTCCCCCCTGAGCCTCCTTTGCTCCAGGCTGAGCCCCTTCCCAGCTCCCTCAGCCTCTCCTGGTGCTCCAGCCCCTTCCCCAGCTCTGTTCCCTTCTCTGGACACGCTCCAGCCCCTCAGTGTCTGTCTTGTCATGAGTGGCCCAGACCTGACCCCAGGATTTGGGGTTTGTCACAGTGCTGAGCCTCTGAGCTGGGTGGAAGACCTGGAGCTGTGCTGGGACCAGCTCTGGAGCTGTTCCAGAGGATGAAGAGACAGACCTTCAGAGCTTTAGGACTTTTCTGGAGCAGTTTTGAAAAGGCTGGAGAGATTTGAAGCTGTTCAGAGCCCCTTTCAGAGGAGGTGCAGAAGAGCTGGAGTGCTTTGGAGCAGCTCTGATCATTTTTTATGAGTTTTTGAGCAGCTTTGGAGCCGTTTTAGGGTTGCTTGTGCCCCTCTGATGTCATTCCGAGGGGGTTTAGGGTGGTTTCAAACTGAGTTTAGAGATGGTACTAAAAAGTTTTAACCCTGTTGAGAGGTACATGAGGAAGGTGCAGAGGGGTTTCAAGGGCCTTTTGGAGGCTGTTGGGGCACTCGAGGAGTTTCACAGCTGCACAGAGAAGGCTTGGAGAGCTTCAGAGCTGCCACGAGACCCTTTCTGTGATCCGTTTTGAGCTATTTCGAGGAGTTTTAGAAGAGTTTGGAGGGCTTCAAGTGCTACTCCGAGGCAGTTTGAGCATCTTGGTGCCTTTCAGGGCTGGTTGGAGCACGAGAGCTGTTTGAGCAGTTCAAGTGGCTCAGTAACGGCCAGAGCACCATCCTTCCAGAGCCCGAGCTGCTCAAAGGTGATTTACAGCTCCTTGAAGCCACCCAGCACCACAGAAACACCCCCAGAGCTATTTACTTCCCCCATTTCTAGAACACCTTTAAGACGCTGGAGGTCGAGATTCCAGAGGAATTTTTTTAAGGATGTTTTAGAGGCTTTTAGGGAAATCTTTGGTGCACTCTGGAGCTGCCTGGAGGGTGTAGGGCAGTTGGGAGTGCTACAGAGGTGATTTACAGATGCTCAGGGATGCTTTGGAGGTGCTCAGAGATGTTTTAAGGCAGCTCAGGGATGGTTTAGAGCATATTGGGGGCAGTTTAGGGCAGCTCAGAGGTGATTTGGAGCAGATCAGGGATGGTTTAGAGGTGCTCAGGGACAGCTCAGGGCAGCTCAGGGATGGTTTAGAGCAGCTCAGGGACAGTTCAGGGCAGCTCAGGGATGGTTTTAGAGGAGTTCAGCGATATTTTAGAGCAGTTCAGAGATGTTTTGGAGGAGCTCTGGGATGTTTTACGCAGCTCAGGGACATTTTAGAGCAAGTCAGGGACATTTTGGACCATGTCAGCGATGTTTTGGGGCAGCTCTGGGATGTTTTGGAGCAGCTCAGGGACATTTTAGAGCATGTCAGGAACGTTTTGGGGCAGCTCTGGGGCTGTTTTGGAGCCTCGGTGCTGCCCTGAGCAGTGTGGAGCAGTTTGAAGCCATCTGGGAGGTTTCAGAGCACTCAGGGTGTGTCAGAGCCTTTCCCCAGCTCTGCTGCAGCTCCAGGGCTGCTCGGAGCAGTTCAGAGGAACAGTCTGGAGCCATCCGGAGGCACAGCGGGAGCTGGGAGGGGATTTTGCACGTTCAGGCCCTTTGGGGCGGCTTAAAGGGGTGGGGAGGGGTGGAGGAGGCTTAGAGGGGTGGGGAGCAGCTTAGCAGGGAGGTGAGGGCGTTTAAGGGATTTTTGGAGCAGTTCAGAACAGCCGAGTGCTCCCAGGGGGCTCTCCCGGTGTGAGGGAAGGGAAAGCTCCGTGTTCCTGCCTGGAGCAGACCCAGAGTCCCTGTCCCAGCCTGCCCAGTCCTTGGGCAGCAGGATCTGCTCCGACGGCCCCTCACCCCACCGGGACCCTCCAGGAAGGTGAAGGGGGAATTCCCACATTCCCACCCACACAGCTTGGCCAGCTGGGGAGATTTTGGCTCCCTCTGACCTTGATTCCTCCGGAATCGGCAGGGTCCAGCCTCCCTCATCCTCATCCTCATCCTCCCAAATCAGGGCATTCCAGCCAGGTCCAGCCTCCCTCATCCTCATCCTCATCCTCATCCTCATCCTCATCCTCCCCAAATCAGGGCACTCCTTGGTGCTGGAGCATTCCCACTCGATCCAGCCCCACTGGAGATCCAGCACTCGGATCCTTGGGATGCTCCAATCCACCTCTGTGGAAAAAAAGTCTCCGGGCAGGAATAGTAACAGCTTTTAATCCGACAAGAATTGATACATCAGTTAAGACAATACCATTTTTGCCTCTTTTTGGGGGATTTCCTTCACATACCGGTCAGGAAAGAGGAACATTTTCGGGATGTACAGTTTTTGTTTTGTTTCTGTTCTTCTCTCTCTGTAGGGACTTTAAAGCATGGTGAATGTGCAAGTCAGTGCTTTTTGTTTGCTTAAAACTTTTTTTTTTTTTCCCCGGTGCTTATTTACAGTTACAGTACCTCTGTGAGAGCGACAGGAAAAAACAAACGATTGTTTGAGACCTGGGGATCCGGGATCCCAAGTCGAGAAAGGCAGATCTCCAATATTTATATATTTATACATATATATATATATATATGCTTTTGTGTATACACAGATACATTTCTCTCTTCTTTTGAAGTATTAAAAAAATGGATCAACCTTCATTCTATAAAAATACCTACTCTACAAGATAGAAAAATTTTCCCTCTCCAAGTATACACTGATTTACACCCAAAGCTTCTCTGGAAATGTACATTACGTGGCTTCTTCCCGCGGCCTCGGGGCAGGGAGGGAGGCAGGGAGGGCTGGGATGCAGGAGCTGCCCCGGGGTTTGGGGCTCACCGTGGCCCCCCTGCCCCAGAGCAGGGGCTCTGGGGGATGAGCACCCGGAGCTGACGTGGCCGTGGCTCGGCCGGGTCCCCGGGATAAGGCGGTGACAGCGGCCACGTCTCCCCGGGCAGGGTCACCCCGAGGGCTGGAGGGGGTTTGGGGAGGAGCAGGCACCCCCCGGGATCGCTGCGGCTTCTGCTCCCAGGCCGCTCCGGCATTCCGAAAACCTGACAAGCAGGAAGAGGAGGCGCTGGCTGAAGCCGAGCCCTGGGATTCCGCTGGCTGCCTCCTCCCGGGAGCCCAGGGGAGCAGGGGCTGAGCGGCCGCTCCCGGGGTCACGCTGTGCCACGGCCGCTTGTGCGCCAGCGAGCCCAGCGCTGTCTGATGTAAACATGGCTTTTGTTTCCCAGGGAGCTGCCGCGGTGCTCTCCGGCTCCTCTCCCCCTCGGCACAGAGATCCCAGCCCGGCCGATGCCAGGGATGAGCAGGGAGCGCGGGCACGGCGGCCGGAGCAGGCTCTCCCTCCAGGGCTGCAGCGATCTCCAGCAGAGCCCTGCTCCGGCTGGCAATGGGAGCTGTCCCCGGGCCAGGGGCAGCTGAGGTGGGGAGCTCGGGTCTCTCCGCGGCAGCTCCCACAGCGCTGCGGGTCCCTCGCCGGGACAAGGAGAGGCGGCCAGGACCTGGTGAGGAGCCGCAGCCTTGCCCCGGTGCCACACAGAGCCCGTGTGTCTGTCCCCAGCTGCGCACGAGTGACAGCTCCCCCCGGAGCCACCTCAGCCCGGCAGGAGGAGGAGGGAGGAGGAGGGAGCGGAGCCGGGATGCCGAGATGTGCCGACAGTGCAGCAGAAATAAATAAGGAGGCAGGTGACCAACTGCGCTCACGCCCTGTCCCCAACGCCCCCGGGCTGCCCCTGCAGCCCCTGAGGGCTCTGCACGCAGCCGGCCCCAGCAGGAGCACGGGGCCAGGATGGGCTGAGCCAGCGGGATGAGGACATTTGCATTAAGTTAATTAAAAAAAAAAAACCAAAACCCCAAACCAAAACCAAACCCCAACCCTGTGCGAGTCCGGGACGCGCTCCCCTCGTTCCCAGCTCTGCCCAGCAAGTGTGTCAGGGACACTTTGGCACAGCAGACGCTCGGGCTGGGCAGGGCAGCAGGGCAAAGGCAGCGCCGCCGCTTCCATCTCCATCCCGTCCTCCCGCGGTTCGGAGCAGCCCTGGGATGGGCCTCGCCTGTCGGGACAGTCCCCAGCGTCACAGGCACTTCCCCCAGCGTCCGCTGCCTGAGCTCCTTCTCCACGTTCCCTTTCACCCTCCACAGCCAGAAGGGCTTCAACGTAACGGAGTGAGACAGCAAAGCCTGGCTGCTGGTTTTCCTTTTCCCTGGTCTGTGGCTCAGTCACCCCCGACCTGAGGCTTCCTTGTGCCTTCATCAAGAGCAAAGACGTTTGGAGTCCCTCTTCATCCTCTCAGAGCACCAAATCCACCCGACGAGCGCAGCCGGCGGCTCCCGGCCGCCCTTACTTGACTTCCAGGATGGAGGGATTGGTCTCCATGATGGCCACGATGATCCGGTCGATGTAATCCTGCAGGCGGAAGTTGATCTCCTCCTGCTTCTGGATTGCTTCCATGAGCTGCAGGAGAGGGAGGAAAGGGAGGGAGAGGTCACCGCCTGACCCTGCCGAGGGCTTCCCGTGGCTCTGTGCCTCCATGGGTGTCTCCCTGGAGTGGGATATTCCTGACCCTGTTTAAGTGGCCAGGGAAAACTGGTTCTGCTCACTTCTGTCCTTCCTCAACCTCTCAGCCTGATGGAGAGAGCAGAGAGCATCTCATCTCCACTGGATCCCCAAAATTTGCAGGTGTGTTTTCCCACTTGCTGGGGTGTTAAAGATTTAATTCCAGTTCTCGTGCACAGGCTCAGCCACCCGTGGTTGGCGTTCAGGGAAGTGGAGATCTCCAGGGGGAATGTCCTGGCTCCCAGGCATTTTAAGACAGCTCTGGCCAGATGAACACAGCCTGTGGTGGCTGCAGTGTCCTGGGAAGGGGAAGGCTGTCCCAGGGCAGGCAAAGCAGAGCTGCCAGAATCAGCAGACGGGCAGGGAGCAGCTGCCCTGTTCCCAGGAAGAAGGGCTGGCAGGCAGGGTCAGCCCTGCGAGCTCTACAGATAATTGTGTGGGGATTTCTTTGCTCTTGCCAGCTTTCAGGGGAATTTTGGGAATGGGCTGGGCCACAGACAGGGCACATCAGCCCCTTCCAGGCCATCCCAGGTGGAGGCACCCAGGAAGGTGCAGCCTGAGCCAGCAGCTCCTCATGGCACGTACCTCATCTCTGGAGACAGAGCTGATCTCTGCTGCCAGGGACTCAGAGAAGGAGGCTGAGAACAGGTTCTTGGCTCCCTGGATGCTCAGGTTGATGATCTGCCCGTTCAGTTCATCGTTCTGCTCCTTCAGGTTCCTGTTATCCTGTTCACACACACAAACCACATGCTGCTGGAGCCCCTGGTGCTCTCAGAGCTGATCCAGCTGGGGAAAGGCAGGGGCTTTCACCCTAACACAGCTCCCACAGTGCTGGGAACAGCACATGGGCTGCTGACTCCATCTCAGCAGAGCCTGGAGAACCTCTGGAAGCATGAGATAACCTGGGGAGATCCAGGGAACACAGCAGAGAGAAAGGCTCCTGCTGTCCCTGAGAAAGCACCAGCCTTCCTCTCCCAGGACAAGACTCCTGGATCCACTCCATCCCTTGGGACAGAACCCCTGCACCTTGCTGGTCCTCCCTTGGTGTCAGGGAATCGCTTTCCTGCCAGCCCAGCTCTCCCTACCTGCTTGAGCTGCTTGATCTCCTGCTCCAGCTCCGTCTCCCGTGTCCTGCTGTTGTATTCCTGCAGCCCCATGCTGCTGCTCCGGCCCCGGCGCTGCTCCGCCTCCAGCTTGAACAGCTGCAGGTGCTCCAGCTGCTTCCTGAGGTCCTCGATGAGCTGCAGAGCAAGGCAAGGGGACAACTCAGTGCCACAGACCCCGGAGATCCGGCAGCACCCTCTGGATGTGGCTGGTGTGGGAGCAGCTCCAAGGATTGCTGCAGCAGGATTGCTGCCCAGAGAAGCTGTGGCTGCCCCTGGATCCCTTGGATGTGTCCAAGGCCAGGTTGGATGGGGCTTGGAGCAACCTGGGACAGTGGAAGGTGTCTCTGCACAGGGCAGGGGGTGGAAGGAGATGGGCTTTGAGGTCCCTTCCAACCCAACCCATTCCATGATTAAATTCCTTTCTGGGGACACTTGGTTTCCCCTTCGTCCCTCACACCTCCGGCAAGCAGGAGATGAGGAGCTCTAAAATCCATGAGCACAGCCCTGGAAGGACCTTGCTGGAGGGCCAAAGATGCTGGCTTTGGGTCTGCAGCAGCACGGACCCCTCAGCAATGTGGGTCCCTCCTCAGGCAGCTCCCTGGGTCCCCACCTTGCCCAGAGCCCTCAGTGACACCACAGTGACACCAAATTCCCCTCTGGGCTCAGAGCTCCTTTCTGCCACCCCAGCCAGCCCTGCTTGGGCCTCCAGCTGGAATCAGCAAGCACAGGTGATGGGAGGCCTGGGAGATCCTGCTCCCAAGCACTCAGATCTCACCCCCTGTCCTCCTGCCCGCTGGCTCCAGGTGCCTCTGGCACTGCTCCTTCCAGGCAGGAAGGGCAGGGGCCAGGGTGGCACAGAGCCCTTGCAGGGACAACGCTGGATGAATTTCAGAGCAGCAGAAGTGACTGAGGTGCTGCAGCTCAGCTGCTGAACCCCCTTCCTCTGCCCAGGAGGCACCAACTGCTCCAGTCACACCCATTCCTGAGGTCACTCCCATTTCTGGAGAGGCTGCCAAGGCCAGGCTCCCACATTTTGGGGACAGGGCTGTGGCAGGCCCAGACTCCGCTCACCTCCTGTGTCGACTCCTTCTCCTTCTGGAACTGGTGCCTCTCCTGACTCAGCTTGTCCCCCATCTTCCTCTTTTTCTCCTGCTCCTCAGTGAGCTGCACAGTGAGGTCCTCGATCTCATCCAGCAGCTTCTGCTTCTCCTGTAAGGACATGGGAAGCCCCAGTGAGGGGGCCTGGCCCGGCTCAGCGCTGCCGGGGCCATTCCCGCTTGCTCTGCAGGGAATGCTCCTCTCCTGAGGCACAGGAATGCTCTGCCTGCTGGGATTTCATCTGCTCAGGGCACCAGGGCCTGAGGCTTTGGCAGCCACACACCAAAGCAGCGCTGAGGGATGGCTCCAGAGTAAATCCATGTGGATATCCACGCTTGTGCCGTTTTCTGGGAAGCACGATGCTGCTGTGGGATGGGCTGGGAGGGACTGGGGCTGACACGGGGGCTCTGGGCCAAGAAGAGACATTAAATCATAAGGCTCCTTGTGTCTGGATTTCAGCAAAGTCCTGAATCCGAGATCTTTACTTCCCTCGTGGTTTCAGATATGAAAGGTTTGAATTGAGGGCTGATCCAAGAAGGAACAGACCAGTTCAAGCCAGGATGTCAAACACACAGCCCAGCTCTGTTCCCCTCTCATCCCCAAAGCCTCAGCTGAACGTTTGGGATGCAGGTGAAGAGGCCAACAGGCCCTAGAGCAGCACCTTCTGCCTGTGACCAGCTCAGCCCCTCCCCGGGCTCACAGCTTCCAGTCCCATGGGAAAGGTTTTGGCTTTCAGAACTCCCCAAATGCCACAGGACCCCCTCCAGTGCTGGTGATGGATGGCCCATGGCACACAGGGCTGAGGGGCAGCTCCGTGGGGAGCTCCAGCTGCTGGCTCGGGGGTGTCCTGCTCCGTGGAGCAGCACCAAAGGCACCACACCAGCAGGAAAGGCAACACCGACAACAAAATCCTGATTTTTGGGCACTGGACGAGAGAGCAGCTCACCAGCCAGGCTTCTCCTGGGCAGGCAGGGGCAGTGACTGCCCCTCCTGCTCCTCCTTCATCCCATTAACTGTGGGGAAGAGGAGAAGGGCTCTGCATGGATCAAACCCAGCCTCTCATGGCTGAACACACCACGGCAGGGAATTTATCCTCAGAGCCACCAGGGCTTTCCTGCCCCCAGCCTCAGCTGTGCTTACAAGGTCCTGGCAGATGAAGACATCAGAAGAGATGGATCTACAGCGCTCTCCCGTGGGATTAAACATGGATAAAATACCTCAGGCCCTTCAGCTGGCTGAGGAGGTTTGATTTCACTTCAGTTTTAACCTTAACTCTGCCCCAAGCTTGGCAGAGACAAAATGCAGCCCCCGTTCCAGGTGTCCCACCTGTAACCCACACCATCTCTAAAGATGAGGCTCTTGCCCATGCCAAGGAGCCTTGGGAAGCCTCCAGCCCTGCACGGCCTTGGATCCTGAGCAGAGTGACAGGGACAGGGGCTGGGAGGCGACACGGATCTTTGAAAACTCAACTTGCAAACCTCAGGACACGGGGATGGAGCATCCCTGGTCCTTCTCCTCCTCCCCTGCACTGGACTGGCCCCAGGGATGGGGACAGGGATGGGGACGAGCTTCCACAAGAGGGCACGAGTCCCCTCCCGAGCAGCCACTGCCACAGGGAGATTTATCAGGGTTTTATTCCCAGCTTCCGGGCTGAACAGTGGGGAACTGCAAGGATAACTGTGGGATAGTGCTGTCCAAAGTGGGGTCTGCAGCGCCTGGGAAGTGGAAGCAACTGGTTTGTCACATTAAATGGAACTCATGGTCATGGAAATTCATCCCGAAGCCAGAATTTCATCCCAAAACCAGGCAGCCCCTGGCCTCACCTCCTCAAGCCTCTCGATGTTGGCTCTCAGACAGGGGACACAGGACCTCAGCTCGCTGTTCTCGTCATCCAGCTGCTGCAGCCTGCAAAGGGAACGGGTGTGAGACTCATCCCAGCATCCCACGTGGCAGAGAAAACATCCCCAGGAATATTCAACCAAATGGAAGCCAGCAGGAATTCATCTGTTCAGGGCAAAGCCTGAGATTCCCACTATCTCTGCTGCCAGGGGATAGAGAGGGGCATCCACACGGTCCTGCCATGCCCTTCTCCATCAGGTCCAATGCTGTTCCTTATTCCCAGGGTTTTATCAGTCCCTGGACAAGCCTCAGCAGCAGAGACATCAGAACAGGGGGTCAGACAGGGCTTTGGCTTTGCATTCCCAGCTAAAACCCCACTGTCTTCACCTTTCATGGACTGCAAGGGACAGCAAAACATTCTGGGAAGGCTGGAAAAGCCCTGTGAGATAACTGAAACCTCTCCCAGCCCCTTTTTCCTTTGGGATCCAACAGGGAGCCTGAAGCACCCTGGCTGGGACACCCTGCCCTTTGGGAAGGTTCTTCTTTCCCAGGTATTTGCCTGTTTCCATCAAGGTGGAAAACATCTGGGCATTAGAAGCACTCCAAGGGGTCATTTATGGCAAGAAGCATCAATAAATCCCCTCTTCATTCCCACGCTGCAGGGCAGGCACACGGATGAAGGATGGGAGCTAAACCTCAAATGCATCAGAGCAACTCAAATGAAGAATCCAAGATTAGGTGCATGGGCCAAAGGTGGAAACAGCCCAAACACAGGGTTTGTGGTGACTTTAGTCACGCCCTGAACCAACTCACGCTCCCTGCCTGCCTCCCCTGTGCCCCCAGGGCTGCCTGGGCACACATTCCAGGCTGGCTCCAGGAGAGCTCCCCCCAGCCCCACCTGGCCTGCAGGTTCTCGATCTCTATGCTCTTCTCCCTCTCCATTTTGCTGAGCAGCTCCCTCTGCTTCTTGATCTCCTCCAGCAGGGTCTGATCTGCCCTCAGCTCCTGCTCCTTCAGCTGCTCCTCGAGCGCGTTTGCTCTGCGGAGAGGAGGAAGAGGGGATTAAATTTGCCTTAGGCCCACTGCCAGCAGGCTGCCATCCCAAGGGAGGGACCAGACTCTCTTCCCAGTCTTTTTCCCAGCCCTCAGGTGAGCTGGGAGAGGCAGATGGTAAAACAGAACAAGCTTCCAGGGCAAATACACCAATCACATCTCAAATAGCTTCACTGCATCCCAGGGGGAGAAGCAGCACCTTTTCCATCAAAGGTTTCCCAAGTCAGATGCCTTAAGGAACCCAAGCATTTTATTCAACTTCCAGCCTGGGAAAAAAGTTCATTTTTAATTGTTTTTCAATGTCTTCTCTGCATTAGAATTATTTCCAAGTGCAGCCACACACATACACACCTCTTAATGGGAATCTCAAGAGTCACTGAGGTTGGAAAAGACCTTTAAGATCATCTAATCCAAACATAATTCCCAGGGCTGTGGTTCCACCTGCAGTGGCCATGGCAGAGAAATCCTCCTTCAGCTGTTTCCAGCATGAAGTGGTCTCACTGCTCCGAGAAAAGGCAACAGCCCCAATCCTTCTTTTCACTCTCTAGTGATCCCAACAAAAAATAAGGGATCTGCAGGTCACCCCTCTCTGTGTCAGCAGAACTGCAGATCACAGAATCCCACAATGGTTTGGGCTGGGAAGGACCTTAAAGACCATCCCATCCCATCCCATCCCATCCCATCCCATCCCATCCCATCCCATCCCATCCCACCCCCTGCCATGGGCAGGGACACCTTCCACTCACCCAGGCTGCTCCAAGCCCCGTCCAACCTGGCCTTGGACCACTGCCAGGGATCCAGGGGCAGCCACAGCTGCTCTGGGCACCCTGTGCCAGGGCCTGCCCACCCTCCCAGGGAACAATTCCTTCCCCAATATCCATCCAGCCCTGCCCTCTGGCACTGGGAAGCCATTCCCTGTGTCCTGTCCCTCCAGCCCTTCTCCCCAGTCCCTCTCCAGCTCTCCTGGAGCCCCTTTAGGCCCTGGAAGGGGCTCTGAATTCTCCCTGGAGCCTTCCCTCCTCCAGGTGAGCACCCCCAGCTCTCCCAGCCTGTCTCCACTATCCCAGGTTGCTCCAAGCTCTGTCCAACCTGGCCATGAACACTTCCAGGGATGGGGCTGGGAGCTGGAATTCCTGCAATGGCTTTGCCCAGGTGAAGGCCTTTCCCAGCTGCTCCCACCCCTCCCCAGCACGGAGCTCACCCAGGGCTTTGCTCCACTCCGAGCTCGCTGACACTTCTGGGCCAAGCTGCTGAAGTGAAAACATTTCCCTCGCTGCTCAGTTTATCAGGGCTTAGGGAAACCTTTGTTTGAGTGGCTCAGTTCCCTGACACGGCTGTTACTTAACAGAATTACAGCCCTAAAGATAAACCCTGCTGGGTTTATCTGCCCAGGGTATGGATATGCTGCGAGAGAGGAGCCTGCCACATTAGCACACACAGCTGGGACCCAGCAGGAGGCAAGCCTTGGAGCTCCAGAGATCATTTGGAAGGGGCAAAAGGAGCAGGAAAATATCACAAATATAAATATAAATATAAATATAAATATAAATATAAATGTAGAAGCCAAGACCCAAAGTTCCAGAGATCTTTTGGGAGGGACACATGGAGCAGGGAAGCACATTAAAAAACAACAACAACAACAAAAACAAACAAACAACAACAAAAAAACCCACCAAAAAACCCAACAAACAAACAAAAAGCCCCCCAAAAAGCCCATCTTGAGTGGGAAGGGAGCCACAGGGATCATCCAGTCCAACCCCTGGCCCTGCACAGACACCCCAACAACCCCACCCTGGGCATCCCTGGCAGCGCTGTCCAAACGCTCCTGGAGCTCTGGCAGCCTCGGGGCCGTGCCCATTCCCTGGGGAGCCTGGGCAGTGCCCAGCACCCTCTGGGGGAAGAACCTTTCCCTGATATCCAACCTAAACCTCTCTGACACAGCTCCAGCAATTAAAAACCACGTCTAAAAACCACCAAAAGCCAAGTGTGGAGCTCCAGAGAACTCAAACACATAAAATATAAAATCTACATGTCACTGTGTCCTGCTCTCAGCTGGGACAGAGCCAATATTCCTGCTGAGGGCTGTGCTTTGGATTTGGGAAGGGAGCTGGGCCACGTGGAGGGGGAAAGGCTCCCCAGGTGAGGCTCCTACCTGTGCACCAGCTGCAGGTTCTCCTGCCGGAGGCGGCTGTGCTGCTCCCCGTTGGCAGCCGTGTCCTTCTCCAGCTCCGTCACCCGCTTCTCCAGGAACACCACCTGCCAGCAGGGACATGGATCAGCCTCTGGGCATCCTCAAACCCAGAGCAGCCCCCACACCATCCCTGAACACGGAGGGTTCCCACTGGAATCGGGCAGCTGTGCCTGGATTGAAAGCATCCCTCTAAAACATCCTTTTGCACCCTGCTTTCCCAGGTTTTGATGGCTCCTGTGTACCAGTGTGGGGTCAAACATTTCACTCTTTCTTTTCTTCAACCCTTTCCTGATGACATCCTAAAAGGAGGCTGGAGGGAAAGATCCTGGTGGATCTCTAGAGCTCCATGTGCAGCCCTGGGGTTGGATAATTCCCCACTGTCTGGAACAGGATGGAAACTCTGGATTTACAGATGGAAGGATCAATGCCAGCTGGTGGGGAAGGACCAGAGGTGAGGCTTTTCTCTTCATACCTGTAGAGGGTTTATTCCAGCTGTATTTGCATTTTATTCATTCAAATCCCAAATAAAGCAATCCTGGGGGAGCAGAAGTGAGGAGCATGTCTGGAAAAGCCAAACCGTGGCTCTGGGAGAAGGGCAAGAGACACAGCTCATTAAAGAGGCCATGCAGACACACAAGGCCTTTCCCAGCAGTGCCTTTTCCATCAAAGGTTTCCCAAGGCAAATGCCTTAAGGAACCCAACTATTTGATTCAACTTCCAGACTTGGAAAAATGTTGATTTTTATTTCTTTTTTAAAGGTCTTCTCTGCACGATAATTATTTCCAAGTGCAGCCACACACACACACACACACACACACACACGTTTCTCTTTCACATGCAGTTCCTCAGGACATTCATATTCCACAGCTACAAAGCCATTTCCAAGGAGTTTCAGGACTGCAGTAGACATTTACACAATCTTAGCTTCTTCTCCCTGTTTTTTTTAACTAGGGACACTCAAACAAAATCTTTCCTGTGCTCCCATCTTCTCCTACAACTCTTTTCTTGTAACACCCCAGGAAACCCCATCAGCACCAGCACAAAATCAGCACGAGCAGAGTGTGCCAAGGAGAGGAAGCTCCCGTTTCACACTGGGTGGGTTGACTCAGAAAAGCAGAACTCGAGAACATCCTCTTGTGTGCAGGAGAAGTGAAAATGCTGCCTGTGAACAGCCCATTCCTGCTCCCAGCACCCTGGGGGAAGCCACTGCCCCCAGAGAAGGATCCAGCGTCACCTCGTGACCCAGCCCAGCACCTGCAGTGGTCTCCTCCTCCATTCCCTCCACGGGAAGGGGCTTCCTCTGTCCCATCTTCGAGGAGCTTCAGCCTGATCCTGCCTGGGAACGTGGGAGCACTGCAAGGCACTGAATCCTGCAGGGTAACACGGACAGCGCTGCTCCCACCTTCTCCTAAAATCCTGTCCTCTCAGGAACCTCAGGAAACCCCAGCAGCACCAGCACAAAACCAGCTTTATCCAGACCACACGGGCCGAAGCAAGAAGGCAAGGAGACCCTCACCTTGTCCGTGATGTCCTCGTCCGTGCAGTCCAGGTTCTCCCGGTAGGATTCCTCCATCACCCCCACGGCCAAGGAGCTCGTCTGGTGCAGCTGCCTGAAACAGACACAAACCACCCCGACCCACAGCAGCACCGGCATCAGCGCCAGCAGGACCATGGGGACATCAGGGGACAGCGCTGGCCACCTCCCGCCCTCCTCAGCCTCTGCCAAAGGGATTTATCCGTGCTGCTCCTGGGAATGCTGGGTGTCCCCAGCACAGCAGCCCTTCCCCGCACCACGGGGCTGTCCCGGGAAATCCAGCCCCTCGGAACGCCCGGACAACAGACGTGGACACGCTCCTGGGACTTCACACCGGGATCATTGCTCTTGCTCTTTGGAATGGGAAGAGATAAGAGCTCCCTCTTGCTACTTTCCTTCTCTAGCACGGTCCCAAGGCCGTGGGTTATCCAGTAAAGGTCAGAGTACTCCCAGTGCTGATAAGGCTGGGAAGAAGTGGGGGTGTAAGGAAAAGGAGGGGGGGCAAACCCCCCTGAGGCTGTTGTGACTCCCCCAGGCCAGAGTGAGCTAATCATTAACGAGGCCTCGTGACACCGGTGTCCCCGGCTTTGTGACGAGCTAAAGGACACCCTGGGAGGGGCTGGTTTGGGCTTCACCCCCGGCAGGGCTGCGGATCCGCTCTGGAGAGCGACTGCCACGGGAAGGGGGGTGTGTTCCAGCCCTGGGACCCCAGGCAGGAGGAGAACACTCTGCTCTCCTGTTCTGAGCAGGAGATGGACGACAAAACCACGGAGGTCTCTTTAAACCTCAGTTTTTCCTAGGAATTTGTACCATTGGCTCTCAAATCCCTCCCACTACACAGTGTGCTCATGCCAGGACTCACTAAGCACAGCTGACATTTACCAAGAGACCACAGCCTGATTTTGCATCCTCACCCTCGGTTTATATTTAGATTTTAAAGTCTCAGGCACACTTGTCATTTAAATTGTGCCAAGCACAACAGGGCTTAAGCAGCTGAGATTTCTTGGCACGAGCAGAACCCGCATAACAAAAATGAGGAAAGAGCCCTTACCGAAATAAAATCAATTTTCTAAAAGCAAATGTTTTGGGATTATTCACTAATTACAGTATCTGTAACAAAGGGTTTGCTTTGGGCTGAGCTTACGGATCTGGCTCGGCAAAACCCCGTTATCTCCCTCCTATCACAAACCAAACCCGACTGCTCTTGAATTAACTAATATTTACCCAAGCCCACACGTCCCTGCCTCAGAAAAGCAAAGGGCCAGGAGGGCTCAATCTCCCATAAGACAGGGTATCTCCATTCCCAAAAATTTAATGCAAATCCTCCCAAAATTATCTGTGCCAGGCACGGGACAAAAACTAAAACAGGAAACCTGGGGACAGGCTGCTCCCCTCAGCCCTCTTTCCTGCCAGTGTTTTTAACAAAGCTCTAGAAAGTGAGTGGAAGTAGGAAATGTAATATCAAGGATCTGCTTCCTTTCCAGGAGGGGGAATTGTGCCAGGGGAGATCGCTGAGTGCAGGAAAAATGGAGAAAGGAAAGGTGTGAGAGCACAGTGGGAGGAAGAGGTGCAGGGAAGCTGCTTGGGTCAGCACAGGGAGCAGAGTGCCAGCAACAGGAACACTCCCAAACTGAGCTCCCTGCTCCTCCACAGCGTCCCTGTCCTGCTGGAAACCAGCACAGAGAAATCCAACAAGTGCAGAGGGAAATCTCCCTCCTGAGCGTGGCAAAGGCAGAACACAGGAGGTAAGACATGGCTTATCCTTAAAATCATGATGGCATGGGAACAGGAGGGATGGGGGAGCTGGGAGAGGACAGGTGAGCACCAGGGGACATGGAGAGGGGAGGGAAGGACCCCCTGCTCCAGAGATCCACAGCAAACTGCCTGGATATATCCAATATATCCAAAATCCCTGCAGGGATCACAGCGCCCACAGGGAAAAGGTGACTGACATCACACCAAGTGGTAGTGCAGGACAGAAACAGCACAGCATTAAACCTGGGCTTAAACCAGGGCTAAACCAGGGTTAAACCATTAAACCAAAGTTACCTGCAGTCTACCCAGATGCCCCAGAGCCCCTGACTGAGCAGGGAGAGCTGCTCCCACAAAGGCAAGTGCTGAGGGTGACACTGAGTGAAGTAAAACAGGACCAAGAGCTCTCTAAGGCAGCTGGAAGTTTTGGGGTGCCAGAGAATCCCTCCAGGTGAGGGCACTGACTGGTCTGGTCTCTTGGAACTCTACAGACGTGGTGATACTGGGAAGGGGACACCCCAGAGGGATATGTCCTTCTAGAGGCTCCTTCCCTCTTCCATGTGCCCCCTGCTATGGCGCTGGCAGGTCAGAGCAGGAGGAAAGACACCCCAACTTTTTCCTGGAAGGAATCAGGTTGCCAGCAGCCTTCACGAGAGAGAAACCCCCATTCCAGGAAAAAGATACCAGAATTAAACCCACTTTTCCCCAGCACTATCCAGAAATACAACTCTCCAAGCTTATTTTTGGGTTTTCCTTTAAAGGAGCCGGCAGCTCGCGCGGATCAAGCAAACAACAGGAGGATGAGCTTACCTTGCCACCTTCTTGCTGGAGAGTCTTTTATTTGGGCTGCAAAATGAAGGAAAAACAGGAAAGAGTTACAAAAGCTGACAGTGGAGAGCCAGGGAAACAGGAAACTGCAGGGACTCCGGGGCACATCCTTTGCTGTGGCAGGGAGCGCCCTTGGCATGCACCCCCAAACCCCTGGGAAGGGCAGGAGAGGGGCCACTCCCGTGTGGAACAGCAAGGAATAACAAAGCACATGGAGCAACGCCGGAGAAGAGCTCGCTGCCCCCCGCCACACTCCGCTCTCCCGCTGATCCTGCCTGAAAACCGATCCCCAAGGAAAGAGCTAAGAATAGCAGGGAGGCTGGGGGGGCTTCAGCCCGGTGCTGATGGCAGACGGAGCCACATGTCCTGCACCCCACGGCACCCCGGGCCTCCCCTGCCGGCCCCAGAGCTCCCACGGACTGAGGACACGGAGCAGCTCCTGCCTGCCAGCGGCACATCCATCCTTCTGCCCTTCCCACAACCATCATCCTGCTGGATCAATCCATCCTTCTGCCCTTCTCACAACCATCATCCTGCTGGATCAATCCATCCTTCTGCCCTTCCCACAACCATCATCCTGCTGGATCAATCCATCCTTCTGCCCTTCCACAGCCCCCATCCCACTGTTTGGCTGCCGATCACCAGGGGAGTGCTGCCTGCTCGTAGCTCAGAGGTTTAGGAGCTGTTGGTGGTGTCCCTGATTGGATTTTGAGCATGGTGCTGTTGCAGTGGCTGGGGAGGGGGATGAAAAGGGATCTCCTTTTCCCAGATAACCGATGGAGATCACTGCCTGGATCCATGTCTGAGCCAGCTGCCACCATACCACAGCGGTCAGGGCTCAGTGTCACCACAGGACGAGCAGCCAAGGGCTGTGTCACCATGTCCCAGCCCCTGGGGACAGGCTGCAGGCTCTCCCTGCTGAGAAAAACCAGCCTTTTCCAGAACCAGCTCCTTGCTAAGATGCTCCTTCCAGTCTTCTGGTGGTGACTGGTGCTGGGGAAGTGGGCAGGGTTTGGGTCTCACTCCTCATCTTCCACCCATGCCGGTGTCACACAGATGCCACCAAATCCTCTCTGAGCAGGGACAGCTCCAACCCAAGAAGCAGCAACTGCATTCTCTGAGGCTTAGCTCAGTTTTAGGAAAAAATAACAAATAAAATCATCTGGGAGTCCACTCCTGCCTGGAGCTGCAACATGAGTTCTTCGAAGGAGGGATTAAAAATAGCTCAGGACAATTTGCTTTGTAAAGTGACCCCCAAACCTGCCTGGGGGTGTTGTCAGGGTGACCAGCTCTCGGGTCAAAGTGCATCCTCAAATCCCACATTTCCAGGGAGCACAAGAGCTGCTGCTGGCTGGGCTTCAAGGCTGCTCGGCGCCCAAGGCGGGGAGGTCAAGCCCCGGTGTTTGCCAGGAATTGTAAGGAACGGCCCCCAGCACTGAGGGAAAAATGTTTTCCTCTGGAAAAAGCTCCTGGGGAAGCGACGGCACCTGCAGAGTCCAAAGGCTGAGACACCAGCAAGGGCACTGGAACAAAACAGAGGCACAAACCACTTCATCCCAAGCTCCTGGAGGATTCTTCCCTGCTTTCCCATGCTGTGGGCTCAGGAAGCAGCTCCTCAACGCTGGGAGAGAGCTCCCCAGTTTATTCCAAGGATAAAACACCGTCTGTGTGCCCGCAGTTTTTAAGGGTGAGGCTGTTCTGGGGTGCTTTGGGCTTCATCCCAGCTGCCACGATCCCCTGGAGGAGGTGTCTTCAGGCTTGTCCCAGATTTTGGTCCAGTTCCTGCTGCTCTGGGACTTGTCCCCTGCTCCGAGGGCCTCACGTCAGTGGTGATGCAGGGAGGAACAGCAGGTCCTGCGTGTCCCACACGCTGCACAGGACATCCCCCAACCACAGCACACAGAAAGAGGGCATTGCCCCTTCCATAAAGGCCCTTGGGACATATTACCAGTAAATTTGTCCTTGGGAAACCCTCAACACAGATGGAGCAATTGCACCTACTCAGAGGACAAATCAAAGCCTAGGAATTCCCACAGGACAGAGAAGCTCCACAGGAAATCTCACCCATCACAGGAGGCTCTGAGGTGTTAGTTCAGCTTTGCAGGTGAATTTGGTGGAGAAAACCTGAAATGCAGTGGGGCTTCCAGGGAAAACCGGTGTTCTCCTTAATGACCTGAGATATTAATGACCTTAGTAACTCTCGTAACCTGAGACCCATCACTGACCCTCAAGGCCTCCAACAGCAAAGACAACTATTTACCCAAGGAAAAAAAAAAGGGAGGGACATATGTTTTTCATTTAAAAGGATTAAATTCAACCTCCTATTTGTTTTCCAGTTCTCTCCCCATAGCCCAGGAGTGCACCCAGATCACACTGTCCCTGCAAAGGACACTCAGAGACCAAGAACCAGGTCTGAAGAGGCACCTCAGCCATGAGAAGAAAGATTATCACCAATGCCACCATCCTTCCACCCAGCGGGCTGCAACCAGCTCTGAATGAACAAATCAAGAGGCAGAAACCCCTCTCCACTTGTCAGACAGCACATCCAGCTGCTGGCTGGGAGATTTCCAAAATGCCATTCCAACTCTCCTGATGTTCCTGGTGTCTGTCACATCTCCCCGGCCCGCGGTGACACCGGGGTGGGCAGGCAGTGGGTGAAGCTGGGTGAGACAAGATTTTACTGCTGCCAAGCCACGTGGAGCAGGCTGATGCCCTCAGGTTGCCCCTCAGAAGGAGGATGGGCTGTCCCTGCCCTTCCAGGCTGCCCTTCCACAGCATTCCCAGTCTTTCCCTGGTGACAGAAATACTGTACACGGCCAGTTCGCGGCTCCCAGGGGAACCCACCACGCACAGCATGCAAAGGGCAGGAACGCTCTCCTTGTCTGCCAGCCCCCAGGGCCTGCATTAAAGGCACCTCCTGCTCACCCTCCACGAGGTCACCACCACCTGGAGCAGCCACAGAGGCTCCCGTGGCCGGGTGAAACTCATCCCCTTTCCCCCCCCAAGCGCCGAGCGAGGGAAAAGCTGCGCCGGACAAGGAGAGCGTTCCCAGCCAGGACATCATTCCCCAGGCTGAGATGGCCACACACACGAGCCCCGTTACCTATTCATTTCAAGATCATTCAGGCGAGCAGAAAGATCCTCGAGGCGGTTGATTTGTTTGTGGCACTGGCTACAGTAAAACTCAAAAGCTTCATCTGCGAGAATGCTGTGCAGTTTCGCAGCGAGCGGATTGGTGCTAGAGAGATCACAAGGGTCATGTCAACAGCACAGAACGCACAGGGAGCGGCTGCAGCCGTGGCTTCCACAAGCTCAGGGTCCCTCAAGGCGGGGGAATTGTTGGTGGGAGAGATGGAATTTGGATTTAAAAAAAGTCAGGGCAGGTTGGGTCGCTTCCCACCGTGATTTAATTAAAGCCAATATGGGGTTGCCTATAATGAGATATAGGTAATTTAGAATTTAGAATAGTTTAGAACAATGTGTGTAGCTAATTGATAATTTACAATTGCTCAATATAATTTATTATAGCTGATAATTAGCAACACTTCCATCACCATCCTCCCAGAGACTCCCAGCAGCTGAGCTTGGCCCACATTTCCAAACCCCTGAGCCAATCTCAATCCCCAAGAGCCCAGGGCAGGTGAGGTAAGTGCTTCCCACAAACCTACATCACTGCAAAGTTTACTTTCCAACAGGATTTTCCAGGCAGTCTGTCTCAGGAGGCTCCTGGTTTGCTTCAGTAAGTGCAGGATGAACTTGCACGCTGCAGGACTGGGTGCTGTGAGCCAGGGCTGAATCTAAGGGGGGTTTAAGCTGGATTTTAGGAAAAGACTCTTCCCCCAGAGGGTGCTGGGCACTGCCCAGGCTCCCCAGGGAATGGGCACAGCCCCGAGGCTGCCAGAGCTCCAGGAGCGTTTGGACAGCGCTGCCAGGGATGCCCAGGGTGGGGCTGTTGGGGTGTCTGTGCAGGGCCAGGGGCTGGAGTGGATGATCCCTGTGGGTCTATTCCCACTCAGGACATGGTGTGATTCCATGGTCCTTTGGTCAGTGTCCCATTTTCCAGTGGGATGCTTTAAAAGCAGAGCAGCTGTGCTGCTGCAGACCCACCATTAGTAATGCACAGAGCCAGATTTTCACTGCAAACAGCTTTTAAGCTCAGATGAAATGGGCAGGTGCAGTTTAAGCCCTCTCTCCTCCCAAGTAAAGCCCAGAGGAGCCAAGCAGCAGTGCTGTGCTCCTGCAGGGAATGCCATTTGGGAAGGGCCATGGGGGTCTATAGGACTTCCACAGCTTGGGAAGCTGGGAGACACTTCCTCATGATTCGGGCAGGACAGAGGGGATCCTGAACAGCAACTGGTTTGTGTTAATTTGGGGCCAAAAGATTCCACAGATCCTTCCTGTAGGAAAATGTGCTTCTGGAAGCCACGGGTATGAATCAAAGGAAGGTTAAATAGTGAAAAACCAAAGCAGTTCCATAAGAGAGACAGGTAAAGGTGTGAGCCAACACAAGCAAGATAAACCCAACAGGCATCCAGAAGGGGCAGTGAATCCCAGGATACAGAAACACACCAGCAAATCCTGGCCCGGGGATGTGCAGAGCTTGGGACATCCTGAGGGTCCCCTGGCTCAGCCCCCACCCCAGGGTCAGGCCCAGGGTCTGTGCTGTCTGTACAGTATTTCCCAGCCCCCTCAGACAGGCTGGACACCAGCAAATGCCAAATTATCATCTCTTCCCATTCCTGGAAAAAAAAAAATTCAATTGCAAACCATTCCCCCTACCCCTGAGGGCGGGTCTGGCCCCGGGATAACCCTTTCCCTGCAGCAGGCAGGTGGGTGGCTCAGGGTTTGTGCAGGGAAGAGGTGACAGCAGCTGTGTGGCACCTGGAGGAAGGGATGTCCCTTTTTGGGGTGCTCTTGGGTGCATTCCCTCCCCAGGTGGTACAGCCTGGGCTAGGTGGGAACCCAAATTTCACCAGCATTAATCAAAATGAGAAGAGAAGTGGGGAGGAGAAGCCCCAGGCCAGGCTGGCAGCTCCTGGCGTGTGTGCAGATCCTCCTGGCCTCCGGCTGCGCTGGTTCCCTGCCCGTGCAGTGGGTGAGAGCTCAGCCCTGCGGTGTCCCCACCCACTCCAGGATCCTGATGGGTCCCTTCCAGCTCAGCACATTCTGTGGTTCTACAATTCAGAGCCTTCCTGTGCCTCCCTCCATCTCCTGGAGCCACGTTTGTCTTCCACAGGTCCTCGGTGCTTCCTGGTGGCTGGGATGGGCACAAGGAGCTTTCCCTTTATTTCCCACTCAGAGCTGCAAAGAGGCTTTTCCTACTGCATGGATACACAAGGGAAGACCCAAGAGGAGGGACCACAAACAAACATACAAGGACTGGGAAGGGAAGCACTGCATCCCACAGTGTTCCCTGGAGGCTCCTGGGGTTTGTGTCAGTCTTCTCGAGCTGTGGCAGGAGAATTTCTGGACATTATTCCCACATAGAGACTCTTGTGGCGTGCAAAGAGTCTGTGGGGATGTGGCCCTTTACCAGTGATGCTGTTTGTATTCAAAGTACAGCCAAAAACCCCACTCAGCCTGAGGCAGGGGCAGCCTGTGGTTCTTTCAGGTGTGTTTAAACACCCTGGGGCTGCTGAGGCATGGAATGGTTTGGGCTGGAAGGGACATTAGAGCTCATCTTATCCCACCCCATCCCAGGGCAGGGACACCTTCCACTGTCCCAGGATGCTCCAAGCCCCAATGTCCAACCTGCCCTTGGCCACTGCCAGGGATCCAGGGGCAGCCACAGCTGCTCTGGGCACCCTGTGCCAGGGCCTCCCCACCCTGCCAGGGAACAATTCCTTCCCAATATCCCATCTAACCCTGCCCTCTGGCAGTGGGAAGCCATTCCCTGTGTCCTGTCCCTCCCTATCCAAAGTCAAGAAGAGCTGCACAGACTCTGGGAATGTTTAGGGAAGGACTTCACACACACAGCAATAATCCGAGGGGAGGCTAGACCTGAGAGGCATGAGGAAATCCTCCGGCTCAAACAGCCCCACATTCCTGACTCCAGAGGTTTTGCAGGGTTTATCTCCAGCCTGCCTCCCCAGCAAGCCCCAGCAGAGAGTCTCCAGCACAAACCACCACAATCTGCGTGGCCACGTGCCCAGCGAGCCCCTCCCAGCACAGGGGAGATGGGATCAGGTGTGGATCAGATCCAAAGACAGAGCAGAGCAGAGATGGTGCCCTGGCAGAGCAAGACTGGAACACCGGGAGCATGGGCAAACTGGGAGCTCTGGCCTGATGTTTAAGGAAAAGTTGAAGTGATTGCAAAGCTCCTTTAGCTGGGTATTTTCTTGCCAGGAGCCTCCTGGATGAGGCTGGCAGCTCCTCTTCAAGGGAAAATGAACACCAAGGCTGGGTTTTAATCCGAGAGTTCTTCCTATGCCACAGCACCAGCACAGCCAGCCCTACATTCCTGCATGGATCAGGACTGTGCCCTTCCCACTGAAGGGTATCCCAGTGCTGGAGCACCGGTTTCCTAAAGGAAAAGGTTGGGAATTCTTTACAGCAACTCTCCTATTTGCAATTAACACCTCCAACATTGCTGCTACACCAGCCAAAAAGAAATGAGCCCTGACGTGCTCTTCCCTGCCAGCCCTGAGCAACCAGAACTGTCCAGACTCCGTGAAGGGGTTTGGGAAGCTGGGAGAAAACAGGAAGACAGGAAAAACAAAAGAAGTTTTGAGAAGTTTACACGGCTGCAGAAAGGCACAAATGTGTCATTCCAAAGAGAAAAAAGTGTATTTTTGTGTTTAGCACGGGTGTATGACTGGCAGGGAACACTCCTGCCCTGTGCAGAGACGTGCTCCCAAGGGAAGAACACATTCCCTGTCACCCCAGACACTTTATGGGCTGCAGCACGGGATGATATTCCAGTTTGTACTTATTTTCCTTAGAAAGTGAGCATTGATGGGGTTTGTACCACCACACCAGCTCCTCAGCCCACCCTGTTCGGGCTGGAAAATGGACTTTTCCTGGTTTCAGACCCTAAAGCAAGGAGGAAATGCCACAGACTGCTTCCTGATCTACATATCCTTAGAGAAGGAATGCTGCTGCAGCTCGTGCAAATCCAACCAGACACTGCAGCAAAGCCCAAAATAATGAAAGAGGAAAGAAAAATAAGAGCCATCCCACAGGATCAGGGCTAAAGCTGCAGGTGGTTTTCTCTGCTGGAAGGTTCTGTGAGGAGCCACATCCCTGACAGGAGTGGGAATGTGACTCTGGAAAAGCAGACATCTCTTCCACCTCCTGCTGGGCGTCAGCAGGATGGGCACTGACCAGGGAAAGGAAACACTGAGGGAGGGAATTCCTCCTCCACTTCCAAGCCGATTATCCCGTTGTATCCAAAGCTTGCCAGGCCCTCTGCCTGGCAAATCCCAAGGAAACCCCGGTCCCACAGAGCAGAGTGAAGGCACCGAGCGACTGCCCCTGCTGGAGCAGCACCAGGGCCGGGCATTACCTGGGAGAGAGGAAGGAGGAGCTGCCAAAGCTGCTTTCCCCATTACACAAAGGGTCTGGGAACAGATCAGCCTCGTTCCCTTCCCCGTAATCCTCGAAATGCTCCTCCCCGCTGATGACGGTGACGATGGAGTGGCTGAGCTCGGAGCCCAGGGCCAGCTCGTGGGGATGGGATCTGTGGGAACAGACAGGTAGATGTTAGAGGGGGAGCTGCCACAGCAGCCTTTCCATTGCATCCAGGACATCCCCTTTCCCAGAGCGTTGGGGTTGTGGATTTGGTAGTGGAGTGGATTCTCACACACAGTGCATTCTGTGAGAGGCTGCTGGAAGCTGCCCCCATGTCCAGCAGAACCCTTCCCTGGTGGCTCCAAGATGGACCCGCTGCTGGACGAGGCTGGGCCCGTCAGGAATGGAGGTGATGGCACCTCTGGGCTAACAGATTTGAGAGGGAAAACACAAAAAAGTGATGGGGCAGCTGGAACTGAGTGCAGAGAGGAGTGGGGTGAGAACATGGGAGAGGAACAGCTCTGCAGGGCAGGGCAGAAGGGGCAGGAGCTGCTCTGGGCACCAGAGCTGAGATTGTCCTGAGATCCCTGGGATTGCCCTGAGATCCCTGGGATTGCCCTGAGATGCTGTGGGGAAGCCCATGGGGAAGCAGCAGTGTCCCTGCAGCCTACAGAGGACAGGGGGTGCAGAGGTGCACCTGCAGCCCCCGGAGGAGCCCAGGCCTGGAGCAGGAGATGCCTGAGAGGGGCTGTGAGTCCATGGGAAGCTGTGCTGGAGCAGGGTCCTGGCAGGGACCTGTGGATCCATGGAGAGAGGAGCCCATGCTGGAGCAGGGTCCTGGCAGGGACCTGTGGATCCATGGAGAGAGGAGCCCATGCTGGAGCAGGGTCCTGGCAGGGACCTGTGGATCCATGGAGAGAGGAGCCCATGCTGGAGCAGGGTCCTGGCAGGGACCTGTGGATCCATGGAGAGAGGAGCCCATGCTGGAGCAGGGTCCTGGTCGGATCTGTGACCCTGTGGGGGACCTGGGCTGGAGCAGGCTGTGCCTGAAGGACTGACCCCATGGAAGAGTGACCCACAGTGAAGCAGTTCCTGGAGAACTGCTGCCCGTGGGATGGACTCAGGTTGGAGAGGTTCATGGAGAGCTGTCTCCTGTGGAAGGGACCCCACACTGAGGCAGGGGAAGGACTCTGACTCCTCTCCCTGAGCAGTGGCTGGAACAATGTGTGATGAACTGACCATAACCCCCATTCCCATCTCCTTGTGCCACTGGGGGGAAGGAGGGAGAATTGGGAAGGAGGGATGATGGGGGGTGAAGGCATTTCTAAGGTCTTATTTTACCTCTCATTATCCTGCTCTGAATTTATTAGTAATAAATTCAACTAATATCCCCAATTTGAGCCTGTTTTGCCCATGATGGTATTTGATGAGTGATTTCTCCCTGTCCTTATCTCAGCTCATGAACCCTTTGTTATATTTTCTATCCCTGTCCATCTGTGGAGGGCAGGGATAGAGCAGCCTTGATGGGTTCCTGGTGTCCCCAGGACCCACCAAGTGAGTGATGTGTCCCATTTTGACAGAGCAGGACAGGACAGGAACAGCTCAGGCACCACTGGGAAGTTCATGGTGATTTTTTCCCCCCTATAAACCAAGTTTTTCCATTGGCAGCTGCACCACAGGATCTGGGGGCACTCAGACTTGCGGGGCAGTGCCCAGGGTTGGTGCCAAACCCTTGCTCGACTAAAAGCACGGCAGAGAAAGAGCTGGGCACGTCCCAGACACATCCCAAACGCTGTGAGCTCCACGGCAGCCCGTGCCAGGCTCACACTTGCCTGTTGCTGCCTAATCCTCTCAAGGGCCTGGGGTTTAACCCCATAACCCCGGCGGGATTGGTGTCGGGGAAGGGTGGGTTCAGGCAGCTGGGACAGACCCCCAGTAAGACAAAGGAGTCCTTTGCCTGCTTTTCCTGCTGGGAAAAGGCTGTGTGTGACAATCCAGGAGGGGGGAATGCTGCTCTGTGTGGTTTTAGCAGCGGATGCAGAAGGCTGGAGCGTTTGAAGCCTCAGTGCAAACCCAGAACACACCCAGCACAGGCCCTGGGATGTCCCTTGCTCCTGAGGGGACACAGCCCAGCACAGAGTCACTGCTCCTGGAAGAGTCTTTCCATTGCATGGAGCCACCAGAATCCTGGAATGGTTTGGGTTGGAAGGACCTTAAAGCTCATCCCATCCCACCAGGGACACCTTCCACTAGCCCAGCTTGCTCCAAGCCCCATCCAACCTGGCCTTGGACACTGCCAGGGATCCAGGGGCAGCCCCAGCTTCTCTGGGCACCCTGTGCCAGGGCCTCCCCACCAAGCCAAGCCACCTTTCCTGCCCAGGACTATGGAAGTTTTCAAATTAAGCTGGAGAAAAGGCAGGGGGGATTTGCAACAACCAGGCTGTGAAAGCAGCCACGGGGCTGCGAGCCACAGGTCTGTGTTTTGGGGGGTTTAACAACTCCCTCCTCTCCAAAATTCTATGCTAAAAATCATAATAATGCATTATTACAGAAATTGGTATTTCAGGTTATGCCCTCATCTCTCTGCACTTGAAGAGAGGGAAACGGGGTATGAGCAGATTGCTGGACTAAACCAGACAGAAAAAAAGATTACAGATAAGCCATTTATGCCAAAAACCTGCTCCATCTGAAGGATTTGCCCTTATCCTGCTAATAAAAACATGTCAACCCTCCAGATCTCTATTTAACCACAAATAAATCCAGCCCAGCTTGTGGGCATCTGCACATCCTCCTCGAGCCCTTGAGAAGCACCAATATTCCACAGTGGGATCCAGCAGAACCCATCCATCCCCATGGTGAGTCAGACCCTTCACCAAAAACAGCAGAAATCTCTCCAGGAATAGAAGCCAGGGGGTGGAATTGTTAATTCAGAAGCAAAACCCAAGCCCAGAGCTCTAAATTTGGGGCTGTGGTTTGATAAGCACTGCACAGAAGCAGATCTGATCAGGCACCTGGAAACCCTCAGCCTGGATGCTTCAGGCAGTAAATTTTATTTCCTATTCCCTTCTTGGGGCTCAGGCAGTTTCAGGATCCAGAGTCCAACTAATCTTTACTACACACACCCTAAACAACCCTTAAGCTCAAACCATTTCAGGTATGTTGAGCTTTGAGAGCTCCTGAGAAGTGATGCTGAAGCTCTGTTGGGATTGTACTCACTGGCTGTCCCTGGGCACCAGAGGTGTCCTCCTGCGTGGGGTCTGATGGCACCAAAACCAGCCCTCAGCACTCCCAGAGGTTCCCATTTCAAACCTTTCAAACCTATACATCAAATTAAGTTTTTGGTTCCCTGGAATTTGCACACATTTAACAATCTGGGAACAGGCTTGGACAGCACCCAAAGGACATCTGACCTTCCCAAGCCCACACCTGGGGCAGCAGGGAATCCCACAATGGTTTGGGTTGGAAGAGACCTTAAAGCTCATCCAATTCCACCCCCTTCCACTGTCCCAGGCTGCTCCAAGCCCCAATGTCCAGCCTGGCCTTGGACACTGCCAGGGATCCAGGGGCAGCCACAGCTGCTCTGGGCACCCTGTGCCAGGGCCTGCCCACCCTCCCAGGGAACAATTCCTCCCCAATATCCCATCCAGCCCTGCCCTCTGGCAGTGGGAAGCCATTCCCTGTGTCCTGTCCCTCCATGCCTTGTCCCCAGTCCCTCTGCAGCTCTCCTGGAGCCCCTTTAGGCCCTGCAAGGGGCTCTGAGGTGTCCCTGAAGCCTTCTCCTCTCCAGGTGAGCACCCCCAGCTCTCCCAGCCTGGCTCCAGAGCAGAGGGGCTCCAGCCCTGGAGCATCTCTGTGGCCTCCTCTGGACTCTCCCCAACAAGCCTGTCCCTCCTGTGCTGGTGACCCCACACAAGTGAGCACGGAGAACGAGCTCATCCCCCACAGCCCGTTCCCAAGTGCAGCTTTCTGTACCTACAGGCAGGCGAGTCCGAAGCAGGCGGTTTTCCCCAGAGGCTGGGAGCACACGAAGGCTGCCATGACCCCTGCAGGGACCCTGTGCTGGTGACAGGGAGCTCACAGCTGATTATATCCCAATTTAACTGTCACTGAGCCGGGCATGCTGCAGTGACAAGAGCCGAGCTGGATAATCCAATTTCTGCTCTAATCCACAGCACCCTTTCGGCCCCGGGGCCCAGCGCTGCTCGCTGCCTCAAAATCCTCACATGGGATTTTGGGGTGGGAGGGAAGCCTGGTGCTCCTAAAAAGCAATGGGAGCTGTAAGCACCCCCTGGAGCACCAACCCTGGGCCTTGTGTTTGGGGACAAAATTGTGTCCTGTGTGTGTTACAGACCTTAAGCAAAGATGATTCCAGAGGTTTTGGTGCAATTGGTGTTCTTGGGGCACTAACCTGGCACTGGCACAGATTTTCCAGGGAAAATCCAGACTGCCCCAACCCTGGACACGTCCAGGATGGGGCTTGGAGCAACCTGGGATAGTGGAAGGTGTCCCTGCCCATGGCAGAAGGTGGAATGAGATGAACTTTAAGGTCCCTTTCAACCCAAACCATTCCGTGTTCTGTGATCCTAAAGGAGTTCTTCCCTGCCCTCCTGCCTGCCAGCATCCCAGTTTCACCCCAAACCCCACTCTTCCTCCAAAAACGGGGTGGGCCCAGGAGCAGTTTCGCCAGCAGCGGTTCAGACCCGGGGAAGGAGATCTTGGCTCACATTTCTGTGCTCCAGGCAGAGGTTTCAAACCAGTTATTACAGGAGGTGCTTGCACATCAAAGGGCACATGCATGTTTTTAGGGAAAACAAAAATAGAACGAGTTCCCCTCCTGACTGGAAAATTATATGTTGTGTTTCTGGCTTAAGTGATAGATTAAAAACTGCAAGTCTTTCAGGTGTTTGCATCACCTGAGAAGTTATTTTAGAGGTTAAAAGATGCTAATGAGGGTACAGGAGATCTCCCAAGGCAAGCAACGATTAACTCAAAGAGATTGCCAGGCCGGGCTCCAAACCAGCCTACACAAACCAGCCTAATTATTCTCATTATTCCTCCAGAAGAGCTATTTTGGTCTCGCACAGAGTTACAAACACAAAGAAGAAACCAAGTTCCAGCAAGACAGACTCGGCCCACTCGATGCGGAACCCTCAGGCTGTGTCTCCCTCAGCCCTCACTCCCTGCCCTGTGCAGGGTTCTGCTCCTGGCTGTTCCCACTCACCCATGCTCCGGCTCCTCGATGGGATCCGTGAATTCCGAGTGCACGGTGGAGTCGATGGCGCTGTCGGTCTCCACCTCGTCGTGCATCTCGTGCTGGACCAGGGTGCTGGTGTCCTCATCCGTGAAGGTCTCGCACTCGCTGTAGGTGCTCTCCGAGCCCATGTAGGCACTGTCAGTCACCTCATTTGCCTGGTTAAGAAAAAAAACACACGAGAAGGAAAAAAAAATAAGATCCTACAGCTGCGTGGATCCATGGCAGAGCAGGACAAAACACGGATGAGGCAGTGGATTTGGGCTGTGTTGCATTTCTGAGCACAGAAATCCAACCTCTGGAATCACTGCAGGTCCAGGTGCTGCTCTGTGGGCAGCCCGGCCTTTGCAGGGTTTGGGAAGCAGATCACAAAAATAAGAGACTAAATAAAGAGTTGGAGGGAGGTTTTGTTGTGAGCCAGGATGGATTTGGCCAGGGCAGGAGGGATTACCCACTGCTGACTCAGCAGTTCCCATCACCGCTGCTTTCTCCCACCCCATTCCAAGAGGACACGTTACTAATCTGAATTCCCTGCAAAAAACCACCATTCAAAACTCCCAGTTAGCCCTGAGAGCACCTTTTTTTTGCCCTGTCTGCTAAAACCTTCCATCCCTCAACAGCAAATAAACTGTTTCTAAATCTTCATGACAGCTTCTGGTTTGCAGGGACTCAAATTTCGGCACTCCAGCTGGAGCAGCATCTCAAATCCAGCACTGAGCAGGCTCTGGAAAAGCAGTGGGATTTGGGTTTTAAGAGACTGTGATATGAGCATGGAGAACTGGGTTTCCCTCCCAGTTCTGCACCCCAGGCAGGTGTTGAGCTGCAGTCCTGCCTGTTTGCTCCTACACACGGGCAGGGACGATCCCTTCTGATCCTGATGCCTGGAGAACCGTGGGAGCAGCACAGAAACCCCCCAGAAGCCAAAGCTCTTGTTACCCCTCACAGTGCCAGCCCCTTTCCCAAGATTTGGGGATTTCTCCAGCACACCTCAGAGCAAATCAGGGAATTTTTGGATCTGCCAGTGCTGGTGCTGAGCTCCAGCTGATCCCTGTCCCCAGAGGAGTCAGGCAGAGGGGTGGGAGCCCTCCTGCTCGGCCTCCAGCTGAAGAGTTGCTCATGGAAAGCCATCTGCTCCATCTGAAGTTCACCTGACGGGATCCCACACGCTCAGCTGCCCCTCCAGAACAGCAGCAGGGCAAAAGAGCAGCAGTTTGAATGCAGGCACGACTGAAGCAAACCCCTTTCCCTCTGCACAGAGCAGCTTTCAGGGCTTTTCCCAAGGATTTTGGAGAAAATGACATTTCTCAAAGCCCTGTATTCATAGAATCAGAGAGTGGTTTGGGTTGGAAGGGACTTTAAAGCTCATCTCATTCCAACCCCTGCCATGGGCAGGGACACCTTCCACTAGCCCAGGTTGCTCCAAGCCCCGTCCAGCCTGGCCTTGGACACTGCCAGGGGCAAAAAGGGATAGAAAACCTCGAAGGGATGGAGAGAGAGTTGCTTAAGAGCAATTCCCATTCCATATGGACACTGGGAGCAGCCAAGTGACCCAGTCCAGCCCTGCTTTGCTGTCCCAGCCCCTGTGCCCACCACACTCAGTGGGATGGAGACAGCCAGGAGCTCCTCTTGGAAGCCTGGCTCAGCTCCTACCTGGCTTGTGGACACCAGCACCTCTAGGACACCACCCCAAAGTTAAACACGACACAAACCTGCACAGAGCTGGAGTCTAAAGGCAGTGTGAGGATAAGGGGCTGCTCCTGTTAACTCCACCAGGGCAGAGCCTGTCCCAGCCTTGCAGGGAGAAACAAAAGCCTCTAAAGCCCCCACCCACTTATAAAAGCATAAACCCACCAAAACCACTTACACACCTAAAGCTGGGCCTTGCTTAAGTGCTTTACTGGGTTTATGCTGCACTTTCTAAAAACACCATTAATGCTCCAGCAGGAAGGACATGGGGAAGCAGAGGTTTGACCTGCCTTGGCTTGGTCATGGACAGAGAGAGCCCAAGAGGTGACAGCAGCCACCCCCAAGTGCACATTCCCCTCCCTTTTGCCTGTTTGAAAAAGATTTCATGCCAAACTGGAAAGAATTTTGCTTGCACACTACAAAATAAAGGCTGCTTTTTAAATACCACCCCCCCCTTCTCACTGGAAAAGCTGAAATTTAAGTATATATTGAAGTATTATAATGAGCACAACTATTGAAAGAAGCCAAAAAACCTCCAAACACTCCAATTCACAAGTAATTTGCCTAAAAATCCTGCTGTGGTTAGTGCTGACCCTCTCAACATGAAGCCAACCAGGAGCTGAACAGTGCCCTTAGTCAGATGTTGGAACAAGAGGACCTTTAAGGTCCCTTCCAACCCAAACCATTCCATGATTCTGTGATTTCTCTATCAAATTGTTCCAAACCACCTTATTGATGGGAAATACATGCATGGAGAGGCTGGATTTGGGAACAACCCTTTTGGAATAGGAGAACCCACCAGCACAGCACATCAACCATTGTCCTTCAGCCACACCAAAGATGTGCATCAATTTATTATTTACAAACTGTATTTGTTCCTTTGTGATGCCAGCCAGGATGAGGTTTCCAAAAGCAAGAGAGGCCTATTAAAATTAAACCTGTGTGGGCAATGAGTTAAGAAGCAGCTGAAACTGTAAACAAAGTCCTTCTCCTGAGCACGAGCGTGGAGAACTTTGCTGCACATTTCATCCCAGAATCAGTAACCAAACCTCAAGAAGAGATGCCAGGAGGAGATAGGCAAACCGAGGGGGTTCAGCTATTGCCAAATGCCTGCCAGAGCCAGCCAAGCCAAATCTCTGTCCCTGGGCAAGTGTGTGGGTACAGAAAGTTCTTACTTATGGCCTCATGAGGAGCTGGTTTGTGCACTGAGCCTTCAAACCCCCCCTGCCACAGCTCTCCTTCAGCCAGCTTTGCCTTCCTGTCAGCAGAAAGTAAACATTTTTTCCAGCTTAAAAAAAGCCAAATACACTTAAAAATATCCACGGGCTTCAGGACAGCCAGGCTGGGCTACAATCACACCAGGAACATCCCCACCACGTTCAGAACGGGGTTGGTGTCACCAGTATCAGTGCATTTTCAGCTTTTATCAAATAAAACACACCCTGAGGTGCTTCAGGCAAACCTCAGACATTAAACCTGGGACTCAGGCACACACAGAGTTCTGAGCTGGAACAGGATCAGGGTTTGACTGAGGTTCCCAATCCTGAATCCAGTTCCTCCAGCAGTATTTCCCCAGAGCCACACCTGCCTGACAGGAACATGGGCCACCCCAAAGCATCTCTGCCTGCTCAGGGAAACTCCAGGGATCTGAGAGCCCAGGTGAGCATTCCTGCTTCTAAAAGGAAGTAAATGATGGAATCAGCACCGGGATGATGTAATGTGCCCTGATGAGACAGGGGAGGTGGTGAGGTGCCTTTAGGAGCCTTCTCCAGCAGCAGCTCCTCCATTCCATACATCTGATGGCATATGGGAGTAAAGATTATTTGATAAGATGTTGTGAAGTGCTGTAAAACCATATGGATTTATAAAAAAGCTGCTGCAGTAGGAGGAGAGGCATTCTTGGGAATCACCTGCAAGGTCCAGGCAGGGACAGGCTCAGCTTTGATCTGCCATGGACAGAAGGTTCAGCACAAGCTCTGCCAGGGTGTTGCCTTGGAAAGGAGGGCAAAGTCTGGCTCCAGGGAGGTTCCTTCCAGACAGAGCTGTCCCTGGAGCTGTCTCAGCATCCCCAAGCTCTGCTGTCCTTGGCCACAAACACTCGGAAGGTTGGGCGGGGAAGTGAGTGACAAGGAAAAGGAAAAACAACTCTGTTTTCCCAGCAGTGTGAGCCTGAAGAATCCAGCCCTGACTGTGCACGGGATGGGGAAGAGACAGATCAGCTACAAAAATCCCCCTCCAAGGACACCCTGTGGCCCAGACACTGGTGACAGTGCCAGGCTGGGAGCCAGGGAGAAGGGAGACAGTTGTGTTTATAGCCCCACATTAATATAGCCCCACATTTATAGCCCCACAGCTGACCCCAAAGCCCTGAACACCCCACGGCAGCTCAGCCTCTGCAATGCCACTTTGGGGACTGCCACCTCTGGATCCCAGTCTTGCCCTCTTCCCACATACCCGGGCAATGCCAGCTTTCCAGGGAAGCCAGAGGGCCTGTGCTCAGCCCTAGGGGAAGGCAACTTTCACAATTCAGCCCCCGGAGGAGCTGGGGTTGTTACACTCCATCACCTCCCTCAAGGCTGGGTAACAGAAACGTGCTGCACCTGTTGGGACAAATTGAAACCACTCACCCAGCCCAAAAAACAACCCCCAAACCAACTCACAGAACACCACATCTGGCACACTGTCCCCAGCACCCCAAAAACCAGCAGGAACCGTCCCTCCTGGTCCAACTCCTCCAGGGAGACTCGGGCAGAGGGGAGTGTGAAGGTACACCACAGCCCATGGAATCACAGAATCCCGGAATGGTTTGGGTTGGAAGGGACATTAAAGTTCTACTCAGTTCCAACTTTCTGCCATGGCAGGGACACCTTCCGCTGGCCCAGGCTGCTCCAAGCTCCAGTGTCCAACGTGGCCTTGGACACTGCCAGGGATCCAGGGGCAGCCACAGCTGCTCTGGGCACCCTGTGCCAGGGCCTGCCCACCCTCCCAGGGAACAATTCCTTCCCAATATCCCATCTAAATCTCTCCTCTTTTAGTCTAAACCATTCCCATGTAAAAAACCAGGTGGATCTGCCCATGTAAAAAGTCAGGTGGATTCCCAACCCGCCCCTTCCCGGCACCTCCGGGGCTGAGCACAGAAACCCAACCCCTCCTCATTTCGTGTCAGCTCCCAAAAACCCACCTGTGGAGACATCGCCTGCTGTCCAGAGCCAGCTCCAGCTCCGGGAGCTGCTTCTGGGAGGCAGGAGGGAAGCAAAGTCCAGGAGAGCCGGGAGGTTTATGGAGAGAGCTGGAGTCCCAACAGAGCGCCTTTTGTTCCCGAGCTCCCGATAAGGAGCGGGAGCCCAGGCACACTTCCCTGCCGTGTGACCGCAGCCTCCTCCCGCTTCCCTGAATTCCAAAATAAAAGCACGTCCTGCAAGCCCCGCTCCCTGGCCAGCCCCGCTCCAGGTGCTCACTCTTCCCAGGAATCCATCCCCGAATAAAAAGGTTCAATGTGAAGTCGACCTGTCGAGGTTTATCTCGGCCTTCCTGGTGTTTCTGGTGAATAATTAAGCGTTAAATGACAAATTCCTTCCTTATAGCCGCAAATAGAGGGGTGAATAAAGCTTGGATTGCTCACCAGGGGCAGGCCAGGAGCGCTTTTGGTGACTCAGAGGGTGATCTCGGGCAGGCAGTGCCAATATTGACCCCAAAGAAGGGCTGCTCACGGGTGCCAGCCGAGTTTCCAAACATCCCAGCGCCACCCTGGCTGAGCTCTCAGCCAAGCAGCTCCCTGCAAACAGGAGTTCAGCAG
Source organism: Corvus cornix cornix (assembly GCF_000738735.6). Taxonomy (NCBI): domain Eukaryota; kingdom Metazoa; phylum Chordata; class Aves; order Passeriformes; family Corvidae; genus Corvus; species Corvus cornix. The sequence goes on along the minus strand of NC_046344.1, from coordinate 14,783,274 downwards.
AGCCAGCATTGTGGGAGAGCTGATCCATGGGATTTTCCCTTCCCCATGGCAGCCCTCGGCATACGGAGGCCTCGGCACTGCTCACACCCACAAGTTTTGAGGGTTTTGTCCAGTTTTCTGTTTCCTTTCTGCAGAAACCTCACATATTTCAAGCTCCCTCAGTCCTGCCTATCCAGCACAAACACACCAATTTCCTTCCCCTACCTTCCCAAAGCACGTTTTCTCCTTTTCTGGGGGTTATCCTTGCTGTCCTCTGGGCCACATCCTTCCTGGCATGCAGAGCTCTGAGCAGAAGCCCCGACTCAGCAGCACTGACTGGAAGTGTCCTGCACCTTGAGAAGCAGTTGACCTCCTGAGCTGAGTCCAGGCCAGCCCAGATTCCTGCTCAGGAAGGAGTTATGCTTTAACCCGAGCTCTGCCTGGATCTGCTCCTCCACAGAGCAGGTCACAGACCTTTTGCTCTTCTGCTCGTGCCTCAAGACCTCAGAGAATATTGGGAACCCCCATGAGAGCACAAAATCAGACACTAAAACTAATTAGGAAACCCCAATTCCCTGCCTGTTTTACTTCTCCAGCTCTTACTGAGACACCTTTGCTCCCACTGCTTCCCCCCCTCAGTTCCCGCTCCTTCCCAGTGTCCCACAGCCCAGTTCCCACGTTGCCAGTCCCACACAATCTGCTTGTGGTTCAAGATAAGGCTCCAAGGACTTTGTTTTCCAAACTCCTTCCAGCCTGTTTCCTACAGGGCAAACACTTCAACTCACATCTTTTCTGCCCAGCAAAGAAATTTCTCACCGTAGCCCTGCACTCGGGTCCTGCCTTCAGGGACATCCCTGTCCAATTTACACTCCCATCCTTCCCTCTACACAGTACTGAGTCTACACAATAAATTAATGTCCTGGGTATTTTCAAGGTTTAAGGTATCAAATTGTCACCATGGGCTGATTTGGGAGAGCTGGAGCCTCTCTGCTCTGGAGCCAGGCTGGGAGAGCTGGGGGTGCTCACCTGGACAAGAGAAGGCTCCAGGGAGAGCTCAGAGCCCCTTCCAGGGCCTGAAGGGGCTCCAGGAGAGCTGGAGAGGGACTGGGGACAAGGCATGGAGAGACAGGACACAGGGAATGGCTTCCCACTGCCAGAGAGCAGGGCTGGATGGAATATTGGGAAGGAATTGTTCCCTGGGAGGGTGGGCAGGCCCTGGCACAGGGTGCCCAGAGCAGCTGTGGCTGCCCCTGGATCCCTGGCAGTGTCCAAGGCCAGGTTGGATGGGGCTTGGAGCATCCTGGGCTAGTGGAAGGTGTCCCTGCCCATGGCAGGGGGTGGAATGAGATGAGCTTTAAGGTTGTTTCCAACCCAAGCCATTGTGGAACTCTCTGAATGCAAGGATAATACAGACTGTTCACTCGCTGCCACAGAGGGCTCATGGCCCTTCGTCTCTCGGTGCAGGGGAGCAGAAAGGCTTTGGGGACAGTGGGGACATTGCTCAGGGCTCCACATGCTCCCCAAGGACAGGTGAACAGACACTGAACTGCACCTGTCACATTCCACAGCCCTGCAGTTCCAGCCACCTGCACGATTTCAAGTCCACCAGCTGTTCAGGACAGAATGATCACCAGTTCCAGCAGGCAACCCCTGGAGAGGGGCTTGTGACCATTTCATTCACGGTGCTTTTGGGTCAGCCCTGTGACCAGAGGCCTACTGAGGCCATTCCAGAAAGTGGGAATGGCACTGGGACAGAAAAGCTGAGCTCTCAGCTCCATGTCCGCATCCCCACCACCAGACCTTCACACCTGGGTTAGGACAGCCAGAGAACTGCTGAAGCCAGCTCTGTCCTGGTGCTTTGAGGAGTTTACAAAGCTCAATCCCATCTTTTCAGCCTGGCTAGCCCCTGCCAGACATGCATCCCATGGTAACATTGGTGTGGAGAGGCAGAGGAGGAAAAAAACCTCACCTAAAATGCCAAAGATCGCAAAGCAGGGCCCTCCCAAACGCTCTGTGCTCAGCAGGCCCAGCTCTGCCTTTGGGAATGCAAGTATCTCCCTGGGAATTCTGTACTAGGAAAAGGAGGGCTCAGAAGGTCCTCAGGGCTACTGGGAGGGGACACAAGGAGCCTGCAGCAGACTCCTACAGCCACCCCAGGCGGGCTACTTCAAAACACGAGGCACGAGGAATGACAGTGACACCTCTGGGAAGGGCTCCAGGCCCCACGTGCTCCCAGAACAGCTTCTGTGTTACACCAGTCTTTGGTCCCTTCTGCAGAAGCTCTGAGCAGCTGGAGGAACCCAGCAATGTGGATTTCATTGGCCTCGCCTTGATTTTTGCCCTCAAAAAGAAGGATTAAATTCAATTGATCAACACGGAAAGAAATCCCGGCTTTAACAGAGTTAAAGTTTCCCAGAGTTGACGTGTCGGCCTTAAAGCTGCTGCTCACTGCTGCACAGAATGTCACAGAATATTCTGAGCTGGAGTTCTTCCAGCTGCACCTGTGGGCAGGCAGCCTGGGAGAGCTAGGAGTAGCTCCTGATCCCAAAATACACAAAACTTGGGACCTCCCAGCTCCCATTTTCCTCCCCAAATCCACTCCCCCCGCGCTGTACAACTCCCTGCTGGACAAACAGCCAGAGGGGACATGCTTGGGCGGGTGAAGGCTTCCAGGGAAAGCCGAATTCCCCTCTCCTGCCTGTGCAGAACAGTTTTTTCCTGCCTGCTTCCAGGAGGAGCCACGGCAGCCGCCCAGCAGATGGCAACAGCCCTGCACAAGGCACTGCATCCGCAGGATTTACGGCTGCCTGTCCTGCAGAGCTCAGCCAGAGCCCTCCTCTGACCTTGCTGGCCCAAAACACGAGTTCCCAGAGCTAAAAATCCCTATTTGGGGTATTTATGGTGTTTCCAGGCAGCCTTTACAGAGCACTGGCTCCACCTTTCCTCCAGCCCACATGAAGTTAAACATCTTCATGCCCATCCCAGCCTAATCCTAGCATTTTCATGGCTTGTTTTCCATTTTGGAGAGTCATCCTTCCCACTCTGCATTGCCCAGAGGGGCTCACCTGCCCCAGGAGCAGAGCAGAGGGGCAGAGCCCCCACCCTAGGGCAAGGCACAGCAGGTATCCCTGTGGTGCTGGGCTGATGGTTGAGCTTGGAGGTCTTTTCCAGCCTTAATGATTCCACGATCCCAAGGAAGCTAACTCCAAATTCACCTCCATGTCCCCCAGAGCACTGCAAACGAGTCCTGTGCCTCAGCACTGAGTCATGAGCTCCACAGGAGCTCGCAAGGGAGGAGAACTCCCACCTTCCAGGCAGTCAGCAGCCAAGCTGTGCCAGCCCAGCCTGGGGGAAAACAGGGCTCAGGTGTCCGCATGGAAAAGCTCCAAGCTCCCTTCACGTGGCTTTGACAAAGCAGGAAGGTTGTCATTAGTTTTTGGTGGTTTCTCGCCCAGCAACCACCACGCTTCCACCTTGAGCAGGAGAACACACTGGTGGGGCTGCAGGGAGGTGATCCCAGCCAGGTGATGCTCTCCCTGCTCCCGGTGGGTGCACAGGGATGAGGATCCTCTTGGATGTGTGACAGCAGAGCTGGAGGGATTGGGATGAGCCCCCTGCAAGCCCAGCTGGAGGCACAAAAGCCACGTGGCTGCAGGAGCTGCTGTCTCAGTGGAGCCACGGGAGCAGAAATCCTCTTTGAAAGCACCTGAGCAGCCAGGCCTGTCTGCTGGACACACCTGGAATGGTGCACCAGGAGCCAGGAGCTCCATGTCACATCCAGAGCCACACCAGTGGCTGAACTGGGGGAGTATCCAACATCAGGAATTCCTGAGTTCACACCTCATCCCCTTCCTCCTTTAACTGGAGGAAGCAGGCGTTGGTGGCTCTCTCTGCAGAGCAAACACTGGGTGGAGGTCCCCAGCTCGGGGCTCTCAGGGTTTTCCATGGATGCTCAGCTCTCCTGATGGCAGTCAGCAGAAGAGGACGTGAGTCAGCACGCAGAGCAGCCTTATTAACCAGGAGAAGACATTTTCCTGGAGACTGCTTGAAGCACTTGTTTACACTTGTTTGAACAAACACTGAGGAGAAAAGCTCCCTGTCAGACCCCAGCACTTGGAAGCGCTGAGCATTCCAGCCACTGGGATTTTGGGCTCTTTAAGAGGAACCACAGCCAGTGCTCCACTCCAATAACCACAACTGCACCCAGCACTTCTGCAAATGCAGCAACTCCTTCAGCTCTGATGTGACAGGGGATGAGAAAACCCAGCTGTGCCCCTTCACCCCATGGCCCTGCCACAGCCAGAGGGGCTCACCCAGTGCCTGAGGTGTCCCAGCTGTGTTTTGGGGTGTGTTTATCCCTGTGCAGCATCTTCCCAGGGCTGACACGGCGACATCCCAGAGCCCAAACTGCTGCTTGATGCAGTGAGAAGTTTACTCTGAGGAAAGGTGATGTCTTCACTTTGAAAGGTGCTTTTTTCCCCTCTCATCTATTCTGGAGAATCCAAGCAAGATGGAACACAGATTTTGGGAAAGGCTGTTTATCCTGTTCTCTGCTTTGATGATGTCCTGCTGCCCCTCAGGAAGAAGGGTCTGTTGGAGCTCTCTCCAGCTCTTTTCCCGGTGCTCCTGTGAGGAACATGCTTTTGCTGCTCCCAGCAGGATGCTTTGTACCATGGCTTCTCCCTCCCTGAGCCAGCTCCAGCTTTCCAAGGCACAGCACTCCAGGACGTGTGGGATAAAAGGCACGTTGGGAGCTCACGGCTCAGCCAGGAGAGAACAAAAACCCCCTCGCCCCAAGACTCTGGTTTATTTTTACACTCCCAAGGCTGAGTGGTATTTCTCCAGCATGTTCTCATTTGCTGAGCCTCTACGAAATCCTGGCAGGCTGGAAATTATTTCGAATCATGTATCCAAGACAACACGGATATTTCTTGCCCGGCATGTTAAACGTAGAGCTGTCCTTTAGACGACTACACTGAATTCAGTATAAAAATCCACTTAGATCTTTTGGAAAAGGAGATTTCAGGACTCATCACCTTTTTCCTTTGGGTCACCTTGTCTCTTCAAGGAAAGGCTGGCCCAGCAGCAGAAGTATTTCATCCCAGTGGGGCACACACCTGCCTTGTTGGTATTGCTGCCCAGAATAGCTCCCAGTGCTGACAGAGCTCATCTATGTTAAATTAGCCCTTGGAAAACATCCTTGCTCAGAATCTCAGGCAAGATGGTCCCTTGACACAGGTCCGAGGAGCAAAAAGTAAAAGCCTTTGCCTGTCACAGCCTCTACACTGCTCAGTCCAGCGTTAAAATGCCCATTTGTGACCTTGCACCACATAAAAAATATGGAAATCCATCTCCCTGCCTGCCTTCCTGTCCCTTTTCTCCCCAGCTGTTCCTGGGGCTTCTAGCTACCTTTCAAAAAGGAAAAATAAACCAATATTCAACATTATCCACAGAAGCTGTGGCTGCCCCTGGATCCCTGGCAGTGTCCAAGGCCAGGTTGGACATGGGGCTTGGAGCAGCCTGGGACAGTGGAAGGTGTCCCTGCCCATGGCAGGGGGTGGGATGAGATGAGCTTTAAGGTCCCTTCAACCCAAACCATTCCCTGGTTTTTGACCAGCTGCCCAACACCCAGTCTATCATTAACCTTTTATCAAGAAATCATAAGGCCAAAACGATGTACTACAGACTATACCATAAATAGATACGTTTGCATGCAAATACAAAGCAGGTTGGCAGTCTCATTGCCAGCAACAAGTTGTGTGATCAAAATCACACAGAATCCTAAATATCCTGAGTGGGAAAGCGATCCACAAGGATCAGAGCCCAACTCCTGGTCCTGCACAGGACAACCCCAAAACCATCCAGGCTACCAAGACACAAGCATCACAACCCTGAAGAGGGAAGTTTGGAAAAGGAAAAGCAGAGGGAAGTGATTCAGTCCCCATGAGGGACAGGGACCCAGCCACCCCTTTTCTCCCAAGGCACCTGCAGCACCTCCTGCTCCAGGCTGGAAGGCCCAGAGCAGGAATGAGTGAAGCCTTCCAAGCCAAGCCCCAAATCCCTGACACAGAGAGCAGCTGGGAACAGCAGGATCACTGCTGCAACATGCTCCTGTGGTCAGGAAAGCAGGGGGAAACCAAGGCATGGAGGCTTTAACTAGAAGAAAACAACCTATATCAGAGAAATATCCCTGATGAAGGCCAAGAATAGAGAGAAAATACAGATTTTTGTCCTCTGCTCTGCCTTTTACTGGCCAAACAGCAGCAAATGTCAACATCCCACTGCTCTGCTGTGCCTCTCAGGTAGGCTCCTGGCTGGTACACCTCAAAACCAAGCTCAGGTTCTCCAGGTTCAGAAACTCCAGCAGGAAGACAAACCCAAGAGCAGCAGGTCCCCTTCCCGTGTCCCCAGAAAGGGGCTCCCTCTCCACCCAGGGCACCATGCTCTGCTCTTTCAGTTTTATCAACACCCATTTTAACTTCAGCAGCACCAAATGCTCGGTGCAGCTTCTCTGGGCCCATCACCCAGAGACTGCGTTTGCCTTTATGTGTTAAACACCCCTGAGCCCTGTCACAGCAAACTCCTCTCCATGCCCAAATCCCGCTCCACGTGCAGCCAACCTCGATGGGAATGAACAGAGCTCGTACTTGCCTCAAACGTGACGAAGTCATCAAACTCATCGGGACAGGCCGGGGCTTCCTCCTCGGGGGTATATCCCATATCATACAGCTGGCTGTCAGGGTCTGCAGGGGCAAACAAACACACACTTGGAATCACCAAGAGGAAAATCTGCACCCTCGAGCCAAGGGTGGCTTTGGGAGACGTGACGGCGGCGGGACAGGACCTTCCGTGAGCACGCACCGGTGCCTCCAGCCTTCAGGAAGGGCCTCTGCTCCCAGGCATCCCACCTCCACCCGGAGTGCAAAGCAACAGCTTTGGCTTCTCCCTGCCACAAATCCTACAAGGCCCCTCGCTGCTCCAATGGGGCCGGCTCCTGGATTCATCCCTACCCCTCCATGCCCTCCATTCCTTTTCCCAGCTTCTTGCCTATCTCCGTTTCCTGCATCCTCTCATTCTTCTCCCAGAAGGCTTTAATCCTGCTGTGGGCAGGGAATGCATGGGACGTGTGTGTGACAGCCAAGTGCCATGGGAACGGCAGGGAAGGCAGGCTGCAGCTCCTCGGCGCCTGCTCCTCCCGCGGCCACACACATCAGGAGCATCCGCGCAGGCCGCCGCAAAAACAGGAGGTTTGCAGCGAGAGATCTTTAAAATAAATTCCTCCTCCTGCCCCAAACCCCCGTCTGCAGCATCGCTCCCGGCCCTTCCAGCGAGGAAGGCAGCGAGAATTCCCCGTGCTCCCTCAAGCAACAGCTAATGCCCGATCCAGCACACGGCCTAGATCCCGGGCTGGAAGCACCAAATCGGGAGCAGTGCTGCAGTCCCAAAATAAACAGCAGGCTCAAGCCCACACGCCTGGAGCTGCCATCGCTGCGGCACCGGGCCTGGCTGCTGCCGAGGAACCAGGCTGGGAGGAGGAGGAGGAAGCGCCTGTCCCTGCTCCCAAGGAAGGCACAAGGATTTGGGGAGGGAGAGGATTCACCTTTCTGTGCCCTTCAGAGCCATCCCAAGCCCCCAAAGGGGTGTATAAGGCACATTTGTCCTGCTGCAGCCACCCAGATGGGATAGTGCCAGCTTTATCCAGAGGGGAAATTGCCTGCAAAGGCACAGGCAAAGCTCCTGCTTTGGGCCCCTCTGCAGGTGTCAAGAAAGGCCATTTTTCATTAAGGAAGCACATCGTGGTCATTTCATACATCTGGTGAAAGGTCAAATTAGGGGCTGGTCAGGGCACTGGGGGTGTTCATTCCAGAGAAGAGAAGGCTCCAGGGACATCTCAGAGCCCCTTGCAGGGCCTAAAGGGGCTCCAGGAGAGCTGCAGAGGGACTGGGGACAAGGATGGAGGGACAGGACACAGGGAATGGCTTCCCAGTGCCAGAGGGCAGGGCTGGATGGGATATTGGGAAGGAATTGTTCCCAGGGCTCCCTCCCTGGGGAGGCCCTGGCACAGGGTGCCCAGAGCAGCTGTGGCTGCCCCTGGATCCCTGGCAGTGTCCAAGGCCAGGCTGGACGGGGCTTGGAGCATCCTGGGCTAGTGGAAGGTGTCCCTGCCCATGGAATGAGATGAGCTTTATGGTCCCTTCCAACCCAAACCATTCTGAGAATCTCTGATTAGGGCACAGGATGGAGCAAGGACTTGGGCCTGCAGGAACACCTCCCACCCAAACACCATCCCCAGGGCCTCTCTCAGGTGAGCATTAAATGCAGACACAGGAGATTCTGCAGCCACCAACCCGAGGGGTTCCCTGGGGTGGGAGAAGTTGAACATGAGGGACCAAGAAATGATCCCTCCCCTCTGCTGGGCCTGGGGCTCCCAGGGGTGAGGCTGTGAATCCACCCCAGGAATGACCCAAATTGCTTTTCCAGTGCCAGATCCAACGTTGTGCTCCACAGGGTCAGGGCTGCAGCAGGGGGAAGGTGCTCTAGGGCACAGTTTAGCACTTCAATATCCCACTGCTCTCCCACTACGGCACCAGCAGTGGGGCTGCTTCCAGCTCTCTTCCAGCTGCTGAGCCAGAGCAGGGCCCTGGGATCCACCTGGAATGCTGCTGCCTGGGCACCCTGCTCAGGGCAAGGTCACCTCCTGCTCTGACTGTTGGGGTTGCCACTGAGAGATCTTGGACTTGATGACTCTGGAGGTCTTTTCCAGCCTTAACAGTTCTATAATCTGAAGATGGCAGTGTCCCTCTCCTCAAATGTCCCTCTGTCCCCACCTGCACAGCTCCACCTGTGAGCCTGAGCCTACAACCAGGAGTTTTCCCATTAGTTATCCCTGGTGCTGTTCTGGGATTGGAGCCTCCTGGCTGCCAGCAGGGAGGGGATGGGGACAGGCACCTGCTCACCACACAGCCACGGGAGCACCTCAGGGGGTGCCACCAACAGGAGCCTTTGCCCACGTCTGGGGGCAAAACCAAACCCCAACAGTGCTCCTGGAAGGTGATTTGTGTCACACCACCCAGAGGGGACAGGCAGCCACCTCTCCTGCCAGCCAAGCACCCACAGCAGTGGCGAGCTCCAGGCCATCTCCAGTGATCCTGCTGGCACCCCACAGCAGCCCCCGGAACTGCAGAGCATCCCAAAGGCACAGGCTGCTCCCTTCCCTTATTCCCACATCATTTCTTTTCCTCCCCCTCCAAGCAGACACACAAACACTTCCTACTCTTCCATAGACACAGATAAAGATATTTATTCTCCTCATTCCTTCCAGAGGGGTTTGAAAAGGGAGGATTTGCAGGCAAGTGAAAGCTTCCCGTTGGAATGAGGGGTATAAAGCGTGGGCAGAGCACAGGCACAGGCAGCTCCTGCCATCCATCACCTGCCTTCTGCCCAGCTCCTGCCCAAACCAAGGGCTCTGGAGCCTTCCCAGCCCTTTGGGGAATGAACATGATGGGGATGAACAGGATCCTTGTTGCTCCATCTGTGTGCAGAGAGCCCAGCCCAAAGAGGGGGTCTCTGGCTAGGATGGGTTTCTTTTCACAGCAAATTCCAGTGTAAAAATCAAGGAAAGGCCATCTGAGAGGTCACCTGCAGCCTCGTGGTGGCATGGCCAGCAGTAGCCATGCCCAGGAGCCAGCGATCCGTGTTCCCACCTCCCCGAGCTCCACAGAGAGCAAAGACAAACAGCACCACAAACAAAGGTTGACTTTTCTGCTGAATTCATTCCCTCCCCCTCCAAAAAAAGCCATATGGTGCTTTGTGTATAGGGAGAGTTGCCATGGAGAGCCTGCCTGCACGTCTGCCAGCACAATAGCCTGCGTTAAGCTTGCAAATTCCTGTCCAAAAGAGCCAAAAAACCCTGGGAGCCAAAAAATCGGAGACCTTTGGTGTGGAGTGGCACTCCTCATGTGGAGAGCACTGTGCCCAGGTGCAGAGGGAGCCACGTGGTGACAGCTGGAGGGGTTTGCTCTCCCCACACCAGGAACAGAGCCAGGGATGGCTGTGGGCCACCAGCAGCAGCACTGAACAGTCCCAATCCCACAGCACAGGCTGAGCTCAGACCCTCACATTACCTTTGCTCTCCTCCCTGGACAGCAAAGTCAAATCCCAGCTGAGCCCTGCTCTGCTTCATGCCCTTCTCTCTGCCCCTCACACCACAAAGCAGCCTTTCCTTGCTCACACCCAGCCCTGATTTCTCTTTCCTTCCTCCTCATTGAGTCAATGTGGTCACAACACTCAGAGTCACCTCTTCCCAACTCTGCTCAAACCCAAGCTTTAGGCCAGGGCTGGGGGTGGCCTCAGGGACTGCCTTTTGTCCTCCAAGTGTCCATGACCAGCTTCTCCTGCACGTCCAGCTCTATCCATCACTCCTGATGCCAGTCCAGTCACATCCAGAAACATCCAAAAACCTTACAGCTGAAAATCAGGCTCTGAGAGACCCTCCAGGCAGCTTTACTGCCAAAAAAATCACAGAATCATGGAATCATTAAGGTTGGAAAAGCCCTCTGAGGTCATCGAGTCCAACCATTCCCCAGCACTGCCAAGGTCACCACTGACCCCTGTCCCCAAGTGCCACATCCACACGGCTTTAAATCCCTCCAGGGATGGTGACCCCAGCACTGAGCAGCTGTGCCAGTGCCTGACCACCCTTTCCATGAAGGAATTTCCCAAATATCCAACCTAAACTTCTTGAGGCTGTTTCCTCTTGTCCTGTCACTGGAAGCCACCATTTAAAAGCCGTGTGGGTGTGGCACTTGGGGACATGGGTCAGTGGTGGCCTTGGCAGTGCTGGGGAATGCTTGGACTCGATGATCTCAGAGGGCTTTCCCAACCTAAATAATTCCATGGGCTCTCCATGGGGGTGGATGAGACCTCTTCCCATGTCTTGTTGTGCTTCAGAGCTCTCAGGTGTGCTGGCATCACCTGGGCTCTCCCAGGAACCCTCAGGAACAGCAGTTCTGGGATAAAGCTCCTGAAATAGATTCTAAAAACTGCTCCCAGAAGGCAGGATGGCAGTGAAAAGGCACCTTGAGCGAAGGGCTGTGGGTACACCAGTGACACACAGGTCACACAGAGCCAGTTTTATCGGCTGCATATAGGAGTGACCCAGAAAAACAGCCTTTCAGGAGAATTTAAGTCATCTGCCAACACCCGGCACACACTGCTGCAAGGCACAGCGCCTCAAACTCCGAGGGATTCCAACAAGATGCATTATGTGAGCTCACAGACCTGCGTTATTCAGTGTAGGAACAAGGCTGGGAACCTGCCTGGATGGCACAGAGTAAAACAGACCCCAAACATGAGCAGGACGAAGTTATGGTTGGCTAAAAGGAGAACGAGTGATATAAAGCCAGCTCCCTTTCTGGGAATGCTGCTGGAAAACAGAGGGGGAAGAGACACACAGCCAAGTGTTTAAAAGTTGCAGGAATTGAGGAGGATCCTGCACAGGGGAAGCCACTGTCCAGTATTTCCAGAGGCAGCTCAGGGTCTTGTGCTTCCACCAAAGCATAAGCACCCATGTGGTGCTATCCCTGTGGGATAAAGCCAGCACCAATCCCACTCACCCACCTTTTCCTTCCCCAGAGTGGCCCAGGAGTACATTTATAACCTGATGCTCCCAGAAAAGAGCAGCTTTCTGCTCTCTGCTTCTCCTGTAGCTCAGCTTTCCCCAGAGATGGGCCAGCAGAGCAGGAGCACTTACTGAAAACTATCATTTCCCAACCCAAAATGCCCCAGGGGACAGAGCAAGTGACAACCCAGGCTCCCAGAGAGGCAGTGGCAGAATTAAGGCTGCTTCCACAACCCTGGCTAATGCCCTTCAGCATTCCCTGAGTATCACTGCTCATGGACTGGGACTCATCCCACATTCCTTTTGATCCCCTTCCTTTGGCACAGGCCCTCCAGCCTGCTTTAGACACACCATCATGACAGGAATTAACACCATGCCATCCAAGCACCTTGGAAGCACAAATCCAGCTGCCTTCCCTTCATCTCAGAGGCCAGGTGAGCATCGCTGCCTCCGCCCCGGAGATGGAGCAGGAGGCCACCACTGACACCCACAATTTGGGCTGAGTTTGAAACATGGGATCTCATTTTTAACTGAGGGGTCTTTTCAGTGTGCGCCAGTCACCAAGACCAGCCCAGATGCCTGTAAGCTTGTGCCAGCCAGGAACAAACTGCTGGAGGTGTGGAAAATGAGGAGCTGGCTGTGGCAACCAGAAAGTGGCTCAGAGTCACTCTGTGATGGAGAGACTGAGCCTCCAAAATAGCACTTGCTGCTGGTGAGGAGACCTCCTGATGTCCTCCAGCTCCTTCACTCCTACTTCCAAATCTCTACACTTCTGGAAACTAAGCTGGATTTTTCAGACAGAGACCACAGAATCATTTAGGTTGGAAAAGTCCTCCAAGATCATTGAGTCCAACCATTAACCCAGCACTGCCAAGGCCACCACTGACCCGTGTCCCTGAACTCCCTGTTCTGTGAAGAGACTGAGGCAGCACCTCTGGAAGGAGCTTGTGGAACTGTGAACCAGCAGAACATCCCAAGTCAGCTTCCAGGAGCACACTCAGTGCTGACGCAGCCTTGGGGACACCCAGTGGCCACTCTCCTGTCATGGGTTGGAGAACCCTGAGGCAGAAGCTCCTTGAGATGCTCCACACCCGGCCTGCTCCAGGCAGGAGCTCACAGAGGCACCTTTTAGACAAGACTGTCCCACAAGCAAAATAAAATTAAAGAGAACCCTGGCTCAGGAGCTCAAATGGAGCAGAAGCTGTGACACCCCAAATAACCCAGGCAGAAACCAGACTGGGACTGACTGGATGCCACCATCCCATCCTGAAGGCTTCAGCCTTTCAGCTCAAAGCTCCCACATGGAGAAACCAGGATAAGAGTTAAATCCAGTTCAATCCTCCCCAGCTCAGAGCTTCCAACCCCGGGCCTGAGAAATGCTCACAATGTTCTTACCTCCAGGCATGGCTGAATTTCATTATCAGAGCAGTGCCTGTGTGGTCCAGGCACAGCTTCCAGACCCACGAGGATTAAAGGAAACACTTTCAGCACCTACAGCACTTGCACCAACATGCAGGCATTAGTATTTGGCAGTCAGGTCTCAATTGCCATTTCTGCCCTCCACTAGCCACACCAAAAACTGACGACAATGAATGCCAAGCCTCTCTAAAGCTGTCACTGAGCCCTGGGCAGTGGTTTGGATCACAACCACCCACCTGCCTCTGGAAAAGATGTGATGGACAGGAGAGCTGTGAGCCTGGGCAGAGACTACAGACACCCCCTGCTCCAGCCTGGGCTCCAGCCTCAACAACAGAGCTGCAAAATCAGCAATAAAAACTATTTAGAAAGTTATTTATAAAGCCTCCGATCGCAGACTTGCCCTCGAGGTCCTGACCAGAACCCAGCCTGGGTTTAGGGGAAATTGGGGACAGAAAATACGTAAGAGAAGAGGCACTAAACTACACCTTCAGGAAGAATTCTCCCCAAGGTGGTGCTCCACAGTTCTGAGCCATCTCTTGGAAATGATGACTGTGCTGCTCAAACACGTCCTGTGTGACACAGGCAGGGTCGAGCAGCCCCTGTGCCCTCCTGCTGCTGGGCTGCAGTAGAGCAGTTGGGAGTCCCAGTCCTCCAAAATCCCTTAAAAGCTATACAGAGTAACAGGAAAATGCTCCTGAGGGCTCATGTTCGAATCCCCTTCCCTGTTTGTCCCCCTAACTCCAACACTGCCAGAAAATCCCTTGGAAACAGAGCCAAACCATGTCCCACTTGTCACTGAAGGAGAGGGGAGATGCATTCTTTAAAGTGCTTTTGCTCCAACTGGCTTCTGTATAGGAAACATCACCCAAAATAAAACAAAATCATCAAGGGGGGTCCTGTAAAATTGAGTTTTAATCCTTTTTCCAGCTGTTATTTGTGCCTGACCACTCCCCTGCAGGGGAAGGAGCACAGGGAGGAGTTGGACCTTTTCAGTCCAGAGTACGAGGGCTCTGGGAAGGCACCAAGGGGCTGAGAGGTGACAAAATTGCTCAGGTTGGAAAAGACCTCCAAGATCATCGATTCCAAACATGGGAACAGGGTCCAAACAAGCCTTTGCCCAGCTCCTACAGCCTCAGCAGGGATGTTTTTATCAGAAGTTGCCACATCACCTCTGCCGAGCTCTCTATAATTATTAAATATTAATAAAAATTCCCATTGCCTCGTTAGCAGGAGTCCTCCCTATCCTAAGGAGGAATAAACTGCCCAGTGATGTACAGGACTGTAAGAGCTTGGAAGAGAGGATCAACAAAGAGAAAGACATTGAGGGACACATGGAGCAGCCCAGGAGGGGACATGGCCTGGGACGGGGAGAATGGGAGGGAGATGAAGTGAGCGGTGCTCAGCCAGAATGCCAGAGAATTGGGAAAATCGTTTCTTCCCAATGTGGGGATGCCCACTGGTACCGTCCCACCTGCTGCTCACCCACCCAGCTGCTTCACCACCAGCACCAATTTCCCAGGAAATCCACCTCACACGCAGCCTCTCCTGTCCCAGGAAACGCTCTGAAGAAAAAAGCTTTTGCCACATCAACCTGTCAGGGTGACACAGGGGTGCCAGGTCGCTCAGCGAAGTCACCAGCCCCCAGGCTGTGGGAGAGCCGGGCAGGGAGGAGCAGAAGTCCCGGGTGAGTAATTATCCCTTTGTTAATAACTCCAGATTGACTGGATTCCTCAGCAGAAACGAGCTGACAGCTCTGCAGGATGCTGGGCTCCACTTTCCTTCACCCAAGCTGAGGCAGGGATCTCCTGATCCCTGTCCAGGTGCTCCTGCTGAGGAGGAAGGACACATTCCCCCCTTCCCGGGCTGATCCAAGCGTTGACAATCCCTCACTCTGGACTAACAACCAAACCTGAGACAGGACAACAGGCAGGACCGAAACCACCCTCCACACCCACGTGGAGCCACCAGCCCAGCCCAGCCCAGCCCAGCCTCCTCCCACGCGCTCCCCAAACCGCAGACCAGCCCGGCTCCCAAAAGCACTCCCAGCACCAGATGTGGAGGAAAACAGCAGGGCCCAGAAAGGGAATCCTGCAATGGAGAAACAGAGGCAGCAGATGGATGAGGAGAAATGTTATTTAACAGAACCTGCCTCTGTTTTCTCTTTAGTCATCATCTCCATAGAAGAGCGTGTTAAGAACTGCTCCAAAGCTCCAACAAAAACACTGCTCCCTATTTTCATCTTCCTGGGAAAACAAATAGTCCCTGCAGTGGGTTTTATCCTTCTCCCACAGAAAGATTTGCTTTCTTTTGGGCATCAGATTTGTCTTTATCAGGCTGGGTTATGGTCTGTGGGTCAAAAAGCCACCACGGGTTTCCTTCAGTTCAAGACACATGGAAGTCTCTCTGCTCTGTAATTAGCTTTGATTTCCAGCAATGCTTTTCCCTCCCAAGGAATGGTGAACCAACAGCAGTTCTTTGGGGATTTGATCCCAGGTTTAATCCCAGCTTTGAACCAGAATTCCCTCAGACTGAGGGTGTGCTTTGGACCTGTTACGCTCCACGATGGCAACTGGACACAGCCAGATTTCTCAGGCATATGCTCCAAAGAAGGAATCCACAAAGGGGGAAGAGACTCCTAAAGAAGGAATTCTCAGAGGGGCAGAGATTCCCATGCCAATCTCCCGTTCCCTGGCCCCCAGGGCCGCAGAGCCATCACAGCAGTTTTCCAGCAGCACGTTTGAGCGATTCCTCGCTGTTCTCGTCCCGGAGCTGCCTACGGACACAGCTTTCCCAACACTTCTGCGCCTCTCCCGAAAGTAGGTCAATGCAGTGTGTCATCTGCCAGGCTGCTTTTGGGAAGCACAGCTCCCTCTCAGCCATGGAGCACCCGGAGCAGAGCAGCCTCTCCCCCCGTGTCACCCTTCACCCAGCTGCCACATTGATAAATTCACCACAAACAAGTGTTGAAGTGAATCAAAAGAGAAATGCAAGCTAAAAAAAACTGCTCTGCTGAGCCAGAAGTGCCCATCAGCATCCAAGTCCTTGCCCTGGTGTGTTATTATTAAATCGAGTCCATTAGTGGTTGGATTCAATGATTCTAAAGGATTTTTCCAACCTGAATGATTCTATGTCTGTATGACAGCAGAAATAGGGACTTCAAAGAGCTCGAGAACAATGTGATCTGTGGTTCTGCTCCCAGCTGCTCCACAGCTCCTCTCTCCCAGCTTCCAAGGGGAACACAAACCCCTGCTCATCGAAGCCTCCCTGCTCACACTGCCATGGGGAAGAGGTCTGCAGCCAGGATTTGCTGGCGAGAAAGTTCTCCACACACCCAGGAGCATTTTGGGACTAAAAGAGGGACTTTTCTTCACCAAGAACACTGGGGCTGGAGGAAAGGAGCATCCACCTCAATACCCTGCCCTGGGGCTGTATCCTGTGTCCTGCTCTTCCCTGGAGCAGCCTCCAGCTGGGCTGGATTCACACCTGCTTTGTTCTCCTGCTGTCTGCACCTCCATGCAGAGGATCAGCCCCTCACAGAAGGGTCTCTGTGCCCTGGACACACCCAACGCTCCTGGCAGGAGAGGGATGGACAGAGATCCCCCGGTCCTTGTGACCACAGAGCACCCCCAAAGCAGCTCAGCTCCATCCCACACGCTCCTAATTCCCCATTCCCTGCGAGCACAGAATTACACAGACTCAACAGAATCCCAGAATCATTGAGTCTGGAAAGAGCTCTGAGACCATCGAGTCCAACCTGTGCCCCATCCCCACCTTGTCACCCAGCCCAGAGCACTGAGTGCCACATCCAGGCTTTCCTTGGACACCTCCAGGGATGGGCACTCCACCACCCATGTGGGCAGCCCCTTCCAAAGCCTGAGCACCCTTTCCATGGAGAAATTCTTCCTGATGCCCAACCTAAACCTCCCCTGGTCCAGCCTGAGGCCGTTCCCTCTCCTCCTGTCCCTGTTCCCTGGCAGCAGAGCCTGACCCCCCCGGCTGCCCCCTCCTGTCAGGGACTTGTGCAGAGCCACAAGGTCCCCCCTGAGCCTCCTTTTCCCCAGGCTGAACAACCCCACCAAAGCCCTCACACATATTTATGGGCAGGCCCTATTTCAAGGGAAAAAATCCAAATTCATTCCAAGAAAGTCTCGGCTGCTCCTGTCACTGGCTGAAGGGGGCACAGACAAGCACGTGGACCCCAAACTTGCCAAGCACAATCCCGGTGCTGCAAACATCCTCCTGCAGCACAGGGATGAGCAGAACTCTGAGCTCCAAAGAACAGCACAGGGATTATATTTTTTTCAAGTAACCATATAAATTTTACAGAGATATTTAAATCTCCACTCCTTTCAAGGGCAGAATTAACACTCATCCTCCTAAAGTCCTTATCCCCACCAGCAGTATGGATAGCACATCCATATGGATCTGCCAGAGCAGAGCAAGATGCGAAGGCAAAAAAAAAATGCAGAAGACATAATGAGAGCAATTTGGGTTTTATTCTTGCTCGTGAATCAATCTTGATTTCCCATTCACGGCAGCCCCCGTTCCCTGCACGCCAGCTGTACACAAAGAGGCATCTGTCCTACCTTCAGCCATCAAAGGAGCTGTGTCCCTGGGGATGCTGGTTTAGCCAGGGCTAGGAACAGGCAGCAGCAGCAGTAAGGTCTCTGCTGCAGCAGTGCTGCACGAATCCAGGGATCAGCAGATCCGAGGGGAACGTAGGAAGTGCTCAAACCGGTGCCAGATACTCACCGAGTTTAGTCAAACGTGCGCACGAGCTCTGCTTCCATCTGCTGAGCCTTGGGCAAGGCTTTCCTTTTAAAAAGCAAACGCCTGGAATATTCGCTTGGGCCTGGCCACCCCCAGTGAGAGCGTGTGCTCAGGTGTCAGCAGTGCCCCGTTGCAAACACGCCACACTCCCAGCACCCAGGTGGGGAGAGAGCACCGAGGATGCACACAGACAGCCCCAGAAAGAACTACGGATTGGGAGCGGAAGGGAACGCAAGCTTTGGCTTCTGGAATTATCCCTGGGCAAGGGAAGCTTGCCTCTTGCGTAGCAAAAGCCATCTGCAATGCAGATCCTACAGAAGGGGGGAAAAGCCTCCACACAAAGCAAACAGGGGGTTCCATTACCGGATATCCAACACCTGGGAATGCCCCACGGAGCCAGCGGGATCCCGGCCACCAGGGCAGCCAGCCTGGCTTTCCCGGGCCACCACGCGCTGTCCAGGGGTGGCTCTGAGGGGCACCGAGTGGCTCCCGGGCACAGTGGGCTCAGAGGTGGCATCTGAGCACTGTCAGATCCAGAGGCACCTCCGAGAGCCGGATCAGTGGGAGCAGGGAATGTGGAGCACAGCCTGCACATGGGATAACTCCTCGGATCCGTTTTTGGGAGCTGATGTGCAGTTCCCTCTTGGCTCTAAGCCCTGAAGGTACAACACTCACATCCTTCATTCGGAGAAGGCCTGGATGTGTGCTTTCCTCTCAGGAAATTCCCAGCTGGCACTCAGCTGCCAGGAGCTCACCAACCTTTCCAGACATGGCTGCAGAAACCATGGATCCTCCCAGGGATGCTCCCACGATCCGAGAGCTGCAGCCCCACAAAGGCTCATCCCGATGGCAATTCCTGCTGCTGCCAGTTCCAGCCAGGAACGGCGGGGTGCTCCCACAGAGGCTCCAGGCAGAGCCACAGCCTGACTCCCCAGCCCTGTATTTGCTATTCAGCTTCTTGCCCTGCCTGCTCTGGCTTCCCAGCTCCAAGCTTTTCCCTCCAGCTGCACTTTGGAAGTGCCTCTGGGGAGCTGAAAGTGCTCCTCTTGCTCCAAGCCTCTCATTCAGCCCCTGGAGTATCTTTCCTTTGGCACAGTGGGTTCCTGATCCAGCTGCTCCAAAGCTTTGCTCGGTCATCCCTGCAAAAAGGAACTCTCTTAGAGCTTCCAGGTTTGGGTGTTGGCTCTCGAGCTGGATTTTCCATCTTCCCAAATCCAAAGGGCTTTCAGTTGAAGCATTTAAAAAAATAAATAATAATAAAAAAAGAGATGTGATTATTTCCATCCTCCCCTGAGCTCCTGGACATATCCAGCCCTCAGTGGATGCGCTGTCTGTTCTCAGTGCACAGCAGCCCCTTTGTTCAGGGATCAGAAGCCAAGGCAGAAGGGGTGGACGAGGCTGGGAGCTCCAGGAATGCACCTTTCCCTGGCTGGCACAGAGATCCCTCAAGCTGCCTGACAGCACCAGCAACGCCCCTGTGTGCAGGGACCCCTCCCAGAGCCCCTTCCCAGTGGGCTGCTCTCTGGAGCACAGATGTTACAGAAGTTTCAGCTCCAAGGATACGTGTGAATGACACAACCTGCTCCTTATCCTTGTGAGCTACACTGTGAGCAGAGAGATGCTCGGTTTGTCCTGCTGAGTGCTGAGAGACCCTTGCAGAAAAACCAGGTGCCTGAAAAGCTTCAAAGGTTTTTAATACCTTGACAGGGGAAGGAATCTGCTCGTGAGCACAGGCCTGGTTGTGTGCCTGCATCCAGCTGTGGCTGATCCAGCCCATCCCTCGTGTTTGCCATCAAACTCCCTCTCCAGCTGTTCCTGCATCCAGGACACAGAGGAGCAGAGCTGCTCCTTGGTCCAGGCACCTCAGCTTGTGATGACAGACCCCATCTCACTGCCCCACCCCAGGTCAGCTCCTTGCCACACAAACAGGCTCCTTACTCCCAGGCTGAGTTTTCCAAGGGGCTGGCATGCCATCCCTGCTGCCTGTTTCTCCCTGAGGAGATCCTCCCTGAGCTGGAGCTCCTCAATATGATGACTGCAGCAGCCACACTGGCTCCCTCCCTGTTTCTTTTCCCTTGGATCTCACTGATGGTAGCCAGATGTGCCAGGTTTTCCTCTGGCTGAGAATTCTCCAGGCCTCAAAAACCACCTTATCTGCCTTTTTAAAGCATCATACTCTCCTTCATTCCTGCCTTCCCTCTATTATCAGTTTCTCAAGTTTTACAATCCAAGGCCGTAAAATTCCACTTTTCAGAGTTATTTATCCCCCTGACATGCTGCCAGTGTTGGATCCACATTTCCCCTCTACTTTGCAGACTGGCCAGGCACTCACTCAGGCACTGTTCACACAGATTTTAAAAGCAGGCAAGCCACACCTCGTGGAGTAGGGAAGGACAAGGGGATCCCAGAGCCACGAGCAGGAAGGGCTGGGACACAGCAGGGAGCTGAACCTGTCCCAGCAGCATCTCTGTCCCCAGGCCTGAGAACAGAGCCCAGCCACACGCTCACCACTCCCACAGCGGGGAAACCCTCGGGAAGCACTCCTTGGCCATCCACACTGCAGGCACAAATATATCCATGAGAACCTCGCTGTCCCATCCAGCCCTCACTCTGGGGAGGGCAGAAGGCAGCCACAAGTGGCTAAAACCTCTCCTTAAAGCCTCAAATCCAAATGCCTTTGCTCTGCCCCCTCCCAGTCAGCATTACGTGGCCAGACAGAGACCACAGCAGCAGAGATCAGAGCTGGCCCATGGCAGTGGAGAGGCCCCACTGGGGCTTTGTGTGAGTGCTTCAGTGGTCCTTGCTCCGCACTGGAGCCAGAGCAAGCAGCAGGAGCCCTGGATCAGCCTCTCCTCAGGTGCTGGGACATGCCTCAGGCTGCTGGCACAGGGATGGGACAGGGAGCTGAGCATCCTCCCAGGATGCAAAGGCCAAGTGGACACGAAAGCAGTTGTGAGAAATGCAGCTGACAGAGCAAATTTGGCTGGGCTTGTAACTGCACCTTCAGCTTGCCAGGCTCAGGTCAAATCCCAACTGCTCTCCTGAGGGAATTCTCCAGAGAGAGGAGAGTGAGAGGAGAGTGGAACATCCTCAGAAATAAACCCTGCATTAACACGGACACCAAAAGGTCCAAGCTGACATCAGCTCTCACCTCCATGACTGACCCAAGAATTACAGAGCTCCAAGAAATCCAGCAGAGCATTCCCTGGGTAAAAATAGGCCCAGCTAATTAACAAACCTTGTTAAAAGGGACACCCAGCAGCAGCGTGACCTCTGCTTTGCTCACAAAGGGATGATCAATATTGACTGTCTCAGAGCAGCAGCAGATCCTTAAGATCACTTCAACGTGAGCAATGCTCAGCTGGGAGACTCAAAGAACCTCCTCTGTTCCCTGCCCTGGGCTTCTTTCAGAACCATTGAGTGCCATGTGTTGTCAGAGAGCTCAGCCCTTCCTAACCACTGCAATAAACACATATCAATCTCCTTCAAATTTAATAAACAGAGACCCTAAAAGCTTTGCCTGGATCTGCTTTTCCCCTTCAATTAATAGAACACAACACCAAAGTGATGAATTATTGAGGAGAAACACGAGCCTGGGCTTTCACAACCACTCGACTCCGATGGCAATTTATTACAAATTAATAGTGTGCTGCAGCTCCTCCTGCTTCCTGGGAGCTGGGAATTGCTCAGGCTACACCAGGAAACTTGGGAGCTGCCACGGAACACAACAGTCCTGAGCACAAATAATCCTGGAGTGGTTTGGGTGGGAAGGGAGCTCAAAGCTCATCCCATTCCAACCCCAACACTTTCCACTGGCCCAGGTGGCCAAAAGCCCCATCCAGCCTGGCCTTGGACACTGCCAGGGATCCAGGCGCAGCCACAGCTTCTCTGGGCACTCTCACAGTAAATAAATAAATAAAGTGGGGGTGGAATTGAGGAGAAGGAGGAGGGATGGACAACGGACAGAAAAACAGGAGAAAATCATGCTTTGAGGGGTTTGTACTCCTGGAACAGCACAGTTTGTATGGGAATGATGGTTCCTTCCCATCCTTGCAGCACACCCCACGTGCAGGGCTGGCAGCAGGGGCACACTGAGCAGGGCTGAAATCCCAGATAAGCATCTCTGAGCAGAGCTGACTATTGTGCAAGGATGATAATTCACATTTGCACATCCAGAACTCCAGCTGCTCAGCAGGGAGCTTCTCGGGTTTCTCACACCCTGCCCAGAACAACATGCCTGGCCCAAAATGACCCTCAGACACTCTGAGAGAAATCCCAAACTGAAAAACACCTTTTCTGCAGCAAAGGGCTTCAATGCCAACCAGCCAGAAAGATACTTCACATTTCACCAAGCTATTGCTCTGGAAGCACTTTCAAGAAGCCTTCAGGAGGATTGGCATTGGCCTGTTTGAAGATCACCCTGACTCCAGTCAGGGAGTTCAAAGCTCTGGTTTAATGTGCTTCTTGCTAAAAACCATCTGAGCACATTGATCCACCAAAGAGTTGGAGTGAAGGTATAAATGCACTGGTAAATTCATCAATAAATTAGTAAATGCATGATAATTCCCATTCCAGGGGAAGGTCTCCCTTCCCATGGCAGGGGGTGGAATGAGATGAGTGTTAAGGCCCCTTCCAACCCAACCCATTCCATGATTCCATGCTCAGTGCCAGTGTTTGGAAGATGCCACAGCCAGCAGCACACAGACACCTGCAGCAGCACGGCAGCTACTCCATCAGAGCAACAGCCCCCAAAACCCCAGGTGAGGGCAGACACCGAACCAGAAGGGACTTCCCAGCCATGTTTTTTTTGTAGGAACCTTCCTGATAAACACCAAAACACAGAACCACCACCACGACTGCTGTACCACCTTTTTCAACCCTCATTCAATGCCCCCAACCTCTCCTGCTCCACCCAACACAGAACTCGCACAAAGCCAAACCCGGCTGCTTTTCCCCAAGCAGCTTCTCAGCTCAGCTGTGCTACTCAGTTTGTCCTGTTCCCATCCTCACTCACAGCACAGCAGGAAACTCACCTCCATTTTTGATGGCTCTGATCCCCCGATGGAAATCTTCGAAGCTGATAACTCCCAACCCACTGGGATCCAGGTATTTTGTTAGGTCCTTTACCTGCAACCAAGAAAAGCAGTGTTACCTACGGAATCCTTGCAGGAAACAGCATCTTCCAGCACAGAAACACCTTGTAACCAACTTTTTCCTCTTTCTCAGAAAGATTTGAGCAAGTAACAGTGAATTTCTTGAGCTGACCCCAAACTGTGGCTGTTCTCCTTGAAGGGAACACAAGTAACCAGTACAAAGGGGTTAATTAGGACTTGGTTGGTGTTGAAACTATTGCTCAGCTTTGAAGCAGCATTTCAGGCAGTATCTCCTGTAATGGGGGCCTGCTCTGCCAGGGATTTGTTTGTTTTTATGGGTTTTAAAGAGGTCCTGTCTTAATTGGGAAACTCAGTAATAGGCTGCCTTGTAGGAGGGCCCAATTAAGGGGATTCGGTGATAATGAACTGCTCCCTGTTACAAATTTAGGCTGTATAATTGAAACGTTTTCCCAATTAGACAATGCCTGAGGGGGAGGGAATCACATCAGTTGGCCAGGGTTGGGATGGGGGTGCTGGAGCAGCACACATGGAGCAAGGGGCACTCCAAGACCTGCTGAGGATGGTCTGGGATCTTCAAAGAGAACAGGCAAAGGGCAAAACCCCAGGGCCCGAAGTGTCTCAAAAAGGTGCATTTGGTCCCTTCCTCCCAGGCTGCCATGAGCAGAAAATCCTTTACAGCAGATGCTTCTCAACCTCAGACAACCAGACATTTATCCCTCGTTTGAAGAGCTTTTGAGGCACCTTTGCCTATTTTTGAACCACATCCTTCAGCTGAGGAACAATTCCAGGAGGGAGCGGGTGAGGTGAGAGAGGAATTGCATGGTGAGCTCCATATTCCAAAGCCGCCCACAGTGCTGCCCTCACCCTGCCACACACATCCCCCTCCTCCTCCTCCTCCTCCTCCTGATGCACAGGAGGGAGTCTCCAGGGCTGCATTTGTGCAGCTCTCATGAGCACAACCTTTTGACTCACTGGGGTTTTGGTTTGTTCTTGGAGAAGGAGCTGGTGAATCACCAAACCGCTCCTTCCAGAGAAGGAAACCTCAGGTATCGAAGGAGACTCAGTCCCCAGCCCAGCCGTGGAGCTCAGAGCTGCCCTGCTCACCCTGAGGCAGAGAACAGAGGCAAAAAGAACTTTTGAGTTCTTTTTGGTTTTCTCAAAGCCAGGTGTGTGTTTCTACAGGGAAATCACACCTACAGCACGCTCAGAGCTGTTCTCACCCATGTGTCCATGTGCTTTGGTCATCCCACATCCCCATAGGAGCAGCAAGAATTCCACTGGCATGGAGGAACCCACAGGGCTGAGACCATAAAACCATGGAATCACAGAATATCCTGAGCTGGAAGGGACCCACAAGGATCATGAGTCCAGCTCCTGGCCCTGCACAGACACCCCGACAATCCCACCCTGTGCCTCAGAGTGGTGTCCTGGAGCTCTGGCAGCCTCGGGGCCGTGCCCATTGCCTGGGGAGCCTGGGCAGTGCCCAGCACCCTCTGGGGGAAGAACCTTTCCTGATATCCAACCTGACCCTGCCCTGGCCCAGCTCCAGCTGTTCCCTGGGTCCTGCCACTGAATTCCAGGCTGTGCCTCTGTGGGACTGCCATGAGAGGAAACCCAAGTCCCCCATGGCACAGCCTTGCCCACCTGCCAGCTGCCTCCCGCTCAAGCTGGACATCAGGAAGAATTTCTCCATGGAAAGGGTGCTCAGGCTTTGGAAGGGGCTGCCCAGGGAGGTTTGGAGTCCCCATCCCTACAGGTGTCCAAGGAAAGCCTGGATGTGGCACTCAGTGCTCTGGGCTGGTGACAAGGTGGGGATGGGGCACAGCTTGGACTCGATGATCTCAGAGCTCTTTTCCAAGCTAACCTGAAGTTCTATGAATGGGAGAAGACAACACAAGCACCTTCTCCAGTTTTCTGGAGCACTTTTTTGGCAGCCAGACCTCCTAAACTCACATGGCACTCATCATCTTGGGTGAGTCAGGTTTCTTGTACATTAAACAAAGGTATTTTAGACTAATAAAAACAACTCGTAGGAATGTGTCGGTTCCAGTTAACGCATTTGGCAGCTGCCTGGAGTTCAAAAGCTGTCACTTAATTTGTTATCTGTGTACAGAGATAACAGGAAGGCAAGTGACATTTAATCAGACTTGATAAGCCTATAAGGGATTAGCATGACATACTCTAAATTACAGTTCCCATAGTTTTCAGCTTCTCAGGACCAAGAGGGCTTCAGCCCCTCGTGCCAATGCCACAGCAGGGCACCTCACCCACACCAGTGCTCGGGCAGGACAGACAGTGCAGCCAGGGAAGTGTTTGCTTTATGCAAAACAGCCACTTATGTATTTAAATTGGGCTGGGGGCAGGGGGAAATGGTTCTGAAAACTTCCCAACCTGGACATTATGGAGGCAAACAACAAAAGCTACACGCTGAAGAAGCTTGAGCCCGTGGCAGTGTCTGTGCTGATCCAAACCTGCCTGGATTTGCTGTCCAGGCTTAAAAGCACCATTAACAGTTGAGACACCCCCACAAGGCTGAGGGTGAGTGGCTGCTGAAGAATCCCCAACACAGAAAACAAGGATATTTGCTGTGCCTTCCTGGTCCCCACAGCCCATGGACTCCTCCTCTCACCAGCATCACCCAGCAATGGAGCTGGAGCCCCTCTGCTCTGGAGCCAGGCTGGGAGAGCTGGGGGTGCTCACCTGGAGAGGAGAAGGCTCCAGGGACACCTCAGAGCCCCTTGCAGGGCCTAAAGAGGCTCCAGGAGAGCTGGAGAGGGACTGGGGACAAGGGATGGAGGGACAGGACACAGGGAATGGCTTCCCAGTGCCAGAGGGCAGGGCTGGATGGGATATTGGGAAGGAATTGTTCCCTGGGAGGGTGGGCAGGCCCTGGCACAGGGTGCCCAGAGCAGCTGTGGCTGCCCCTGGATCCCTGGCAGTGCCCAAGGCCAGGCTGGATGGGGCTTGGAGCAAGCTGGGATTGTTTTCTTCATTTTGATGACTGGGCTAGACCCAGTACCTTATCAGGGCCGTTGGGAAAACCACCAGACTGTGGCTCAAACTGCTTTGGATTCATCCAGCAAATCTGAGCAGTTCTGAAGTCCCAGATTTGAGGGTTTTAGCTGGGGCCTGAGGCTCCCACCACGCTCCTGCTGGCACAACACCAAAGAGCAACACTCCTTCAAAGTGCAACACCAAGCTTAGCCCACGAGATAGGAGCCACAGTCCTGCTTTTGGCCAGCAAGAAAGACTTAAAAGAAAGGTTTTGCTTCCTGTGTGTGTTTGTGGCTGGTTACAAACCCTCTTTGGAGCCCAAGCAGCTGAAACACAGAGCATTAGAGAGTGAAAGAGGATGACGTGCTTTAAGTAGCTGACTTAAATCGTGGTGGAAAGTGAGAGGTTTAAACTGCTTGGAGCTGAGCACAGCCACAGGCCTGCAGGAGCACAGCTGGGGGGGACATGTGCCAAGGGGTCATCCCTGTGCCAGGGACACTGCCCAGACTGAGGGATTTCTCCTGGAAAAGGACATGGAGCAGAGGGGAGGAAGAGGGGAGGGCACCTGGCACCCCAACAACACAACAAGAACTCCTTGCAGCATCCCTGCTCCCACACCTCCTGTATCCCAGAACTCTGCACATTCCAGGGTGTTTCGCTTTCCAAAACCCAACAATTCTGCTGCCAACAGCACCCCTGCTCCAGCAGCCCTCAGAGCCCCACACTGTGATGCCACGGGGGCTCCTCACAGCACAGGAAGAGTTTCCTTGCTTTGATGCACTGAAGTCAGCTCAGCAAAGGACCCCGAGCCTCCAACAGTGGCAAATCCAAACTCAAATTCCCACACAAAGGCTTGGCAGCCCCGCAGTGAAAGTTTCCCAAGGAGGTAAAGGATTCCCCAGCTGTGAATTCCCTGGTTAGCAGGTTGGAAGAAAAGGAAAAGGAAGCTCTAGGCCTCTCTTTATCCTCATGGATGCTCCGTGTCTCCACCACACAGGAGATGGATTCAGCAGGACAAAATATCCACTGTGCTTGTTTTAGGCGTGATCCCTGAAGGAATTCAGGGCTGTGCTGGGCAGCCAACACCCCCCTGTAACCCCTGAGTCTGCCAGCAGTTTCCCCTCATATTCTGGCAGAGATCAGGGCTGAACCAGCTTCCAAAAAGACATTCTTTGGAGGGGTGAAGGAGGGTGGGAGATTTCTAGTGGCCACAGCAGCCAGGCACCCCCCAAGAAGAGCTGGTGATGCTCAGATCATCAAATCATGTGGTATCTCACAGGGCTGGTGCTTCCATGTCTTGCCCTGGGAATAAAATCAACTCTCAGTGCTGCTTTAATCTACACAGACTTGGGAAGCAAATCCAAAGGAGGCGAGGAGGAGGAATGAATTCTGATATATTCCTGATAAACACCCCCAAATACCTGAGCACATGGGCTGCAGTTCCCACCAGGAACTCCTGCAGTCTTACACGTGCTGCCATCAGCAAGGAGAAGGAAGGACGGAAGGAAGGAAGGACGGAAGGAAGGAAGGAAGGAATTCGGAAGGAAGGAAGGAATTCGGAAGGAAGGAAGGAAGGAAGGAAGGAAGGAAGGAAGGAAGGAAGGAAGGAAGGAAGGAAGGAAGGAAGGAAGGTTGGTTTAAACATGGGGAACTCATTGAGTACCCAGGTACAAACCAATCCTGGGTGTCCTGCTTGGCTGAGACAGGACATCAAATACCTCTCATGTAACTTTAATTACTCTCCCCTGACTGCCAGAAGCCCAAATCTGCTCTGAACATCCTGAATCTTTGGATGTAAGTATTTTAAGTGTGAGACAGTCCCTGAAGTCAAGCAGAGAGAAAGCCAAGCACCACGTTGCCAGAAGTGCCAAACTGAGGGATTTTTAGCAATAAAAAGTGCAGGAAGGGCTCACACCAGCTGCTCTCCTCTCTCTTTAGCCAGGCGTGTGGCCTGGAGTGGCCCCCAGGAATTCACATGAGTGAGAACACGCAGTATAAAACCTCTCATGGTTACACAGAGGTGGATGCAGCACCTCCACTCTCCAGGTTAAACAGAAGGGAATGAGCCAAAGCACTCATTTGTCCCTAAAAACCCACCTTGCCTCTTGAGGCTAAACTAATCCTCTCAAAGAAAAATGTAGAATATTTTGAAATGCTGATGACAGAAGGCAGAGTATCCTTTTTTCACCTTTGGGAAATGTGCTGGAACTGCTGAAGCTCCTGCAGCCAAACCAAAGGGGCCGTGCCAAAGACACAGCTGGCCCCATAGGGCTCTCTTCAGATCCCACGCTCCCTAAATCCACGGGCTGCAGTGGGATCAGCTGAAATGAGCTGAGCCCTGCTAATGCAGCATTTGTCTGGGGTAAGACCACATCCATCCCCCCGTGCTGGGTGCTGAGAGAGCATTACCAGCTCCACAATGTGAGCACAGCTTCACGCTGCCTCGCCACACTGCTGCTGGGATGTGATCCACAGCTGCGCCATTCCCAGAGCCAGGAACACCCTTCCCAGCACTTCTCTTCTGTGGCTTCACTGCCATAAACAGCCAGGCCGAGGGGGAGGCTGATAACTCTGCATTACTCTGGCTCCAGCCGTGTTTATAGGATCTGACTCCCTAATTTGCTGAAGGAGCTGGCACTCCACAGAGCACTCAGAACCTCAAAGCAGGTTTCTATTCTGCTGCAATTACACCTAATTAAGTAACCTTTAAAACACCCCCGAGGGGCAGATCTCATTACAGGGAGCAGCCGTGGTCAATTGTGAGTAAGCAGTGTAAGAATTGCATTATTTATTTCACAAGTGGCAGCGCTGACCCAGGGCTGGCTGCCCTGGGTTTTGCTCTCCCAGCCTTTCCCAAAGCTCCAGGAGGAGCTCAGCAGGCAGATTGTGCCTGCTCAGGTCTCTATTTAAAGGTCCACCATAAGCAGCCCTGGTTAAGATGTTTTCTTCCCTAATCTTGCCCAGACATCAGCTCATCCTTCCCATCCCTTCATCCCGAGGCTTCAGCACTGCAGGGCCTCTGTTCCCAGTGTGGTACTTGAACCCGAGCATCCAGGTATCTTCCTGAGGAGACTTAGGAAACCTCAGCCTGGGTTGTTCTCATCTTTTCCTGCCACAGAAGAAATAATCAAAGCTACTATTTAAGGCAGAAGGGGAATAAGCTTCCTGTATTTAAAAGGAGGAATAAAGAGGAATAATTATTGTAAGGATAAGCCTGCAAGTATTCAAAGAAGAGGAATGGGAGAGAGATCACCCACAAACCAAGACAGAGCAGGAACAAGGTGAGCAAGTGCCCAAGACAGATCCTCTTCCCAGGAAGATCAGATCCTTGCCATTTAATACCCACTTGCCTAACAAATCCTCCTTTTCCTATTAATCCAAGAGAAAAGCTTCTCAGCCTGCCCCTAGCTTTTCCTGTACTTCACCTCCTTGGGGCAGTTTCTCCCCCAGTCTTGCCTCCCCTGACTCTGGCCCCAAAGGCTCTCCCAGGGTCACCAGGCTCCTTCTGCAGGAAATGCCAGACGGGAGAGATGCGGATACAGAAAGGACAGGAGAGAATTCCCTCCCCACCAAACCCCCATCCTCCCCTTTAGGAAAAGGAAGGGAAGAGATCTCCAAGCCAACTGTGAGCCAAGAACCAGCCCAAAGCTGATACTGAGAACCAGATCCCCTCCACACAGCCTGCACAGGAAAAGAC
Source organism: Corvus cornix cornix (assembly GCF_000738735.6). NCBI lineage: Eukaryota > Metazoa > Chordata > Aves > Passeriformes > Corvidae > Corvus > Corvus cornix. The sequence goes on along the minus strand of NC_046344.1, from coordinate 14,753,681 downwards.
TTTCCCTCAAACACTCAAAATTCACCAGGAAGCAGAAAAAGAAGCCAGAATATGTTTTAAAGAGCTGGCAGCCAAAAAAACCTGAGGACCCACATCCTTCCTGCCCACACCCACAAGAAATCAGGACAAATGGATCCAGCCAGGCCCTTGGTGCAGAGCGTGGAGCTGAACTGCAGGAGATCTCCACCACCTGGATCAATCACATCCAGAATTTTGGGGTATTTTACCCGCTGGCAGAAATTCCTCTGGTCTGTACAGGACCTTTTAGGACTAACCCCACCAGCTCCAAGGATATCTGGAGGCAGGAACACCTCTGTGCTCACCAGGGCTTCAGAAGCCTCAATTTGTGGTATTTAAGTGTGTTCTCAAATGCCAAGTGTGACATTTCCAAATTATCCCTCAATTGTTGCCACTGAAGCATAAAAACGTATTTAAACAAACAACTTCAAGGATGGTTTGGAAACATTAACAGGAATATAAGTTACACTGAGATGGTTTTAATCCAAATTTAATTGTTTGTCTCAAGTGTTCCAGGTTTCCTGTCGCTCCCTAAGTGCTCAAAGGCTTCAGCAGCCACGATGCTCTACTCTAAATATTTACTTGTTGAATGAACTTGAAGAGGGTTCCTCCTCCACCCTCCAAGCCACTGAAGCCTTTGTTTCTAGCTTTTGTTCCTCTGATGACAAGGGAAACCTGTTCTCACCTTTCCAAACACGGCTCAGGGGCAGGAGGCTGGGTTAAATCACGAAAGAAAAAAGGTTTAGTGCCTGGTTACTCCTTAGATAAAACCCACGCCTCTACCCTGGGGGAAGAGGCAAGTGCCACCACGGAGCCACCCTGGGTTGTGTCGTGCCAGGGACACGGAGCCTCTGCAGGGCTTGGAGCTGATCTGAACAGACAAAAAGCACAATAAAACACACGAGGAGCTCACACGCCGAGGATGAGGCGTTTTAAGATGCTCAATGTTTTGCCTGGTCTGGCTCCACGCAAAGTGCCCAGCATCAAACCGCGGTGTTTGTGTGATGGGGCTGTTTGGGTACACCCTGTCCAAGCCCAGGATGGTGGCCTTTGCTACCGTGTGCTCCCCTCCAGGTTGGTAACCAGCACAAAACCTCCGTGGCACATCCCAGGATAAATGCTCCCACTGCCTTGGCACACTCATCCTCCCCAAAACACAATGTATAGGCTGTAACTCACACAAGGGTTGTAATCACAGCATCACAGGATGATTTGGGTTGGAAAGAACCTTAAATCTCATCCAGTTCCCACCCCCTGCCATGGCAGGGACACCTCCCACTGTCCCAGGCTGCTCCAAGTCCCGTCCAGCCTGGCCTTGGACACTGCCAGGGATCCAGGGGCAGCCACAGCTGCTCTGGACACCCTGTGCCAGGGCCTGCCCACCCTCCCAGGGAACAATTCCTTCCCCATATCCCATCCAGCCCTGCCCTCTGGCACTGGGAAGCCATTCCCTGTGTCCTGTCCCTCCATCCCTGTCCCCAGTCCCTCTCCAGCTCTCCTGGAGACTCTTTAGGCCCTGCAAGGGGCTCTGAGGTGTCCCTGGAGCCTTCTCTTGTCCAGGTGAGCACCCCCAGCTCTCCCAGCCTGGCTCCAGAGCAGAGGGGCTCCAGCCCTTGGGGCATCTCCGTGGCCTCCCCTGGACTCTCTCCAGCAGCTCCACGTCCTCCTGATGTTGGGGGCAGAGAGCTGCACCTCTCAGCTTGTAAATGCTGGGAATGTGGTGGGCACAAGGAGCCTCTGAGGCCGCAGAGGTGAAGCCCAGGGGAGTGGCAAACACGAGCAGCTGAACAGGAGAGAAGGAACCCGCCCGGCCCAGCCCCACTGTGCCTGCCACCCTGGCAAAACTGGAACACAAACAAGCCTGAGCGAGAGACCAGTAAAGCATAAAGACTTATTTCTCTTTTAGAGCTGCTTCAAATTATTCCCCTCCTTTTGGCGCCCCTTCAGGCTGCTTCAGAAAGGGCTGTTTGTGCAAAGGACACGGAGTAGATGTGCCAGAGGGGCGAAAAAGAGCCCAGAGAACGGATCAAAGGCTCAGAGGTAGATTCCTGGAGCAAGGGAGAAGAGGCTGAGATGCCATGCATAGTTTGGGAAGCCCAGGAGCTCCGGGATTGTAAGCCCTGGGCATGAAGGCATCACCACACCAACCAAACATCCCCATGGCAACGCTAATGCTCCTCCAGCACCTCCCCTGAGCAGGGGAGCAGCAGGAGGCCTGGAATCTGCTCCATGGCTTTGCAGGTGTCTGCCAGGCTGGCAGCCAAGTCCCTGCCCTGCACAGGGGACCTGCCTCTGTGCTCTGGGCTTTCAGTCCTGCCTGTGCCACCAGCATCCCTCCTTCACCCACCACACCTCAGCCATCCTGCAATGCCAGAACGGGCTGGATGCTCCACACAGCCTGGAGGTGAAGCTGCAAGTCCAAGAGAGAATTCCCTGTTGCACACCAAGGTCTCCAGAACGCTCCTATTCCACACCAAGACCTCCAGCACTCTCCTGTTTCCAACCAACACCTCCAGCACTCTCTCATTCCAAACCAAAGCTTCCAAAATTCCCCATGGACATTTCAGGGAAGGTCCCACAAACCTTCCCTCTGCTCTCTGCATCCTCCCCCTGCTGTGCTCCTGCCAGGACAGTAGTCCCAGAGTTCCAAGTAGCCAGGAGAGGATTAGCTGGTTGCTGCATCAATTTAGCAAGCACAGGGAAGAAGTTCCACAAGGATATCCACATTTTATTTCTAACCCCCCCCAGCTGTAAACTCCTCACACACACACAGTGAGCAGGGTGAAGAACAGCCACTCCCCTGGAAAAAAACAAGGAACGTGGCCAGGCAAAAGGGAGGCAACAGCTGCCTCTTCATCCCTGCCTGGCCAGAGGCAGCAGGAAAGCCTCCATGGCCTGATCAGCTTCTAAAGCCAAGGTGGGACTGAGTGTTATTTTCCCACTAGGAGACTTTCACTTTCAGCACGGATACACCTTCTCCAAGCAGAGCCCCTCCAGCAGCCCCTCGTTCCATGCTGTATTTGGTTGGGAACGTGGGGCTGCGGAGCAGCCACGTGGATGGATCCCAGCCCAGCTCCGTGCCCGGTGCCCACAGCAGCCCTCACCCCTCGCCTCCTGCCCCCAACAGCTTCTTCTCTCTAAACACTGTTGGTTTGGGCTCCTTTGACTTCCTGCATGTTTTGCTGGAGCCCAGCTTCCTACTGGACTCTGGCAAATGGATTTTCCACAGTCGACTCCGCCGGGTCTTGCCAGATGACGCAGCTCCCAGCACCAGGTCCTCTCCCTCCAGCTTTCCTCCTCCTCCTCCTCCTCAGGGGAGAGGAGAAGCAGGAGCAGTGTGCAGGCTGAACAGCCCTTCCAGCAGCAGCAGTGACTCAAACACAACGTAACACCACTGGCATTTCACCACGGGACGTTGCACAGAGGGAACAGGAGCTCTTTCTTCTGGAAAACTACAATGTGTTATCAAAAATAAATCAATCAGGGCGCTCCGAGGCTGCTCACCACGCTGCCAAACACAGGGACAGCCTGCAAACAAAGCTGTAAGCACCCTTGGGACACTGACAGCTTCACAGGACATCCCCAGAGCTGTCACCAGCCCAGGCCATGCGCTGCTGGGACACACCAGGACACACACAGGAACTCAGGAATTCACGTCATTTAATCCAGCACATCAAATACTGCTGTCCCTGAGTGCTTCGGCCTCAATAGGATCACAGAAGGTGGTAACAGGGAGCAAAGGCAGTTTAGTCACTGGCATTCCTAGGAAAAGGGGATTTGCTGTCACACTGGAAGGAGCTGGGCAGGGAGGAGCCGAGCTCCCAGCAGCCTGGAACCTCTCTCCACAGCAGCCTCCAGGATTCCCTGCTTTAAGAGCAGTTTCCTCCCTAGAGAGGGGGAAAACCCTGACCAAAATCAGGAATAAAGTGCCTGCACCAACCCCATGGCCACAAGGAGCCCTCATGCCAGCAGTGGTGGAGCCCCATCCCCGACCCACCGAGGCTCTCCCATCCTCACTTGCATTGGGGAAACCCTGGTCCGGCCCCAAAAGCAGGACAGCTGTGTGCCAGGGAAGGATCCACCACCACACACAGGGACTTGGGCTCTTCCAGCTGCTTTCCCCCATGGAGCCAACACCAAGCACTCCAGCTCGGCAGTAGTGGCACTTCAGGAGGAATTGTCCCCATGGCTCTCCTCAGTACTGTCCCCTCCATCCCCAACCCACAGGACCATTAATGACTTCCTCTGCCCCACACCAACTCCAGCAAAAGCTCTCCAGGGAGGGGGAAGCCTCATCACAACCCAGAATTTGGGGAGAAGAGACAACTTCTGCAGAGCTCTCAGCCGTGCAGAAAGCCCAGGCTGGCATTTCCATTGCTCCACGGCATCTTCAGGGCTGTTCCTTGGGCTTGGAAGTTTTAGGATCCCAAAACAAGGTTCATGTCAGGTACCACTGATATGAACCATGACTCCCCCATTAACACAGAGCTCTCTTTCAGCCTGCAGGTACCTTCCTGCTGCCAAGCACATCAAGGGCCTCCAACATAAGGACGTGGAGCTGGAGTCGTTCCAGAGGAGGCCACAGAGATGCTCTGAAGGCTGGAGCCCCTCTGCTCTGGAGCCAGGCTGGGAGAGCTGGGGGTGCTCACCTGGACAAGTGAAGGCTCCAGGGACACCTCAGAGCCCCTTGCAGGGCCTAAAGGGGCTCCAGGAGAGCTGCAGAGGGACTGGGGACAAGGCATGGAGGGACAGGACACACAGGGAATGGCTTCCCACTGCCAGAGGGCAGGGCTGGATGGGATATGGGGAAGGAATTGTTCCCTGGGAGGGTGGGCAGGCCCTGGCACAGGGTGCCCAGAGCAGCTGTGGCTGCCCCTGGATCCCTGGCAGTGTCCAAGGCCAGGCTGGACATTGGGGCTTGGAGCAACCTGGGACAGTGGAAGGTGTCCTGCCCATGGCAGGGGGTGGCATTAGATGAGCTTTAAGGTTCTTTCCAACCCAAATATTGGATGATCCAAAGCACAGACACACCAAGACATGAACAACCAGTGACTCTGAGAGCAGCCTGATGAAATCCCTGACGTTTCTCCCACTGTGGTTGGTTGCAATCCTGTCTCTGCTGGGAGGCCTCAGGCCTGAACCAAAAGCACCAGCCCTCAGCACCATCCCACGTGTGGGAAGGGGACTGAAAGATGGAAAGATTTTAAAGTGGAAACTGAAGGCTGAGAGGAGCTTTGGGGGCTCTGCCTGACATGGGACAATCAGGGAAGCACAACTGTCCTGCAGACCGGGCTGCTTCAGCCAACAGCTGCACTGCAGATGTCCCAAAAACCCCGTCAGGAGAGCGGCTCCAGGCAGCTCAGTGCACACCGAGAGCAGGGACTGCGCTCTGAGAGGAGCTGGGAATGCCTTTGGCATGTGGGAGAGTCACTGCAAGGACAAAATGCACAACTCCCCAAGGCCACATTCACTCCCTGGGTTGCCAGGCCCTGCCACAATGGGAGCAAGGCCTGCAATCAGCACTGCTGGGACACCTCCTGTGCCGGGCTCAGCTCTGGGCCCCCTCACGACGAAACAGACCCTGAGGGGCTGGAGCGTGTCCAGAGAAGGGAGCAGAGTTGGGAAGGGTCTGGAGCCCCAGGAGAGGCTGAGGGAGCTGGGAAAGGGGCTCAGCCTGGAGCAAAGGAGGCTCAGGGGGGACCTTGTGGCTCTGCACAAGTCCCTGACAGGAGGGGGCAGCTGGGGGGGTCGGGCTCTGCTGCCAGGGAACAGGGACAGGAGGAGAGGGAACGGCCTCAGGCTGGGCCAGGGGAGGTTTAGGTTGGATATTGGGGAAATTCCTTCATGGGAAGGGTGGTCAGGCATGGGTAGAACTACCCAGGGCAGTGCTGGGGTCACCATCCCTGAAGTGTTCAAAGAACATGTGGATGTGGCACTTGGGGACATGTTTTAGTGGTGGCCTTGGCAGTGTTGGAACAGCTGGACTCAATGATCCCAGAGGTCCTTTCCAACCTCAAAGCTCCCCTGATTCCCAGCCCAGCAGAACCAGTCTGGCAGCTCTGTACCTCCATTTTCCACAGGTGCCTGAATTTACACAACCACACTGAGGGAACGGCTCAGCAGGGACCAGCCCGGGGTGCCAGGCCAGGAACCCATGCAGGAATTAGGAAAAGATGGAGCCAGGAATGAGGAACAAGGAGAAGCAAGCCACGGTTCACTGCCAGCAGCTTCCCAGAGCTGGAAAAATGTTGGTCCCATGGCAGAGGGGATGCTGAGGGTGGCCCAGCAGAAGCAGCTCTCCCTGCCCAAGCAGGCTGAGGCTAAAGGGAAGTCATTTGTTTTGCAAAATTCCAAACCCAGGAATTAAAAAAAAAAAAAAGCCCCTGGGTTCCAAGCGGATCATTCCTCTGACAACGAGCAGAAAACGGAAGTCAAACAGGAATAAAGTGGAGAGGAATTCTGTGGGCAATTGTAATGATTATCAATTACTGTCTGGGCTGGGTTACATAACAGTATCAGCAGCTGGGGAATGCTTTGGGAGAGGGCACCGTGGGCAAGAGCCATCGAAATGAGCCCTGTGCTGTGGTGCACTGTCATATTCCAATCAGTTAATTATGATGAGCCCAATCCAATTTTAATCAATCACAGCCCTGCTCCTGAGAGGAAGCCTCTCATGAATCCACCTTTCTTCTTTCAGTATTTAAAGGGGGTTTATAAAAAGAGAGGGAGAACAAGTTTTACACAGGCAGACAGTGACAGGACAAGGGGGAATGGGTGTGAACTGAAAGAGGAGAGATTTACACCGGATCTTATGGAGAAATTCTCCCCTGTGAGGGTGGGGAGGCCCTGGCACAGGGTGCCCAGAGCAGCTGTGGCTGCCCCTGGATCCCTGGCAGTGCCCAAGGCCAGGTTGGACGGGGCTTGGAGCAACCTGGGATAGGGGAAGGTGTCCCTGCCATGGCAGGGGTGGAATGGGATGGGCTTTAAGGTTCTTTCCACCCAACACTGAAAACCGTCAGATGGGCCCTTTTCTGCCACTGGGGCTCCTGTCCCAGCCCGGGGCAGTGCCCACCCAGTACAAACTGGGCTCTTCACTGGTGCTGCACCCACACCCCATTCCCCGGACACCCCGGCTTTGTTCCCTTACCCACAGCCTGTGCCAACTCCGCAAAGGTGGGACAGGTGATGCTTTTTCCTTCTTCTGGGTAAAGAATGTTTCTTTATTTGCAGAAATGAACTCAAATTCCAGAGGAACACAACTAACCTTGATCAAAATAAATCATAGAATCCCAGACTGCTTTGAGTTGGAAGAGACCTTAAACCCAATCCAGCGCCACCCCTGCCATGGGCAGGGACACCTTCCACTAGCCCAGGTGGCTCCAAGCTCTGTCCAACCTGGCCTTGGACACTGCCAGGGATCCAGGGGCAGCCACAGCTGCTCTGGGCACCCTGTGCCAGGGCCTGCCCACCCTCCCAGGGAACAATTCCTTCCCAATATCCCATCCAGCCCTGCCCTCTGGCACTGGGAAGCCATTCCCTGTGGCCTGTCCCTCCAGAGCCTTGTCCAAAGTCCCTCTCCCAAAAACCCACTCCTCACTCACTGCACTCTCAACCTGAGGGAGCAGGGCAGAATAAAAAGGTTGATTTAATAAACTGGTAGCTGGGATAAAATTACCAGCAGCACCCTCCTCCCAGCCCACACAGACAAACCCAGCCTTTGAGCATTCACAGGCCAGGATAAGCCATCCATCCATCTGATTCCAGCCACAAAAACAGCACCAGAGAGCTCTGCCCGGGCTCTGATCTGCTCCCAGCCCTTCCCACCATTCCCAGGAGGCCTCCCAGGAGCTTAATGCCAAACCCGAGCAGGAGCAGCAAAAAAAACCCGGGAGCACGGGAATCGTCTCTTCCTCAGAGGCTTTTGGGATATTTATAAGTGAATCAAGCAAGCTGAAAATGGAATTTGCAAACCAGCCAGCACCTCACCCAAAATTACACAAAATATGTTGGCTTGGAAGCGTTTTCCTCTCTGAGAGAGAAAGAAAAACTCCTGTCTTGGAGCTCCTGGAGCACACAGACCTGTTATTTATTGATGGTGGTAAAAGCCCTTTGAAGAGGGAGGAGAGGGAGGAGGAGAGGGAGGAGGCGAGGAAAGGGCTCCCACCCAATCCTCCAAAACCCACAAATTCCCTGCCATGATTTTCTTTGGGGGGAAAAAACTGGGCCCTTGGTCAAAGCAAGCAGAATATTTCAGATTTGTTGCTGTTCCAAAGCCCACAGGGGTGTCCACAGGCACCTACTGCAGACCCAGAGCATCCCCCACTGCCATCCCAGCCCCCTTCCACAGCAGAAACAAAATTCCAGGAGCTGGACCTGATGATCCTTCCAAACCTGGATATTCTATGAAGTTAAACAGCAGTTAAAGCCTCTGGAAGGTGCAGCAGCAGCAACACAGTTGGAGGCAATTTAAGCCTCACTTGCCTGTGAAACCCTGATAGGTAAATTTAGAAATCTCTTCATAAAACCAGCATTTCCTCTGCTCAAACTGGCTAAGAACCATGAGAAAATGAAAAATAATAATAGTAATTGAGGTTTCCTCATGACAGAGATTCGGACTATCAGATTTCACAAAAATCTGGGGGAAGTGGGAGAAAACCAAGGGGAAGAGGGACGACATCCAAAATCAGATGCAATGTCAGCATCGCCAGGGGAGATGGAAGGAGGAAGCACTGGATCCAGGAACACAATTCCCAAGGGATCCATCCGAGGGGAGCAGGAAAAGCCAGCCTGGCATCACCATGGGGGGGGAAACCACTAAAAAGCTGCAGTTTGACACTATCCAGACTTCATTACAGAAACGAATTGCCAGATTTTCACATTGTTTTATTCAAAACTAAAAACCAACTGCAGGATTTTTGCAGCTGCAGTCTGGAGTGATCCCTGCCAGCCCCAAAATGGGATTTGTTCTGCAGCTCTCAGCTCAGGCTGGGCACCCCATTCCAAGAGACTGAGAAAAGTACAACAAACCTGATAAAACCCTTCATAAACCATCCCCTGAGGGAAAGGTAAAAGCTGAATATGGAGAGCTCAGCTGAGGATGAGCTGATGTGGTGGCAGGGCAGGTATTGAGGGATGGAAATGTTAAAGAAAGCAAAACAAATCACACTGAAATGAAGCTCAAACTGATCATCAAGAGGAAGAAAAAAAGGGCTGAAGATCCCTTTGAGCCTTTGGAAGTAGGTTAGACAAACTCTGGGATTTCTCTTAATTGAGCCAAGGCAGCGAGATCATGTGGTGCAAGAGGCTTTTCCTTCTCCAATTGTCTGTTAGATCAAAACAAAAAAGGAAAAACAACCCAAGGTGCCAGCAGGATGCTTGTCCTCAGCCTTACAAACAATCCATTCTCCTCTGAGCCTGCTGGAAATCAATCCAGAGAGAAAAGGCTTGGGCTCTGTCACCTCAGCCAGCCAGACACAGTGCAAGGGTACAGCGGGCAAGACACAAAACATTAAATTTCAAAGCTAAATTTAAACCCAAAGTGCTTGCACAACGGCCTTAGGTTCTGTGCAACCCCCAGAAGTGCAAGACACAACCCCTCCTGCTTTGCTAGGTGACATAAAAGTGTGTCCCCACCTCCCTGCTCACTGTTTAAGCCAATCTTACTCCATCCTTCCGTCCCAGCCAGTGGCTCCAGGGAGCATCAGATGCCAGAGAAACGCAGGGAGAAAGGGGAGGGAAAGGAGACAATAAAAACACACCACCGCTGGCAGCTGCCTCACAGGTGGTTTGTGAGCAGTCCAGGGGTGAAAAAATCAAGTTGTCCTCAAGACTTTTCTGTCCCAAATCCTGTTTGCAAGTCCATGGAACACATCAGGGGTCTGTGTGAGCTTTTCAAGTGGCAGAACAATCCACGTTGGACAAACATCCTCCTGGGACAGGCTGTGGGAGGACCATCCCAAGGCTGTCCCTTCCCCGCTCAAGGCCACCTCTGGCTCAGGTGTCACCCCCAGCACCATCCTCTCATCACCCCTTTGAAGATGAAGCTCCTGGCCAGAGCCTCAATCCCTATCAACTGTTATCGCTGCAGAGCAAAACAAACTGTCTTTATCTTTGCCTCTTCCCCATCCCAGCACCACAACCCCGGAGCTCTCCCAGTCAGCCTTCCAACTTTAAGCAAAACACCATCCCAATCCCATTTTTTTATCCCCACGGAGAGTAAAAGACCCAATTCTTCCGACCAGAAATCCACAATCCCATCGTGTTTATGGAATAAATGCCAGCTGGTGCCTTCCCTTTGACATTTAGCTAATAATTGTTGCAGCCAAACGAGCTGACAGCGCTCAGCTCAGCAGCCCATGAATGCCTCTGGTGTTTGAGTGAGCGCTAAAGACAACACTTGCTGCTCTCCAGCTCCTCATCTGTGTGGATACACACACACACACACACAGAGGCTCTCCTTAACCCTTCAGCCCTCTCCAGCCTCGGGAATCAGCTGCTTGTGGTGCTTCAACTTAGCCATTTGTTCCACCACTATGAACCCAGCCCTGTGGGCAGCAGGCAGGAGGAAGGAGGGGAGGAAAAAGGGAAGCAGGTACCTCCAGCAAGAGGGCTGGAATTTGTTCCTCGTTAACTGCCTGCTGATTGCTGCGATACCTTTGTGATTATCCAGCCAGCCATCAAACCCCGGCCCCTCTCTCACAGTATCCCAGTTCTGGTTGTGGCACAACCTTTATTTACACCTCGAGGCTCCCATGTAGTCACCTTAACACTGTTTTACCCACTGGGGATATTCCTCCCCTTTCAATTCCACCTGAGCTGGATCTCCGTTTTCCAAAAGACCCACTTTAGGCCCAAGTTCTGGCTGCTTCACGCAAAATAGGTCAGGAAACTTCCCCAGAGCTCCTCTCTTTATTACTCCACGCATCAGGGGAGTTTAGGTTGGATATCAGGGAAAGGTTCTTCCCCCAGAGGCTCCCCAGGGAATGGTCCCGGCCCCGAGGCTGCCAGAGCTCCAGGAGCGTTTGGACAGCTCTGCCAGGGATGCCCAGGGTGGGGCTGTTGAGGTGTCTGTGCAGGGCCAGGGGCTGGAGTGGATGATCCTGGTGGGACCCTTCCTGCCCAGGATATTCTGTGATTCTGTGATCTGCTGGGAGCTTATGGACCCCACCACCAACCCCTTCTCCTTCTCCCTCAGTGTGCCCTGGTCTTTTCTCAGCTGCAGACTCACACCAAGTCCTCTTGCACCACAGGCATCACTCCTCCTCCTTTGCCAGTCCCCTGGAGTGCCCAGGACCTGTTGGCTCAGGCATTGCCACACCAACCTCCCCAAGGTACTCAGCACTCACTGTACCAGCACCCAGCTGTTCTGCATGCCAAGAGCTGCCTGTACCAGCCTCTTGCAGATGAGAAATGGGTTTTAAAAGCATCATTTATGGCAGCACAGGCAGCATTAGCTGTGCTCAGCAGCAAGGAACACGGAGCCTGCAGAGAGCCCCTTCCCAGATGGATCCATATGGACGGACACCGGCCAGCAGCCCAAAACCTCTGGGAACACCCTGCTGAGCTTTGGGGTGACCTTAACAGCCCACAGCCACTCCCCAGGCCATGTTCTGAAAGTGTTTTCCAGGCTCAGCGAGGCCGCTCTGGAGCTCTGGCACCATCCCCACGCCGGCGCTGCCGGGCCAAGCTGCACAGCCCAGAGCCACCTGCCTGTCCCCATTCCCCGCGTCCTTGGGCTGCTCCACGCCAAGGGACACGAAGGCAAACAGTCCCCCGGGGAAGTGGCACCCGTGTGCAGGGCTCGGGAGCCTCTGTGGGCTGTCTGCTCCTGCTTCCTCTGCTGGGGCCAGCAGTGGGACACGGCGGTGGCACAGAGAGCCCAGCCCACGGCAGGGCAGTGCAGAACAGAGGATTTATGAATAAAGCCTCTCTCCTGGCACAGGTACCTGTGCTCACACCTTGACACCCTCTGCACACACAGTGCCCTCACCAGCAACACAAAGAAGTTCCCTATCTCCACTTTGCACGGCTGTTTTTCTAAAATAAAGGCCTTTGTTTTATCTTTGAGAGGTGTTCCTAGCAGGAGGACAGGGATGAAAAGCCCTCCTCCACCAAAAGCCTCCTTCACACATGATTTGCTTTGTCATGGCACTTAAATACCCGCGCAGCAGCCACGGAGGGAGAACGAGAGCAGATCTGGGCAGGCAAAGGGAAACTTCACAGCAATACCTGCACACCTTAAAAAAAAAAAAAATCCTTTTTTCCTGCTAGCGATGCCAGCCCAGGCCAGTGCATGAAACACCAACAAATCCATCTCCATCCCCTGGTGAGCGCTGCCGGAGCTTGCTCCATTTTGGGTCAGCCCAGGCAGCTTCAAATTACATCGCCTCTGATCTGCTGCCGGGGAACACCGGCTCGCCAGGGCACAAAGCAACGGAAAGGGGGGAAAAAATACACATTCAGGTTGTCAAACCCGGGATAAGCATGGTAGCAGGGAACCACGGAACGGCTGGGGTTGGAAAGGCCCTTAAGGATCACCTCGTTCCAACCCCGTGCCATGGGCAGGGATGCTCCCCGTTACGGAGGTGATCCACGGCCAGTGAGGTGCCAGCAAGGGGGGCAGGAGCAGCCCCACCTCCCGGGCTGTCCCCGCTGCCCAGCCGGACCCCGAGGCGTCAGTGACGGAGAACAAAGAGCGGGGCTGCCGGCTCCCGGCGGCGCTGCTCTGCTGTTCCCAGCGGATCGGGCCCTGGACACGGCAGCTCCGGTTCCTCCGGGCGCAGGGGGCGGGGGAGCCGCTCGGGCCCGCGCGTGCCCTTCACCCGGGGCGACGGCGATGCCAGCGCTGCCCTTGGGGACACTGACGGCTCTCCAAGGGCCGGAGCCCCAACAGGAGCCACCATCACCCTCGGGCAGCGGGGCCACCGGACACCCAGGGATGCCACCAGCCGCGGTGCCCCGGCCCGGAGCGAGCGCCGGGGCCACGGTGGGCAGGTGCGGCGGCGGTGCCGGTGTGCCCGGCCCGGCGCTCACCTGCTCGGCGCCGTAGGCCGTGGCGAACTGCACGAACTCCTCCACGCGCACGAAGCCATCGCCGTCGCGGTCCAGGGCGTCGAAGACCGGGCGGAGGCGCGGCTCCTCATCCGGCGGGGGCTCGGCGGGGCCCCCCGGGCCCGGGCTGCCCCTGGCCTCCCCCGGGCACCAGGGCGGCGGCCCGCGCCGGCAGCGGCGGGCTCAAGTGCCCAGAGGTCCAGCTCCAGCTCCGGGCCCAGGTCCGCGTCCTGTTCCAGCTCCGGTTCCAGGTCCAGCTCCGGTTCTAGGTCCAGCTCTGGCTCCGGTTCGAGGGCCAGCTCCGGTTCTAGGTCCAGCTCCGGCTCCGGTTCTAGGTCCAGCTCTGGTTCCGGTTCTAGGTCCAGCTCCGGCTCCGGTACCGCTTCCAAGTCCAGATCGGGCTCCGGTTCCAGCTCCGGTTCCAGCTGCGGCTCCGGTTCCAGCTCCGGCTCGGGCCCCGGTCCCGGCCCCCGGGGCAGCGGGGGCTCGGTCCCAGGCGGACGCGGCTCCATCTTCACCGCCGGCGCTGCGCGCCCGCCGCCGCCCGCCCCGGGCCATGCCCCGCGGCCATGCCCCGCTCACATCGGGGCGGTGCCGGTGCCGGTGCGGTCCCCGCGGCACTCACGGCTTTGTGCGAGGAACGCCGGCCCCGCCCGCCGACACCGGGGGCGGCCCCGCCGGTCCCGCCCCGCCCGGGGAGCGGCGGATCCGAGCGCCGGGGCCGCGAGTCCTGCCCGGGACCGGGGCTTGGGGGAGGCGGCGGCGGCGCTGAGACACAACCCCGCCGCCCGCCCGCCCGCGCCGCCGCTCCGGGGCCGCCCGCGGAGAACCGGCAGATCCAGCCCGGCCGCCGCCGCAGTAGCCGGGGCGGTGACGTCACTCGCCTGCCGGTGCGCCCCGCCCCTCCGCGGCGCGAGCCCGTGCTGAGGCCACGCCCCCTCCCCGGCTCGCGCACGGCGGGGGCGGGGCCGGAGGGGAGGGGCGGGGCCAGGCGGCGCGCGAGCACGTGGGACCGGAGGGGCACCGTGAGTGGGGACCCCCGCACTCCCCCATGAGAACCATGCCCCGGGACCCCAAACCCAAACCATGCTCCAGGATCCCAAACCATGCCCCGGGACCCCAAACCCAAACCATGCTCCAGGATCCCAAACCATGCCCCGGGACCCCAAACCCAAACCATGCCCCGGGACCCCAAACCCGAACCATGCTCCGGGATCCCAAACCATGCTCCGGGATCCCAAACCCAAACCATGCTCCAGAATCCCAAACCCCTCTGGGGGGGAACCGTGCAACAGGACCGCCCACCAGCCCCAGGTATGAACGGTGCTCCGGGCCCCCCAAGCCCCGTGGGACAGCACTGTGCACCGGGATCCCTGAACTGCTCCAGGGGAGAACTGTGCACACCTGGGACCACGTCCGTGCATCAATTGGTGCCCGTGTTTAAGGCTCACAGCCCCCAGGCTTGGTGCCCTGGCAGTTTCTGCTGGAGCACAGGGATGACCCCGCTAACACAGCCATGAGCTGGCCGAGCAGCTGGAATTACAGCCCCTGGGCATAATTAGCAGCAAACTTGATGAGCAAGAGCATCCCTGGCCCCAGTGACCCTGCCCTGGCCATGGATGTGTGTGACATCTCAGGATCAGCCAGGCTGGGCCACCATGTGTCCCCCAGCACGCTCAGCCCTGGAGAGGTTGCCACCCCTGCCCAGTCAGTCCAGCGCTGGGAAGGCTGGAAACTTCCACTCCAAATCCTTTTCCTCATCACAGCCATTCCTAAAGGTGAGCAGGGCAGGACGGGCTCCTCTGTCAGTGCCGCAGGGGGAAGCACAGCTGCACCAGCTGCTCTCCCTGGGTGACACCTGCCTAAACCATTCCCTGCAAAATCCCCTGGAATACAATTCCCAGTTGCCAGACAGCTCCAGCAGCCAGGCTTCCTGCGTGGATGGGGCTGGCAGGGGAACAAGGTGCCTGCAGGGCTGGAGGTGCCAGCCTGACGCTGTGAGTGGCAGCTCTGCAGCCCTCGATGGGTTCCTGCAGCTCCAGGCCGTGCCAAGGCTGAGCCCAGAGCTCTGTCCTTCCCCTGGTGCTGGAGGGACATGGCCAAGCTAAGCTCCCTCTTGCTGTGGTGGCCACAGAGCCAGGACAGCCCTGATGGTGCCCAGGTCACCTGGTCATGGTTAAACAGGACAGTGAAATACGTGGAGCCTCCCAGAACAGGGATGCAGGTCAGAGACAAGGCTCCAGCTGGGCAGTGAGGACCAACACACATCACACAAGTGCCTTCTCCAGGAGAAAATACATCCTGTTATTCAGGAATACTGCAGCTGGAGCCAAATTCCAGGAGCCTGGGCAAAGGATCCCAGCCCAAGCACTGCATCCCCATCCCTCTGAAGGGCTGAGTCTCTCACCAAAGCCCCCAGCACCTCCCCATCACCTCTGCTGCTGGCACCCAGAGCCACTGGGGCTGAGGAGGTGGTAGGTCCCCAAGAGCCCCTGGCCTGCAGCACTGGGGCACCACAGAGCTGAGGACTGGGGCCACACACAGCTCTGCCACTGGGAACAGTGGTTCTTTCCCCTCCCTCAGGGCCCAGTTTGGCCCACCAGGACCAGTCAGCCGGGCAGGGCACTGGTGCTCATGCAGCAGAGAGAAGCATCACTGCTCAGGGTGCAAGTTCTTTATTTGTGGCCTGGAGGAAGGAGCAAAACCTGGCAAGTCTACAATCAAGTAGGAAATACAATTAAGTGGGAGAACAAGCCTCATGGAAGTCAGGGTGAGCCTAAAAACTGCCCGCAGCAGCAGGAGCGTGCACACGAGCAGCGTGTGTCCCCTGGGGCGCTGGCACCAGGGACAGGGCTGGCTCTGGCAGTGCCATCCCTGCAGCCCCACTGTGGCTCCTGCAGCCCAGCAGGAGGGAAGGACTGGATTGCAGTTCTAGCCCTTCATTTACGCTCAGCTGAGTGTCTGGAAGGAGACAGCGTGACACTGGTGGGACAGACAGGTGGGTGTGGACAGACCACTGGACACCTACAGTGCTGTAGTGCAGAGCTGGGCCTGGGGGCATCTGCCCTCACACCACCTCTGCTCCTGAGACAGGGGCATCCCAGCTGCATCCACAGCAGCCTGCCGGGACCACTGTCCCACCCAGAGCCTCTTAGGGGACAAGGCCACTTCCCCCTGCCAGGGTTTCCCCTCCAAGAGCTGCCGAGGCAGAGCTGGGCCCACCGCACTGGGTGACCCCAACCTTGGGCGGGCTGAGCTGCTCCCCCTCCCAAAAAGGAGCTGCTGCTGGGGGTCTTGGGCACTTCTCCGGCTAAGATAGAGGAGAGGGGAGGAAGAGGACGGATATCCATGAGTGGCACTGCTTGGGGCTTGGGAAAGGCCAGGAGAGTGGCTTGGAGAGAGCCACAAAGGGACAGTGACCTTCCCAGCCCTGCACACTGTCCCTGCACCCGCAGCCACACCAGCTCAGAAGGCAGCAATGGCGCAGCATGGGATGGGCTCGCTCCCCACCCAGCACCCCCAGAGCTCTGTCCCCCAGGGACTGGCAGTGTCACCACCACCACCAGTGGCCGAGGAGAGACTGTGGCTGTGGGTGGTGGCTCTGGGAGATGTCCACCCGTGATGTCCCAGGTCACATCTGTCCATCGGTCAGTCGATGCTGTCCATCAGCGGGGTTGGTTTGCTCCTGCAGCCCAGACATCTGCAAGAGAGGGTGGAGGTGGGGACAGAGCCCTGCTGGGGCCTGCCAGGTGGGACACAGGCAGGGAAGAGAGGAAGGAAGGAGACCCCTTCCCCTGCCAGGCTGCAGGAATTCAGGCAAGGAAGAGGCTCTCAGGAGTCTTTGTGCTCAGTCCTGCTGCTGGGGCACAGAAAATGGGCATCATACTGCTTTGGGGGAATCTCAGAGGTGTCTGGACAGGCATCCAAGAGACACCGTGTCACAAGCCAGGCTCAAAGGGAAAATCCAGCAAGTTCTGCTGCTCTTCCCAAGGCATCCCTAGGACTGTCCATGAGGACACAGTACCCACTGCTACGCAGCCATGCCCCGAGCCCAGCACTGCCAAGGCCACCACTGACCCGTGTCCCCAGTAGCCACACATGCAAAGCTTTTAATTCCCCCCAGGGATGGTGACCCCAGCACTGCCCTGGGTAGTTCTGCCAGTGCCTGACCACCCTTCCCATGAAGAAATTTCCCCAATATCCAACCTAAACCTCCCCTGGTGTGACTTGAGGCCGTTCCCTCTCCTCCTGTCCCTGTTCCCTGCGAGCAGAGCCTGACCCCCCCCGGCTGCCCCCTCCTGTCAGGGACTTGTGGCAGAGCCACAGGGTCCCCCCTGAGCCTCCTTTGCTCCAGGCTGAGCCCCCTTCCCAGCTCCCTCAGCCGCTCCTGGGGCTCCAGCCCCTTCCCCAGCTTCCTCAGCCGCTCCTCACAGGACCTGTGCCCTGTGCCCCAGGCAAAAGCTGGGTTTCCCTGAGAAGCCCTGCTCCAATCCCACGAGGGGGAAATGCAGTCACCTAGAGTTTAGCAGAGGAGGAGGAAATACCCAGCAAGGCAGAGAAGCTGTTGGGGGAGGTGAGCCAGCTGCCACCATCCACGACCAGGGTGGTGCCGGTGACGTAGGACGAGAGGGGGCTGGCCAGGTACAGGGCGCTGTGCGCGATCTCCGTCTTGTTCCCCGCGCGCTGCAGCGGGATCACCGAGAACAGGTTGGATTTTTCGGCAGATTTCCCACCTAAAAGGGACAGGCAAGAGTCAGTTTGGACTCCGGGAGGACTGTCCAGCACCACAGCCAGCCAGGCACTGCAGCACTGCCCATGGGGCTGGCTGAGTGCTCCAGGGAACTGGGATGAGATCCTGGCACAGCCCTGGGATACAAACCGGAGAAGATTTCAAGGAGCAGAGCTCAAGCCCAGCAGGGATTTTGTGCTGACACAGCGAGCTCAAGACAGAACCTCAGAGAGCTTCAGAACCATGGAATCATGGAATGCTTGGGGTTGGGAGGGATTTCTCCTTCTCTCCCCCCTGCCATGGACAGGGACACCTTCCACTGTCCCAGGTCGCTCCAAGCCCCGTCCAGCCTGGCCTGGGACACTGCCAGGGATCCAGGGGCAGCCACAGCTGCTCTGGGCACCCTGTGCCAGGGCCTGCCCACCCTCCCAGGGAACAATTCCTTCCCAATATCCCATCCAGCCCTGCTCTCTGGCAGTGGGAAGCCATTCCCTGTGTCCCGTCCCTCCATCCCTTGTCCCCAGTCCCTCTCCAGCTCTCCTGGAGCCCCTTTAGGCCCTGCAAGGGGCTCTGAGCTCTCCCTGGCTCCAGAGCAGAGGGTCTCCAGCCCTCGGAGCATCTCCATGGTCCCTGGACCCACTCTAAGGGCTCCAGGTCTTTCCCATCCTCTGGGGCCGCACCAGCACTCTGCTGATGGACTACAAGAGCCAACCCCTGAGGCAGGGCTGAGTTTTGGGGGAGCATGCTCCATCATGGCTTCAGAGAGCCCAAACAGCTGCCAAACCAGTGCCCTGGGAGGTACCAGGGATGCGGGAAGGGCTGTGCCAGCCAAGCCACAGCACAGCCGTGCCCGGCAGCAACACCCCACGGGCTGTGTGGCACGGGGGGCCCCTCCTGTCCCCTCCCAGGGGATACCAGCGGGGCACTGCCATGGCAGGGCCGGGAGCCCAGGGTGCCTCACCCAGGCGTCGGAAGCCCTCGGTGCCTGTGATGGGGCCGGGGGCCAGGCTGTTCACACGGATGTTGTTGGGTCCCCACTCCACAGCAAGGTGACGGGTCATGGCATCTGGGGAGGGATTGCAACAGCACTGAGAAACGGGGAGCAGAGCCATTCCAGCAACTTCTTTTGAGGGGGGGAAAAAAAGCCACAGAAGAGTCTGGCTGAGAGCAAAGGGCCCTGGGAGGGGAGAAGAGGCTCATCCCAAATCCCAGCATGCAGTAACCACAGCGATTCACGCTCGCCCCTCCCCAAGGCATCTTCCCATCCCAGTATTTGGGAAGAACCGGCTTCTTTCCTGGCCCCACATGGCTCCAAGCCCCAGCAGGGTGTGTTGAGGTACCTATGGCAGCTTTGGCAGCCCCAGCGTGCACCTGCAGGGCCTGCCCTCGGTAGCTCAGGGTCGCCGTGATGTTGACGATGACCCCGCCATGGTCCTGGGGAAGGAAAGGACATGAGGAGTTAGGCAGAGAGCAGCACAAAGGGTCACAGAGGGCTGTGAGGCACAGGAGAGCTGGGCTAGGAGGGACAGTCACCCATGGGCACTGCCAGGCCAACACTGGGGCAGCTCTACCCACCCAATCTCAGAGGTGGGGCAGCCAGTGGGGCCCTGCCAGAGAGGTGGGACATGCAGGGTAGAAGGAAAGGCCAAGGGAAAGCAGCAGAGCTGGAAAAGGAGCAGGAGATCACAGCTTCTACAGGTGGCAGAGCATGGAAAGCTGCTACAACAGCCCAAAGCCCCAGGGCAAGGGACAGGAGGATCCCTAGTTCAGGGCTGGGATCCCTGGAAGGGAACAGAGTGGATCCATGTAGGGAAGCCCTGAGTGCTGCACTCCCTTGTGCCTTCTGCACTGCCCTGGATGCCCCAGCAGCACAGTGTGGTTTGACACCACCCCCTGCCTACCAGAGGCTCTCCTCAGAGCCCCCTGGTTCTGTGCCACTCACCCGGAAATACTTCTCAAAGAGGACTTTGGAGGTGTTGAAGGTGCCCATGGTGTCGATGTCTATCACTGTTTTGAAGGCGTTGAAGGACAGGGCACTGGCTGGGCACAGGAAGTTCCCCGCAGCACCTGAACCACAGGGACAGTCAGGACAGGGCTGGCAGAGATGTCAGGGCCCTTCTGTGACAGGGAGGGTGAGGGGTAATATCTGCACACTGGAGAGCCCGTGGGGACAGCGCTGACAAAGGGATAAACTGGTGGCTCTGGGTGCCCAGCAGCACAGCCAGCACGAGGGCAGCAGGGATGATCCACACCCCGGCAAACAGGGATGGATGTACCACACACAGAGCTCTGCTTCCTCTGTGCTCCCAGGGATGCCTGTGCAGGAGAACACCCTTCCCAGCAGTGAGCCCAAATCCTCCCCCTGCCCACGCCAGCCTCACCATTAATGAGGATGTCAATCCTCTGGAACTCCTTCAGCGCCTCGTCCACGGCTGCCGCGATGGTCTGGGGCTGCCGGACATCGATGGACAGAGGCAGGCACTGCTGCCCTGTGGCTGCCATCAGCTTTTTCGAGGCCTGCAAGGACAAAAAGAGACTTGAGATTCTTCCTGGGACTCTCTCCTTCAGCAGGAGTTGGAGCCAGGCTTGTATCAGGTGAGCAGAGTCAGGCAGGAGTGATATCCCTGTCAGCACACAGCAAACAGTGTGGGCAGGGGAGGAATGTGCCTGAACACGGCCAGCTCCAGCCTGGAAGCACCCTGCTAGCCCTGGGGTAGCCAGGGAAAGCTCTTGCATGTTGTATCCCAGCCACACTGGGTGCTGGGCAGGCCCTGAGGCCATAGCTGGCTAAGCCCAGTTACCTGCGTGGGCTACCATGGGCACAGCACATCCCAGGCAACATCTCTGCAGGGCAAGTACAAAGGTTGAACCCCAGCACGGCATTTTTGGCATGAGCCCAGGCATAATTACCCTTTAGATCCAAAAAGTCAGTGGGCAAAAGGGCAAAGACAGAGCAGGCAGGCTGTGAGATGGACCAGCTCTGCAGCTCAGGCTTTGTCACAGGCCACCCCTGTGGCTCATTAAGAGTAAGATTTTCCCCAGCAAATAAAGCACAGGGGACACACAAGCTCAGCAGCAGCTCCACACAACAACCAGAGCTGCTCCAACTTCTGTTTGGGACTCTGTGAGAGGTTTCGAGCCCCAACAACACACGGGTGCACGAGCAGCTGGAACCGTGGACTGCAGATTCTGTGCCCTCAGAAGACTCTGGCCCCTGTGGACTAAAAACCTGCTGAGCTTTGCAGCTTCTTCTGGCACGTGAGCATGAGGGAGTGTGAAATGACAGCCAACCACACCTGCACCCTCCCCTCTGCCCCAAAACACAGGACAGCTGAGGCAACCCACCTCAACCCACACAACCCCTGGGGTCTGGTCCTACTCCAAGCTGAGGTTTAAGCCCAACCTCAGGCTCTGCCCTGCTGACAAATCTCCCCCACAGCTCGTTTCTGTCTCTCTCACCCACAAAAAGCCATCATGATTGTGGAAAGCAGGTTCCAGGTTAACTGAGCTGTGCTGGTGTAGATGCTAAGAGAGGTGGCAGAGAAATGTTCCAATTTTTACAGCCACCTGTCTTAGCATCTACATGCTGAAGGTGCACCCCCCAAACCAGCACCGCCAGAGTGCCCAGAGCTGGGAGACTGGGACGCACTGGGAAGCCATTCCTCCTATTGCACTATTCCCACAGGAGAGAGATTCCCACTGGAGGGAGCAGAAGGATTCCCAGGGCTCGCAGCTCTCCCGCTGGAGCCCGGACTCACCTCCGACACTCGCTGCAGGTTCCTGCTGGCAATGGACGGTCCCGGCAGCCGTGCCTGCAGGGAAGGGGCAGGTGAGAAGGGCCGGGCTCCTCAGCAGCACCTCGGGATCAGCAGGAGTTCGGGTGTTCCTTGCAGGAATCGCTGCTGCTCCAAGCCCGCAGGACGCGGAGCCAGAGCCCTGCCCGGGCTGGATGGAGCAGGGCCGGCCCTGCTCCCACACCGGCGGCCCCCGGAGCCTCCCTGAGGGCTCTGCCGCCCTCGGCTTCGCATCCCGGCTCTTCCAGGGCCTGGTGCCGCAGTCGGGAGAGGGATGGGAAGGTGGGAAAGAGAAGAGAAGGGGGTGAAGAGGAGGAAAGCGCGGGAAAAGAAGGGAAGAGGGGGGAAGAGAAGAAGGGAAGAGGGCAAAGAGGGAGGGAAGGAGGAGGCCGTCCCACCGCAGGGGCTCCCGCACCTCATGAAGATCTCGGCGATGCGGAAGCCGATGCCGGAGCCGCCGCCGGTGATGAAGGCTACCTGGCCCCTGCGGGGACAGAGGCACGGTAAGAACCGGGCCCCGGGGAGGCGTCCCCGGCGGGCCCCCCGGAGCGGCGGGACTCACGCGAGCAGGTCGGGGCTGAGCAGTGCCGGTACTGGGGCAGACACTCGTCCCCGTCCTCGTCCGGGGGCACCCGCGCGGCCATGGCGGCCTCGGCCATGGCGGGGGCGGCCACTGCGCACTGCGCAATGCGCGGGCGCCGCCGCCGTCGCTTGGCAACGGGGGCGCCCCGGGACACGGCGACACCTAGCGGCCACGGCGGGAGCTGCAGCGGGGGGCGAGCGGAGCGCGGCCGGGGCTCCCAGTGCTCCCAGTGCTATCCCAGTGCTATCCCAGTGCTATCCCAGTGCGATCCCAGTGCTCCCAGTGCGATCCCAGTGCTCTCCCAGTGCTACCCCAGTGCTATCCCACTGCTATCCCAGCGCTGTCCCTGTGCTCCCAGTGCTCCCAGTGCCATCCCAGTGCACCCAGTGCTATCCCAGTGCTATCCCAGTGCTATCCCAGTGCTCCCAGTGCTCTCCCAGTGCTATCCCAGTGCTATCCCAGTGCGATCCCAGTGCTCCCAGTGCTATCCCAGTGCTCCCAGTGCTCCCAGTGCTATCCCAGTGCTATCCCAGTGCTCCCAGTGCTCCCAGTGCCATCCCAGTGCACCCAGTGCTATCCCAGTGCGATCCCAGTGCTATCCCAGTGCTATCCCAGTGCTCCCAGTGCGATCCCAGTGCGATCCCAGTGCTATCCCAGTGCTCCCAGTGCTATCCCAGTGCAATCCCAGTGCTATCCCAGTGCAATCCCAGTGCCTCCCAGTGCTATCCCAGTGCCTCCCAGTGCGATCCCAGTGCTATCCCAGTGCTCCCAGCGCTCTCCCAGCGCTCTCCCAGCGCTCTCCCAGCGCTCTCCCAGTGCTCTCCCAGTGCGATCCCAGTGCGATCCCAGTGCGATCCCAGCGCTCTCCCAGTGCTCTCCCAGTGCTCCCAGTGCGATCCCAGCGCTATCCCAGCGCTATCCCAGCGCTATCCCAGTGCTCCCAGTGCTATCCCAGCGCTATCCCAGCGCTATCCCAGTGCTATCCCAGTGCTCTCCCAGTGCTATCCCAGTGCGATCCCAGCGCTATCCCAGCGCTATCCCAGTGCGATCTCAGTGCGATCCCAGTGCTATCCCAGTGCTCCCAGTGCTCCCAGTGCTATCCCAGTGCTCCCAGTGCTATCCCAGCGCTATCCCAGCGCTATCCCAGCGCTATCCCAGTGCTCCCAGTGCTATCCCAGCGCTATCCCAGTGCTATCCCAGTGCCTCCCAGTGCGATCCCAGTGCGATCCCAGCGCTCTCCCAGTGCTCTCCCAGTGCTCTCCCAGTGCGATCCCAGTGCTCTCCCAGTGCTCTCCCAGTGCTCCCCCAGTGCTCTCCGCGCTATCCCAGTGCTATCCCAGTGTTATCCCACTGCTATCCCAGTGCGATCCCAGTGCTATCCCAGTGCTCCCAGTGCTATCCCAGTGCTGTCCCAGTGCTCCCAGTGCTATCCCAGTGCTCCCAGTGCTATCCCAGTGCTGTCCCAGTGCTCCCAGTGCTATCCCAGTGCTCCCAGTGCTATCCCAGGGCTCCCAGTGCTTTCCCAGTGCTCCCAGTGCGCTCCCAGTGCTATCCCAGTGCTATCCCAGTGCTCCCAGTGCTCCTAGTGCTATCCCAGTGCGATCCCAGTGCGCTCCCAGTGCGATCCCAGTGCGCTCCCAGTGCTCTCCCAGTGCTATCCCAGTGCTATCCCAGTGCTCCCAGTGCTATCCCAGTGCTCCCAGTGCTATCCCAGTGCTATCCCAGTGCTCCCAGCGCTATCCCAGTGATATCCAGTGTCAGTGCTCCCAGAGCCGTCCCACTGCTGTCCCAGTTCTCCCAGCACTCTCAGTGCTATCCCAGTGCTATCCACTGTCCCAGTGCTGTCCCAGTGCTCCCTGAGCTGTCCCAGTGCCATCCCAGTCCTCTCACTGATGTCCCAGTACCTCACAATGCCGTCCCAGCGCTTTCCGTAGTATCCCAGTGCCTCCCAGTGCCACCCAGTGGTGTCTCAGTGCTTCACGGTGGCATCCCAGTACTTCTCAGTGGTGTCCCAGTGCCACCCAGTGGTGTCCCAGTGTTCCCACAGAGCCCCCAGTTTTCCAGCTCACCCTGCTCTGTTCCAGTCACCTGCAGAGCCCCTGCAGCCCCCAGCCACAGCCCAGTGCTTCACAAAGCCTCCCAGTACCGACCCAGTGCCTCCCAGGGACATCCCAGGGCCTTCCTGAATTTCCCAGTGCTGCCTCAGTGCTCCTAGAGACAGCCCAGTTCATCCCAGAGCTTCCCAGCACCATCCCAGTTTCTCACAGAGCTTCCCAGTACCGACCCAGTGCCTCCCAGGCACACCCAGAGCTTCCCAGAGTCTCCCAGTACCACCCTAGTGCTCCCAGGGACATCCCAGTGCATCCCAGAATGAGCCCAGTGCCACCCATGGACATCCCAGTGCCTCACAAAGCTTCCCAGTACTTTCCACGGATGGACCAGTGACATCCCAGAGCTTCCCAACACCGCTCAGTGTCTTCTAGGATTTCCCAGTACCACCCCAGTGGCCTCTAGAGACATTCCAGTGCCATCCATGGCTCACCCAGTGCCTCCCAGAGCCTTCCTGTAACACCCCAGTGCCCTCTGGGGACATCCCAGTGCCTCCCAGAGCTCCCTGGTACCACCCCAGTGCCTCCCAGAGCTTCCCAGTATCACCCCAGTGCCCTCTGGGGACATCCCAGTGCCTCCCAGAGCTCCCCGGTACCACCCCAGTGCCTCCCAGAGCTTCCCAGTATCACCCCAGTGCCCTCTGGGGACATCCCAGTGCCTCCCAGAGCTCCCCGGTACCACCCCAGTGCCTCCCAGAGCTTCCCAGTATCACCCCAGTGCCCTCTGGGGACATCCCAGTGCCTCCCAGAGCTCCCCGGTACCACCCCAGTGCCTCCCAGAGCTTCCCAGTATCACCCAAGTGCCCTCTGGGGACATCCCAGTGCCTCCCAGAGCTTCCCAGTACCACCCCAGTGCCTCCCAGAGCTCTCCAGTACCACCCAAGTGCCCTCTGGGGACATCCCAGTGCCTCCCAGAGCTCTCCAGTACCACCCCAGTGCCCTCTGGGGACATCCCAGTGCCTCCCAGAGCTTCCCAGTACCACCCCAGTGCCCTCTGGGGACATCCCAGTGCCTCCCAGAGCTCTCCAGTACCACCCCAGTGCCCTCTGGGGACATCCCAGTGCCTCCCAGAGCTTCCCAGTACCACCCCAGTGCCCCCTAGGGACAGCCCAGTGCCTCCCAGAGCCCCCCAGCACTTGCTGGTGCCATCTGAAGGAGGAGACAGGAGTCAGAGCTGGAGGCACCGGGGTTTATTGGGGGGCGGGGGCCCCCCCAGGCCGGGGGCTGGCCCTAGAGCCCGTAGATGTTGTCCCTGTCCCTGCTGTCCCAGGCCACCAGCTCGTCCCGCGGGAACCAGAAGCCGATCTCCCGCTGGGCCGTCTCCACGGAGTCACTGGCATGGACCAGGTTCCTGTGAGGGGACAGGGATGGGGACAGTGCCACGGCCGAGGGCTCCCGCTGCCCGCGGCCCTACCTGGTGATGTGCACGCTGAGATCGCCTCGGATGGTCCCCACGGCGCCGCTGTCCCCAACCATGGCCCGCACACACCGCACCGCGTTGTAGCCCTCCCACACCTGCGGGACAGGGACAGCTGAGCCCCCGCCACCCCCGCCGCCCCCGCGCTGTCCCCTCACCATGGCCACCACCGGCCCCGAGGTCATGTAGGCGACGAGCGCGGGGTAGAAGGGCTTCAGCCGCAGCTGCTCGTAGTGCTGCTCCACGAGCCTCCGGTCCGCCTGAGGCAGCGGCGGTGACAGTGACACCCGGGCACTGCCCCCCGGCCACCCCCACTCTCCTCCCCGCCTGGAGCAGCGTTCCCCGCCGGGCCCGGCTACCTGGAGCAGCTTCATGGCCACCAGCTTGAAGCCGCGGCGCTCGAAGCGCCGGATGATGTCCCCCAGCAGCCGCCGCTGCACCGCGTCCGGCTTGGCCACCACCAGCGTCTTCTCCTGCAGCGCCGGGGGGGCTGCGAGGGGACCGCGGGTCACTGTCACCACCGCGGGACACGGGACCCCGCCAGACACGGCCCCGGTGGCAGCAGGAGCCCAAGCTGTCCCCGCGGCACCACGGCTTGTACTCGGCCCCCGTCCCTGTCCCCATCCCATCCCGGGGCCGTGTCCCCTGGACAAGCTGTGCCTCCCAGGCTGGCGGAGTGCCAGGGTTCGTGCCACAAAGCCCTGGTGGGTGTTGGGGACGTGTCCATGGCCAGGAAAGAGCCTTTAAGCCAGGGATGTCTCTGCCGTGTCCCGGTGCTGGGGACTCCGTCTTCTTCTCGGCCCCGGGTCCTTCCCCCTGCCCGGAGGGTCCCTGGTCACCGCCCTCCGCTGGTGGAGAGGAAAATCGAGCGCCGTGGGGCAGCAGCGGCTCGCCCCGCCGCTGGCTCTGCCACAGCTGCGCCGCGGGAGGGGACAGAAGTCCCCGAGGGACAGCGCATCCCGTCCGCTGGAGGGACAGAGGGGACAGGAAGGAGGGGAAGGGAAAGAGGACACTTCACTGCCAATCCCAGGCTTCGGGGACGCGTCCCGGGCTGCGAGGCCGGGTGGCCCCAATGCTGGCGGGGACAGAGCCGGAGGAACCGACCCCATGAGCTCACCCGCTGCCCTGGGCACTGCTGAACTGCAGGACAGCACAGGAGTCCCCCCATTCCAGTCCTGGGGACACCAAACCCCTTGGAACCTTCAGGGAGCGCCAGCTCCGGCCTCTGCCCCATCCCGGCACACGGGGCTGGGGACAGCAGACCCTGGCACCGACTCGCAAGGGAGCCGCCACCCGCCCGGGATGGAGGGACGGGCGCTGGGGGACCGCGGGCACGGAGAGGGGATGGGGCACCATGGGGACAGGATGGGAGCAGGAGCCCTGAGGGGCAGCACAGGCAGGGGACTGGGGACAGGATGGGGACAGGGTCCCCAGGGGTAGGACAGGGATGAGGGAAGGGTGCCCAGGGCAGGACAGGGACGGGGCCGGGTCTCACCGGAGCCGTAGCAGCGGGGCCCGGGGGGGCTCAGGCCCGGCCGCCCCCGCGGGAGGCTCCGGACCAGGCAGCGCCCCAGGGAGCCCATGGCGGCCCCGGCGGGTCGGACCCGGGCTCGGGCGGTCTGCGGAGGCTTCAAAGGCCCGGCCGAGCTCGGGACGGGTCAGGCTTCCGTCCCTCCCCTTAAAGCAGCCGCCGGGGCCGGGATATCCCGGGACGGAGCATCCTCCCCAGCCAGAGCATCCCAGCACGGAGCATCCTGATACGGAACATCCCGGTCTGGAATGCCAAGCCCTGCCAGGGTGGGAGCACAGCCCACAGCACCCATCCCGAGGGGAGCCAGACCCTGCCAGGAACCAAACCTGCCTCGTGCTTTGCCCTCGATTCACCAGGCAAGGAGAGGCCGGGGTAGCCCATGCCAGGCTGAGCTGGGGCACAGTGCCCCAGCCCCAGGAGCAGCCAGGGCAGTGTCCCCACTGTGGGGCACAGACCTGCCCTGGACACAGCAGGTGCTGAGGAAGGGGTGCAAGACCCTGGGGGCAGAGGAACTGCCCAGGTGGGAGCCCCTCTGGTCACTCCTCCCAGCCCCATTCCAGCCCCCAGGCTGGGAAATCACTCCTTACTGAGCTTCCTCATGAAGAGCAGCTTGGAAAAGCCTGCTTGCTTTGAGCCCGTTTCCCAAATCTGTGCTGATTTGAAGGACTGAGGAGCATCCTGAAGGCACACATGGATACAAACAGGCTGAGGGCTGGGCTTGACCCCACTCTCCTTGTTTCCTCCCTGCCTGCCCAAGGCACAGGGAGTGGGGGGACAGCTGTGGGCCCAGCTGTGCTCAGCACCATGGCAAAAAAACACCTCAGCGGCTTCCCTTGGGCAAATGGATTCAACAGGTTGTGGAAAAGAGACTTTCTGCCCCCAAACAGGGGCTGGAGAAAGGCCCCTCTCCACGGTTTGCCAGGCCAATGGGGATGGGACAGATGGGTGGCAAAGTGGAAAGAGGTTTTAGGACAAGGGGTGGCAGACTGGAACCTGGGCTTTGGCCACCTGGCAGCTGCTTGGCATTGGCCAAGGGAAAAACTTCTACTTTCACCCTCTGTCAAGCCAAGAAGGAAAAGCAGCATGAGCCTGCAGAGCTGTGCTGGGATGAAATCCCTTCAGCCCGGCTCCAAAGCGAGCCACAGCCAGAGAACCAGTGAGGAGGTGGCTGCCAGCTTCCAGTGCCCCCCACTGCAGCTCAGGGCAGGGCAGAGCTGCTGCGAGTGCCCAGGAGCAGGGCCAGGCTCCAGGGCCAGGCCTGGACTCTGCACCAGCTCTTCCCACACCCAAGTCCCAGCAGGAACAACGAGGACTCCAAGCTTTATGCAGAGACAGTGGCACGGAGTTATTCCGGGTATGGCTGGCAGGGAGCTGGGCACAGATCATCACTCACCTTCCTCCCCTCTTCCCTCACCCCTCTGGAGGCAGCTCAGCCCTCACCTGCAGGGGCTGGAGCAGGTGAGGCACATCCTGGGCATTTGGACTCTGCTTCAGGGCAGGGAGCCCAAACATCCACCTGGTGCCAGCTCAGAGCCCGGATGCAGGGCTCTTGCAGAGATGATCCAACAGCCTCTGTCCCATCCCAGTGACAAACGTGCACAGGGAAGGGGTTTGTCCACAGAACTGAACAGGAGGCACCATGGACTCAGTGCTGCCATGCTCCAGCTCCCCCGACACCTCCCAGCTGTGCAGGTGCAGCCACAGCACATCCACATCTCCAGATGTTCCTAGGAGAACATCTCCAGCTGTGCTCCCTGCCCAGGGACTGGTGCTGTTCCCACCACTGCAGCTGCCCACTGAACCATGGGGAACTGAGACTGATTCCATGGGATCGTGGAATGGTTTGGGTTGGAAAGGACCTCAAAGCCCATCCAGTTCCATCCCCCGCCATGGGCAGGGACACCTCCCACTGGCCCAGGCTGCTCCAAGCCCCATCCAGCCTGGCCTTGGACACTGCCAGAGATCCAGGGGCAGCCACAGCTGCTCTGGGCACCCTGTGCCAGGGCCTGCCCACCCTCCCAGGGAACAATTCCTTCCCAATATCCCATCCAGCCCTGCCCTCATTCAGCCTAAGGCCATTCCCCTCCAGGTCCCTCCACGCCCCTGTGAGAAGTTCCTCTCAAATTGAATCTATTAAATATAAAAATGAAGACTGATTTAATGCTGCTTCCTGACCAGGGAGGAAAGAAACCCTTCCCAGCTGCACGATCAGAGATTCACAACCCCACACAGTCTGGTCCTGCCTGACCGCTGTCTGGGATTTTACCACACAGATGCCACTACTGGTCACTGGCCAGTGGGTGAACTTCAGCTCCAGGCCCACTGGGAATGTGGGATTTCTTCCTGCAGGCACTTCATGATTGATTCAGACCAGAGTCCTGGAGGGAATGAAGGGATCACCACAACATGTGACAGAAAACACAGCAGGAAAACAACAAGGAGACAGTAGAGGAAGAAGCCACGAAGCCACCACCAATCTGCACCTTCCAGGAGCTGCTGGAATAGTTGGGATCCTTGCTGGCTGCTCCTCATTCCTGATCCTGGGAAAAGCTGTGCATCACTGCTTGTTCATTTACAGAACGACTTAGAGGGAAAGTAACCCAGCCCCAAGGTATTTAAAACAACAAAGTAAGCACTTTATTCCCATTAAGCATGTTGTTTTAGTATCACAATGGAATGATGAGAAAACGTTTAAAAAAAACCCCAAAAAAAGTCTCTAAATCCCCGCCAACATCGGGGAGGTTTTCAAGGCAATTTAAAAACAAAGGGAGTGACAGAAGTGCCAAACCAGTCCCAACGTCGGGAGACTCCTCCCCCGAGAGCTGGGCAGGGCAGGAAGGTGGAATGACACGAAGGTACGAATGTCTGAAGTGGTCTTTGGCGCTTCTGCCTCGCGTCTGATACGGACATGATCTCTCCAGACACCTCCAGATGCAACAAAGTGCTACAGGAGCAGAGGGAAAGCCCCGGGAGAGGGATTTCCCAACAGTCGGGATGCCCCGGGGGTGGGCATTAAGACACATCCTGCCGGCTCCAGCTGCGGCCTCGGGCTGGGGAGGGAGAACTCAAAGGAAGCGGTGGTGGAGCGTGGTGAATCCAGGCCGTGGGCACGGGCAGGACCCCGGCGTGCAGCGCTGGCACGGCCCGGGAGGAGGGCGGCGGTGGCGAACACGGATCCGTTCCCTGGGGAATGGCAGAGTCCAGTGCAGTCACTACAACTTCACAGTGCCGGGGGGCAGGCTGTCGTTGCACAGTCTGTAATAGCGCAGGTCGTTCACCAGCCTGTGCACGTTCTGCGTGAACGAGGGCAGGTCCTGCAAGGGAGAGAACCACTGTGAACCAGGGCAGGTCCTGCAAGGCACGAAACAACTGCTGGGAATGGGCTGACAGCAGGCAACAGAGAGGGACCGAGAGGGGCAAACACGCAGCGGGTGCTCCCACAGGAACTGATCCATCCTGACCCAGGCTGAGCCCAGGGAACTCCAGCTGCTGGAGCAGAGATGGTTTCAGAGCTGCCTGCAGGGATCCAGGCTCTGCCCACACCTCCGGCTCCTCATTGTGCAGCGAGGCCCGAGAGGAATGGTCATGGAATCCCAGCCTGGGCTGGGCTGGGAAGGACCTCAAAGCCCATCCAGTGCCACCCCCTGCCATGGGCAGGGACACCTCCCACTGGCCCAGGCTGCTCCAAGCCCCATCCAACCTGGCCTTGGACACTGCCAGGGATCCAGGGGCAGCCACAGCTGCTCTGGGCACCCTGTGCCAGGGCCTGCCCACCCTCCCAGGGAACAATTCCTGCCCAATATTCCATCCAGCCCTGCCCTCTGGCAGAGGGAAGCCATTCCCTGTGTCCTGTCCCTCCATGCCTTGTCCCCAGTCCCTCTGCAGCTCTCCTGGAGCCCCTTTAGGCCCTGCAAGGGGCTCTGAGATCTCCCTGGATCCCTCTCTTCACCACGCTGGACATCCCCAGCTCTCCCAGCCTGGCTCCATGCAGCAGGAATTCCTTGCTGCCCTCCTGCCAAGGCTCCTGGGTGTCACACACTCCCTGACAAGGGCTGATATTCCTGAAGAGCAGTTGCCTTCTAGGGCCAAAGAAATTCTCCCAGGCTTCCACTCCCACCCTCACCCTTGGTCTCAAAACCCCATCCCCTCCCTCAGGACAGGGAGCACTCAATGCCAAATTACCCTCAGTAAATGGAAGCCACAACCTGCTGCTCTGCCGTGATATTCCACACATTTCCTTCCCACACACACACGGGGTTTGCAGGAGTTGTGAGCCTTTGCAGGGACTCTGCTGTCATCCTTAACCCTCAAACATCTGGCAAGGACCTGAGCGTCCCACTCTGGAACACGTCAGCCTATCCCAATGAAAACTTCCTCCAGGAAACATTCCCTAACTCCCAGAGCATCCTGCACCTGAGGGATGAGATGGCAGCTCTGCTCCCTGCAGTGAGAAATCCTTGGCTGGGGATTGCTGAGCGTGGAAGCCTTGGGAACAAAAGGTTCTGCCTGGAGACATTCCCAGCTGCCCTCCAGCACGTTCTGTGCATCCCGGGAATCCTGCTCTGCTGCAGCCCCCCTCCTTACCCTGTCCATTTTGAAATTCCTCCCCAGCACGTTCTTCTGGTTGGAGTCCACGCCGTCGCAGCTGGCCAGGAACTCGGGCAGGAAGGCGGAGTAGAAGCCGTCGAAGTCCACCGAGGCCATGTTGTAGGTGGCGATGCCGATCTCCTCCTGCAGCAGGTCGTGGGACTTGTGCACCAGCACCTGCAGCAGCACGTTCACAAACTGGAACAGCATCGTGGTCCTGAAGATCTTCTGCACAGGGAGAGGGGCACGGGGTTAGGGGACTCCACTCCTCTCACAGGAGGACAAATCCAGCAAGGACAGAGCAGCCATGGCTTCGGCAGCGTCGCCAACTCTGGTGAGCACTGAGATGATTTTCTAAGCCAAGCCACATCAAAAATGGCTAAAATAAGCTCAATTAGTATCAGCTTGAAAGTTAACATTGAGTTTGGCCACGCTTACCTCATGGTTTGGGGCTTCAGGGAGAGCTCAGAGCCCCTTGCAGGGCCTAAAGGGGCTCCAAGAGAGCTGGAAAGGGACTGGGGACAAGGCATGGAGGGACAGGACACAGGGAATGGCTTCCCAGTGCCAGAGGGCAGGGCTGGATGGGATATTGGGAAGGAATTGTTCCCTGGGAGGGTGGGCAGGCCCTGGCACAGGGTGCCCAGAGCAGCTGTGGCTGCCCCTGGATCCCTGGCAGTGCCCAAGGCCAGGCTGGACATTGGGGCTTGGAGCAGCCTGGGACAGTGGGAGGTGTCCCTGCCATGGCAGGGGTAAAAGTAAATTAGCTTTACAGTCCCTTCCAGCCCAAACCATTCCAGGATTCCATGCTCTGACCCAAGTTTTACAAAGGCACCAGCATCAAGTCCCACTCCAATTCCAGCCAGGTTCTGGAATTCCCTGCACAGGGCTCCTGGGAGCCAGGGAATATGGCAAGTGCCTGGAAGTCTGCCCCAGGCACCTGGAACACAAAGTGCTGCCCTTCAGGTGTGGATACAGATGAGAAACTGAAAGCTCTGCTTTCCCAGGCTGAGCAGATTCCCTGGATTCCAGATTTAACCCTTCCTGGCAGCAGCTAACTGTGGGTAGGTTACAGGGCCTGGAGGACAGGTCCAAAGAGAGGTGGAGACTCGCACGTGGCAGTGCCCTGGGAATACCAGATACCTGCTGCTGCCCAGGTGGGAATGCTGGAGGCACTCACTGTCCCACTGATGATCCCAGCTCCCACTTCCCCAGACAAACCTCACTCCCACTGTGTGTTCTCACTGTCAGAGGAGGGAACACATCCAGGCTTTGCTGGGAGCTGGGATCCCTCCCATTCCCAGCTCCCAGTATCAAGGGCTGGCAGCTCCATTCCAACCTCCCGGAGCACGGCAACCACCCAAAGGCTGTGGCACAAAACCCCCAAATCCTGACCTGGGTTTCTGAGTAGCTTAAAAGCAGTCCCAGGACACCTCTTCCCATGCACAGAGAGCTCAGGCAGGACCCACCTTGTGGTACAGCTTCTGCTTTGTGTTCAGAGTCTCCAGGTAGAAGAGGTTCTGCTTGAACAGGTGAATGTCAGGCTGCAGGAAGGACTGGCCAAATGCCTGGGGACAAAGCACAGATGGAGGAAGGGGATGGAGACCACCACAAACATCAGACCTGCCAGGCAAAACAGCAGCATTTTCACCCTGGCACCAGGACAAACCCCTGGGAGCCTCAGTGCAGCAAGCTATCAAGAGACAGGCAGCTGTTCAAATCAACTGTGCTGCCACCAGACCCATGGGAATGGGGTTTTGGTGGGAACATGGGCATAGCCCTGCTGAGCTGGGCCCACTGGGAACAGGCAGGCCAAGCTGGCACTGGAGAGGGCCAGGGATGCTGAGCCCAGCTCCCTGGGCAGGCAGTGTGCTCAGGAAGGGCAGGGCTGTTCCTCAGAGATGTCACCTGAGGCACCAAGGCATGGGGGAACAGACCAGGACACACCCCAGGGTGGGCCCTCAGTCCCAGTCAGGACCCAAGCAGATGTCACTGCCCTGGATTAGGATTTGGAGATGGGCCCTGGGAGCCTGTGAAGAGCCCAGAACAGAATCTGCTGGACCCTGACCTGGCCTGGCAGGGCTGCACAGTGTGTGGTCAAGCACCTTTTCCACCCTGAACACCTCCGAAACACTGTACAGGGCATGCAGGCAGGTGAGGTCAGCTGTGCACAGAGACAGGCAGCAGGATTTTAACAGCTCCTCTTCAAGGCATTGTGAACAGAAGAGTTTATTCACCCACATGACCCATTTATTGTCAAATGGACAAGAACAATGCAGATCCCAGCAAGACTGAGCCAGTTCTGGCCTTAGATCTCAGGTGGAAACCAGCACACAAGCTATTCAGGTCCCCCACACAAAGCACTGGCTGTGGGAACACTTAGAGAACATTAAATAAGAGTTTTCTATCAGAGCAGCAGGAGCCAAGGAGTAAAACAAGCAGTGCAGGATTGCCACGCAGCCTGAACTGGGATGATGATACAAAAATCTTCCAGAAGGAGGCATTCTGGTGAGTTTGGAAGTGTTCCACAGCTACAAGTGAAAGAGATGCTTGGACAGCCCTGCACAGGGCCCAGCCTGAGCTTCATTCACACCAAAAGGTGGCAGGAGAAGGGCAGGCCAGAGAGAAACATGACACAGTTCATGTCAGTGCAAGAGCTCCCTCTCCACATGTGCACCAGAGGGGACCCAGCTTCTCCAGGCTCTCCACGATGGGGCAACTCTCCCAAAGGTCTCCTGCAGTCTAAGGTGATCTAGGAATTGCAAGGGAGCTCATCTGGCCAGCTCTGACCAAAGCAACACACGGAACACAGTCTGTTAGTCTTAAAAAATTCCAACTTCCCCACCTGAGGAGGTTGGTGCTGGCTCTGTGCACACTCTGTCCCTGCCTGCCAGTGCCTCAAGGGGCTCCAGGAGAGCTGGAGAGGGACTTGGGACAAGGGTGGAGGGACAGGACACAGGGAATGGCTTCCCACTGCCAGAGGGCAGGGTTAGATGGGATCTTGGGAAGGAATTGTTCCCTGGGAGGGTGGGCAGGCCCTGGCACAGGGTGCCCAGAGCAGCTGGGGCTGCCCCTGGATCCCTGGCAGTGCCCAAGGCCAGGCTGGATGGGGCCTGGAGCAGGCTGGGACAGTGGAAGGTGTCCCTGCCCATGGCAGGGGGTGGAATGGGATGGGCTTTCAGGTCTCCTGAACCCAAACCACTCCATGATTCTGTATTTCCCAGGGCAAAGCCTGTCAGGTGTTACCCCACTGACCCTTCCCTACCAGGTCCTGTGGAACAGCACACAAGAAGTCCATGGAAGCCAAAAGACACTCAGGAACATTTCCTGCACTGACAGCTTTCCCCAGTGCCAACCACAACACTCAGAGTTAACTGGGTCAGTGGCAGTAATGTATTTTTATTGCAGGATGAGGCTTGCAAAGGAATTAACATTCCTTCCTCATGCCTGCATGGCTCTGTGCCTTGTGAGCTCAGCAGCTGGGTCACTCCTCAGCAACTTTCATCTGCAGCAGTTCCTGGAAGCAAAACCTCACTCAAGACACATCTAAACTCATCACCCACATGTGCCCATGTGGGACCCTCACAAGAACAGAGACATTGAGGGGCTGGAGCGGGTGCAGGGAAGGGAACAGAGCTGGGGAGGAGCTGGAGCCCCCAGGAGCGGCTGAGGGAGCCTGGGAAAGGGGCTCAGCCTGGAGCAAAGGAGGCTCAGGGGGGACCTTGTGGCTCTGCACAAGTCCCTGACAGG
This sequence comes from Corvus cornix cornix, assembly GCF_000738735.6. NCBI lineage: Eukaryota > Metazoa > Chordata > Aves > Passeriformes > Corvidae > Corvus > Corvus cornix. The sequence goes on along the minus strand of NC_046344.1, from coordinate 14,718,117 downwards.
AGGGGGCAGCCGGGGAGTCGGGCTGTGCTGCCAGGGAACAGGGACAGGAGGAGAGGGAACGGCCTCAGGCTGGGCCAGGGGAGGTTTAGGTTGGATATTGGGGAAATTCCTTCATGGGAAGGGTGGTCAGGCACTGGCACAGCTGCCCAGGGCAGTGCTGGGGTCACCATCCCTGGAGGGATTTAAAAGTGGATGTGGCACTTGGGGACACGGGTCAGTGGTGGCCTTGGCAGTGCTGGGGAATGGTTGAACTCAATCTCAGAGAGCTTTTCCAACCCTGGTGCTTCTGTGATTTTTTACTGCAGTGCCCCAAGCAGTGTGTGCTCCCCTGCAGGAAAGGTTCTGGGGAATGGATGAGTTACCTGCATGATGGCACTGAACTGGGCTTCGTTCTCCATCTGCTCCTCTGCCACTCCCCTCTGGACACTGGCCAGCACGCTGGATTTGAAGAAGTACCTCCAGTTGTGGTGCAGGACCCGGAAGAGCAGCTCAAACAGCTCTGCTTTCACATCAGGGGATGAGCGCTGGCAGCACAGGGGGACAGAGCTCAGAGCAGGCTCCTCTGCTGGATCCCACCCCAATCCTGGATCCCACCAACCCAGGGCTTTGCACCAAAGCCTTTCTCCTAAGGGAGCACCAAACCCAGCAGGTGTAGGATCATGCTGAAAACACATCAATCCTCCACCCACACTGCTTCCAATCCCACTGACCAGTCCTCCACAGCGTGCTTTCCCTCCACAGGGATTGACACACGCAGCTCTTGAAAGCCAAAGCTTCACTGCTGCCACCCCCCCAGCAATGCCTTCCCTTCCCATTCCCATTCCCAGCCCTGGGAGAGCAGCCCTACCTCTGCAATGATGGGATACACCTGCTCCATGCACAGCGAGATCACACTGGGCAGGAAGGGTTTGAACACCTGGCCTGGCTCCTGCACCACCACCTGCAGGATCTTCAGGAACTTTTCCACCACCCTGCAGCCGGTGCTGCCCTCGTGGAGGATGCTCTCTGCCAGCTGCTCCCTGGGACACAAACAGGCATTAGGAAGATTCCCAGAGATCTGTAGGCTTCCCTGGTTTACTGGAAAACAGGTGATGCCTCTAAAATGCTCAGTTAATACAGGCCAAGCACATGAAGCCACAGAAAGGAGGGAGGTTGCCACTGAGGGTTGGCAGATCCCCCTCTGCAACAGAAGATGAGTGAAGGGACACCCTCAGACCTTAGGCAGGACCTAAGAGGGAATATGAGAGCCCAGTTCAACACCCCACACTGCCAGAAAGTCCATGGGAGAGCTGGAATTGCACAGTGGCAGGTATGACTGATGAGCACGCACTGGAGCTCTCCAGACTTGGAAGTGTTTTCCTCAGATTCAGCCCTGGGACATGACAAAAGTCTGGCCACAAAGGCTGGAAACAGCCCACTTTAGGGACAGGGACCCACTGGCTGAGCAGCTCCTGAGATAAACCATCCTGAGGGGTGAGAAACAAATGTTGGGCAGTACCTGGTGAACATGTTCAGGAAGGTCTGTATGATCTGCTCAGTGAAAGGCACTCCCATCTGCACCCTCAGGCCTTGGAACAGGGTGAGGAAAAAGCTCAGCATCTCATCTGTCACATCTAAGAGAAGAGAAAAGCAAAAAGAACGTGTTAAAGAAACATCCAAGTGCATCAATCAGTGTTTTATGTTTCAGTCTTTTATGTAAGTCTCAAGTTTGCTCCTCCTGTTCAGGGAACCCCATTTGCTCTTGGGAATTTACCAGCAGGGTTGTCTGAGAAACTGAAACCATCAGCTGGTTACTACAGGGCTTCAGGATTGTTCATACCCTTCCAAAAGCTGCCAGGGATGACAAGCACAGGCAGCACCAACCCCTCAGAACAACCACAACCCTGCCAGCAAGGCCTCAGCGAGCTCTGCCTGCACGCAGTGCTGAGACAAAGCTCACGGGAGCTCCAGGCCCATCTCCAGTTCTCGCTGCTTGTACAGGGTTAACAGGAAACACCAGGAAATCCAACACATCCACACAGCTCGGGGTGGAGGAGACAGAATCCAGCTTGGTTTTTTGGCAGAAACTGAGAAGAGCCTTCTGTCTTCAGAAGGGAAGCACGTGGTGATTGCAGTGATTAGCACCCAGCTAATCCTTCATCCATCCCAATAAACACTGGATAACCAAGCTGGAGCTGCTCAACTCCTCCCTCATCACACAGCCTTTGGTAGCCAAAAAATTGCAGTTGATGAGGCTGCCAGCCTGTTCTGGAGACAGCAGCTCCCTGGAGTCACAGCACCCTTTGCCTCTGCCTTGGATCCTCTCTGCATTTCACCCCTTTTGTCTCCCCTCAGCCCCTCCACTGAGAAAATCCCACCCAGCTCCAAATGGGACACGAGGAAGCACCCTGATGTGACACAAAATACAAGCTGCTGGCCAGAAGGCTGCCAAGTGAGAGTCCTGGTTCCATCTCAGGGAAAAAAATCCCCAAATCGCACACCATCTGACCTAATCTGACAACATCTATCCCTCTTTGTCTTCAAGCTTCTGCAGAGAATGTAAATGGCAAATACAACCAGAGAGGGTATTTGAAAGCATTTTTTTTGTGCTCAGGACCAGCTCCTCTTTGAAACTGTGACAGTCCTGCCTGGATCCTGGCTGGCAGGGATGTCCCTTCCCTGCTGTGGCTCAGCCCAGCTCTCCCAGCACACCCAGGCACAGACAACCCACACACTCCACACCCACACCACGGCTCTGTGCTGCTGTTCTGGGTGTTATCAGGAGCTCAGAAAGCTACTCACAGCATGGCCCCTGGCCTGAGGTTATACCTGACTGATGAATGAAAGCTGGGAAGAGGGCTAGTGAGACCTGCACGGATTCTTGCAGCGACTGATAACAGATCTGCCGGGACTTGGTGGATTCTCCAGAGATACTTTCTACAATATCTTCCAGAACGCTCAGTGTCTGGTGGATGATCACTTTGGCTGCAAAACAAGAGGGGTGATGCTTCTGGCACGTGCCAAAACTGCTTGGAGGTAAGAGGGAGAGAAATGAAGCTCACACACACAGGAATTAAAACAACTGACGTGTGACACTGCAGATTTCTGAACAACTTCTGAAGCGATCCTCAATGAAAAAAACCCCAAAGACACACCCAAAACCAGGCCCAAAGCATATACACAAGTTTCCCTGCACCCCTGCCAGGAGTTTCCTTGCATTCCTCCTACATAAACAAACCCTCTCCAGTAATTCCCAAGTCTGGAAGAAATTCTTATTTTCCCCCTTCACTTTTTACACCCATGATCTTCATTAACACAGCTTCCAGCCAGTATTTCTAATACCACACCATGAGGCCGTTCAGTACTCCCAATGCAATCCTTACCACCCAAACTTTTATCCCAACCCCGATCCCACCTTCCTCAGGAAGACAGCACTTTAATGGAAGAGTTTACAGGCGACCTGGGGCGAGAGTGCCCTGTACAGAGCAGAAAAGCCTCTAAAAATAGAAAGGAAACACAACCTGCTCCCTTTCCTGTACGCGAAGCAGTTTCTCAGCCAAAATAATTACTGGCAAATCAGCTTAACAACACTCCCCAGTGCAGCAGGAGGGAGCAGGACACTGGTACTTACTGTCCTCCAGCTGCACCTTCCTCTGGGGCAGGCTGGCCGTGGCCTTGAGCTGGCGGTAGTCCCTGGTGAGGGCGGACACGAGGCTGGCGTGGTTGGTGGAGCGCACGGCCCACTGCTGCTCGCTCTCGGGCAGGTTGGGCCAGGGCAGCAGCAGCACGTTGGACAGAGCCCTGCACACCAGCACCTGGGCCTGGGAGGGACAGGAATCAAAGCCAATGGTTTGGGTGGGAAGGGAGGTTAAAGCTCATCGTGTTCCACCCCTGCATTGTGCAGCTCTGATGTGTGCGAGGCTCTGGATGAGCTCTGCAGAGCTCCTTGGGCACTGAGGATGGACTGCAGCTCCCAAAACACCCCCACAGTTGGATATAAACCTTGAGTTCCTGGTACCCTTAAGGAGATGTGGGAGCAGAAAGACATCTACAAGAGCCCAGACAGCACCAGGGTTGGACTGACAGCAAAACCATTGAATCATGGAATGGTTTGGGTTGAAGGGACCAACCCAACTGCCACAGGCAGGGACACCTTCCACCAGACCAGGCTGCTCCAAGTCCAACCTGGCCTTGGACACTTCTAGGGATGGGACAGCCACAGCTTCTCTGGGCAACATGAAGCAAAGAGACAAAGTTTTAACTTTTTTCCCAGGTTAATTTTTGCTAGAGCACAAGGCTGGAGTGAAATGACATTTTATGGCTGTTCAAGACACCAGCAGTGCTCGCTGTTCAACAGCACAACATGAGCCCAAGTACCAGCTCTGCAAGAGAGAGAGACGCAAAGCTCCAGGATTTAAGGCCTGGAACCAGCTCCCAGCTCTGTCAGCCCTTCCCTGCAGCAGTAAATCTCTGGTGTTTATAAAAACAAAGATGATTTTCCTTCCATTACTCCTTGTCTGGTTTACAGGCTGAGCTCCTGCACTTGTGCAGCACTCTGTGCTTCCTTGCCAGCACACAACATAACCATATCCCAGCCTCCACTGTGGCTTTTCAGAACTATAAATGGAATATATTTATAGTATTTACATTGCTTCTGCAATGTAAATACTTGAGTTTCACAAAAAACTCTTTGTGTAGGTCAGAATCAACGTGCCTGTACTGTAAAGATAATGCAGAATCAGGGATGGTGTCAACAAAGGAGAAAAGAATCAGATCTAAGAGGTGCAATTGTATTTTTTCCTTGTGCTGTTGCTTGAAATAGATCATTAATTACAAATGGTATCACTGTAATTCCTGGATATCCACAATATAGAGACAATTGCTGCCCCTCCAGTTGTTTTTGGAGGTTATCCCTCACCACCTGAGGCACATCTTCCCAAGGACACCTGATTTCAGTGTGAGACAGCTCTGGGCCCACTGACCTTGTCGGGGAGGCGCTGGGCAGAGGTGTCAGTGATCCTGTTGAACACCTTCTGCACGGCTGGGATGCTGATCAGGAACACCGGGCGCACCGTGGTGGCCAAGGACACCAGCAGGTGGCACGCAGAGAGCAGCAGCTTCTCCTGCACCTGAGAGACAGAGGGGTGGTCAGGCTGCCCAGTCACACTGGCACACACAACCAGGGTCAGCACACTGAGCTGCCAGGACCTGGGGGGTGCAGCCAGGGTGGGGCTCAGGCTCTGCTCCCAGGGAACAAGGACAGGATGAGAGGAACAGCCTCAAGCTGTGCCAGGGGAGGGTCAGGTTGGATATTGGGGAAGTTCCTTCATGGAAAGGGTGGTCAGGCATAGATAGGCTGCTCAAGGCAGTGCTGGGGTCACCATCTCTGGAGGGATTTAAGAGCCATGTATGTGGATGTGGCATTTGGGGACATGGGTCAGTGGTGGCCTTGGCAGTGCTGGGGGAATGGTTGGACTCAATCTTAGAGAGTTTTTCCTGAACAATTCTACAATTTATTTGTCAACCAGAGCATAGCTCAGTTCCCTTAATACCATGAGAGAGAGATTTCTCCGCTTTCAAGCCATAAAATCATCAGACTGAGTTTCGAAGCCTTTAAGTTGCTTATTCTTGCATCAGCCTGACCCCCCAGTGCTGTTGAGAGCTGCTCTGGACTGCAGCCCCCAGCAGAGCCCAGGGCCAGCAGTACCTTGGAGCTGATGAGGGGGGTGATGGCCTCCAGCGCCGTGGACACCAGGGAGATGAACTGCTCGGGGTTCTGCCTGTGCACCTCGCTGTAGAACTGGGCCAGCCAGTGAGCGTAGGCCTGCAGGGCTGCCAGGGACTGCGCGTGCCTGGGGACAGCAAGGGACACAGTGAGCACCAGAACGGGACAGGAGAGCGGTGTTTCAGGCAAACCTGGCAGCTTGGTTTGTAAAAAATCCTTCCTGCTGTTTTGGTTCTGGTTCTGGACCCCCCAGGCCAAAGGTGCAAACTGATAAAGTCAAGTTATCATCCTTCATAATCACACTTTTATCATGTTCACATGGAGTCAGGGTGCTTCAGAGAGATGTCCCCACATGTGTGACAGGGCTGATCTCTCAGGCAAGTGTTAGAAAATGGATCACAGGTTTCTTCAGGGACAGGGAAAAGGGTGAACCCTTGCTGACAGATCACGGAAAACACTTCCCAGATTATCGTAAACCAGATCAGAAACCATTAAAACATCATCACCTGCACAAAATTCAGTGCCATTAACTTGGGACTAATAGGAGAAATCCCATTAGTTATAGAGTTATACGGTGAAATCTAGTGGGGGTCTTCAAGGAGCTGCTGAAGGTGCAATTACAAACCAGAACAAGTGTTCAAACCTTCAATTCTGCTCACAGCACAGCAGCTGGCAGGGAACAGGTTTGTGCTGTACAGCCTCAGCAAGGGAAGGTCCCTAAAAGGCTGTCAGAGGTGATCTATGGCCAGCAGCACCAAGATTTCCCACTGAATGTCAGTGCCTGGATGGCAGGCAGTTGTTTGTCCCAGAAATGGCTTGCACACCTGCAAGGCATATGTTTGTCTTGGAAGACAAGGATTTGAAACCCTCAGCTGGGAAAAACCTCTTTTACCTGAGCCACAGACCTGACTCTGGTAGCAAAAAAATCCATCAACTGGATTTCTATATAAACTCCACGCTACATAGTGGATCCACTTCTTTAAAATATCACTGTTGTAACACTTATTTCCTCATTAATTACCTGCTTTTACAGCCCCCTGCACAGGGCACAACCCCAGTTTGCTTTCAGAGCTGATTTAAGGGGCATTTTTCCTTCTCAGCACAAACATGTTTTCATTTAAATGACCTGGGTACTTCCATTAGAGGAAAGACTGGTCCAAAACACTGGCAGCAGCCTTGACTTTCATCAGCTGAAAAAGGTGCTTTCCTGGGGAGCTGCCAGCAGCTGGAGAGGCTGTTTCCCAGGATATCTGCGAGGGTGGAGTCCGAGCAACAGATCCAGAAGATCCAAGCCTTCCCCACCCCGTGAGTGCCCAGGCTGGCTACACCCCATACTCACACATCGATGAGGTCAGGTTTCAGCACCGAGGGAACGGCGGTTTCGATGTTGTACAGTTTGATTTGAGATCCATACAGCGTCACCTTTACCAGCCTGGAGGTGCAAACACACGTGGCAGAGCAAAGGGATTGTACAAACCAGCTCCAGCACCTGATCTAGTGCAGCTCTTCCCCAGTCTGTGTCAATGTTTAGCTAATACACAAACGAGATTCTGGCCTTTTAGTTTAAAATAATTCAGAGCCTACCGTGCTGTTTGGGATCAGATGGAACAGGTCAGATGTTCCTCCACAGAAATGAAAACACAAAACCTGTGTAAGGGCCTGAGATCCTGCCATTTGTAACTATGTGCTAATTAAGTATCCTGGAGGGGAAGAATAAAATGTCTGCTCCTCCAGCTTTCACAGGTCTTTTCATTTCAGAAAACAATCATGGAATCATCAAGGTTGGAAAAGACCTCGAAGATCACGAAGTCCAACCATCAAAGGAAGTTTTGGTGATTTAGTTTTGAAAGGTACAACTCTAATCAAACTCTACGTGTTATTTCATTGCCTCACAAGTGCAGATGCTGGAGCACAAGTCCTTCAATGTTTTCAAGGGACTGAGTTTATCTCATCCCACCCCCCTGCCATGGGCAGGGACACCTTCCACTGGCCCAGGCTGCTCCAAGCCCTGTCCAGCCTGGCCTTGGACACTGCCAGGGATCCAGGGGCAGCCACAGCTGCTCTGGGCACCCTGTGCCAGGGCCTGCCCACCCTCCCAGGGAACAATTCCTTCCCAATATCCCATCCATCCCTGCCCTCTGGCAGTGGGAAGCCATTCCCTTTGTGCTGTCACTCCAGGCCCCTGTAAATGGTCTCTCTCCATCTTTCCTGATGGCTCCTTCAGTTCCTGGAAGGGGTAATTAGGTCACCCCTGAGCTGTTTCTTCTCCAGGCTGAAACAATCCCAATTCTCCCAGCCTGGCTCCAGAGCAGAGGGGTTCCAGCCCTTGGAGCAGCACTGTGGCCTCCTCTGGACTTGCTCCAGCAGCTCCACACCCTTCCTGTGCTGGAGGCAGCTCTGCAGGTGGGGTCTCACCTGAGCAGAGGGGCAGATTTCCCCCCAATCCTCGCTGCCCACGCCGGGGGCTCAGCCCAGCACACACCACTGGCTTCACAATCCACATTCTGGCCATCGAATTCCTTACACCTCAATCTACTCACGCCAAGGGGAGGCAGCAAGAAGCCCAATTTGTCAGAGTGCCTGCAGAGGTGACAGAGAGCCTGTACCCACCTCTCCACCACGGTGAGGGCGTCGTTGAACCTGGCGGCGAACACGTCCCCAGTGAAGTACTCGGCCAGGCGGCCCACGGCCTGCAGCAGCGAGCTCAGGTCCCTCAGCGAGCAGTGCAGCCTCCTGCAGTCGTTCTCTGCTGTGATGTTCAGCCTGTGACCTGCAGTGACACCACAGCCCCTCAGAGACACAAGCACAAAGTAGCCTTTCTCTAAGAGCTGCCCCAAAGGCTGGAAATTCATGCTCGTGTGCAAGGGGAAAAACCCTACGGCTTTGTGATCAACCCCTGCAGCTCTTGGGGATGGGAAACCTGATGACAAAGTGACAGGAAATGCAAAGTTTATTCTAATGACATGACAAGCATTCTTCTGCCACTAGCTCGGCGCTGGGTCACAGGTCAGATGGCAGCACTGGCCCAGGCACTGCAACACTCGAGCTTGGAAGGGAAATCAACTGTTCTGACAACACTTCAAAGGCTTCGTTAACATGAAAATGTTAACGACTGTTTCAGCCTTTTACACCTTTATTCCCTTCTGTATGGTGTTAGTTCCTACACAAACAGGAGCCTTTCTGGTTTCCTGCTGCCACCAGAAGCAATCCCAGCTCTGGAGAAGGTGGTTTTCCACACTCCCTCTGCCGGCTACACTTGCAGTGATGCAGCAGCAGATTTGGGACAGTGAATTTGTGACTTCACTTCTGATGTGAAGTGTGTTGTGCACTTCCATATTTCTCAGGTGCAAGAAACAATCCACTACCAAGACTTTCCAGCCCCACACAACCCTCCTGCTGCTCAGGTGTGGACACCTGGGCTCAAACATTCAAAACATTCAAAAGCAAATATGTTCTGCAACACCACCCTTCAAAGAAAATCAGATTTTCTTTCCACAGACTGTATTTAATCACAGATTAAACTTTCACCAGCAACCTCTCCATTTTGTGCTGTCAACACAAACACACAGTCCTGTGCCACGTGCTCTGGGATGAGCAGGGAAGTTGGATCAGATGATCCAGTCCAGTCCCTTCCAACCTGACCCATTCTGGGATTCTGTGCCACCACCCAGTGCTGAATCCAGAGCTGCATCTGAGCTGCTGCTGCTGATCCAGCCCACAGCACAGCTCCTAACACAGAGCCACAGCACTAAACCCTGATGCATGGCTTATCCTAGGGCTGAAATGATCCTAAAAATGGGAATATTTTTTCCAGAACTGCCTATACAACAGTTCTGCCACGTACAGCAGTATTGGGACAGACTCCTTTCCTGGTCACACCAGGAAATTTCACTATTACCTTGAGCTACAACCTCCCCTCAGGCAGATCTCACTGCTGCTGCTTCCCTTGTTTCTCAGGAAGAAGCTGCAGTATTTGGTGCTGCACACCTGTTTTAACACCTCTGGCATCTTCATTTCAAGTGCCAGAACAAGGGAAGAACCATGCCAATAAGAATAAATCATATTATGAGATTTCTGTCTGCTGTTGGAGTTTAACTGCTGAGCCGTGAGACACAGGTTCTGATCAACTGAATATACAAAAAGCAACAGCACAGCAGGTCTGGAGTGGGTTTGCAGTCATGGGGAGGGAGGAGCACAGTGTTAGAGGGTGGTTATTACCTGTTCCTGAAGTGACCACGAACTGCTGGAGCCCCAGATACACTTCCAGGTTATCCTGCAGAACGGGAAACTGGAAGAGAGAAGAATTGACTGTGATCCTGAGGCTTGGCAGACAGTAACACCCAACCACTGATTGCTCTGCCAGAACAAAGTCCTCTCATTTCTCCCCAGTGCCTTCACACGGACATTTGGAGGAAGGGCAGGTTGGGCTCCGGGCTGATCCTGCATCCCACAGGAAAACAAAGGGTCAGGAAAACAAAGATCACCCCCCTGAAGGCACTTCCCTGTGGCAGCTCTCCTTTCCCTCCAATGCCAGCAATCAGCCTGACAGATAATGGTCTGACAGTGGAAGTGAGAGCACAGCATGGCAGCACCAGGGATGGACAGCTGGAGGTAGAGCCCAGGCCAAGGGGCAGAGGAGTGGCAGAGTCTGTAGTGTGGGAGGTCTCTGCTCACCCAGCTCACCTGAATTATCACCTTCTCCAAAGGAAGCTCCCAAAATATTATGCCACCAGAAAGTTGAGTTCAATGCCTCTCCCAGGGTGCAGAAGGGAAGCAGTGCAGCACTCTGCCAGCAAGCTGCAGGCTGCAGCAGCTGAAATCCCATGGGGAAAACAGCCAAAGGAATAAACACCACAGTCCTCATGCACCCCGGTGTGGGAACAGAGTGTCAGCCCAGCTCCATCACCCAGCAGTGACAGCAAACGTGCCAGCTCCTGCTCATACTTCAGCTGAAGGGTATTTTTCAACCCTTTCAGCCTGGCTTAGCTCTATTTAATTTCTGTTGGTGAAAGTGCTTGAAACTGGTGGTTGGTTTTATGGAGGTTCTCTCGCCCATCAGCAGAAGGAGCTGCAGCCTGTCCTTGCCCAGCATGGGATGGAGTTACTGCAGCTGCTGTCCACTGCTTGAATTATTTGCCACTGCTAAAACTGCTACACTTACCACTGCACCCACCAGCCCTGCAGCCACTGGGAAAAGCACTGGGAACTGCTTGAGAGCTTCCCACATTCCCCAGCCCACAAGAAGAAACAATGCAGGGCTCAGGAAAACACTCCCTAGCCCGTTTCCAACATGCTGCACCTAATTAACAGTGGAGTGTCTTTGCATAACTGCCTGAGGGGAGTTTAAAAACCACAGAGCCTTGCTCGTGTGCATGTGTTACTCCAAGGAAGCCACATGCTCTCCTCCATCTGATCCATCTGCTCCCTGAAACACCCGCTCCTTGGTGCCTCCCGCTGACTCACGGCAAAGCTGCACAGCAGCCTCTGCTTTTGTTCACTCCTCTGAGTAACAGGCTCCTCCTGCTTCACTGCTTCACAAAAAGTATCAATTGCAAAGGCACTTCAGGTCAGGCATCTTCTGCCTCTGCAGCAGCCCAGTTTTCTCTGCTTCTTGGGAATACAGTTCTGAGGTTGAGGTGTGCAGTGTTCCCAGCAGGATTAATGCACTTGCTGAGATCCCACTGCTGTTGTTTCCCTTTCTCCTCACCCAGCAAAACCACATGGACTGCCCTGAATTCTGGACCACACTTCCAGCCTCAAGATCTCCTCCTCAGAATTGTTATGATGCTACAAGCCCAGACAACTTCTACACCCCCAAAGTTAGTGACAGCAGCTGAAGAGAAGCACTTATCCAGATCAGATAATCCCAACTGTCCAAGGCCTCTCTCCAGCATTTCCATCTAGCCTTTAACTTAAACAAAGATTCCACTCTCCTTAAAGCCCTAATAATGACATTTATCTGCCCAATTCACAGCCCTGCCTCCAAGGCAAAGGCCAAGATAAGCAGCACTGAGGGGCTGCTGCCAAATGTTTACACTTTGAGAGGTGGGAATTTCTAAAGAGGGTCCACCAAGCTGGACTTAGACACCGAAGTACTCTCCTCAAAACACACCAAGAAATGCAACAAAGCCAAAGAAACAATTTTTTCTCTTCAATTTCTTATCTCCCCTTGCCAAGTTTTGCATCCAACCCCAAATTTCCCTATTTCTTTTTGGCACTGAGGCATCTATCAAAAAAATCTACAGCAGTTGGTGCTCACTCCATGTGGCACTTTGGGCCTGGGGAAGGACTTACGAGTGTGGAGAAGGCGTGAGTTGGCAGAAGCTCCATGACTTTGGCCACCACTTCCAAGCTCTGGCGCAAGTACCGCTGCCACTCCGTTTGCTGCTGCAGACAAAAGAGACACCGGCATGAGCACAGCCCTGCCCTGGGGAACACGGAGCTTTTGGGACACTGGCAAGGGAGGGACAGGAGGGAGAACCCCTCCCCCCCCCCCCCCCCCAAGCAGCACCTTAGAGAAATTAACTTGCACACTCCACTCAAACTGATTTTCATATAGAATTCATCCTGTTTTCATTGAGAATTGATAAAACCATGAGGGCAGTGCAGGAGAAGGGAGGGGAAAGAGTGGCAATAACTTGACAGGTGAATTGAACAATTACATGAAGCCTAAAAGACTCTTTCCATGCTCAGCTACACAGGTGACTGAGAAAGAAGCTGCCTGTTCCCATCATATCCCAAACCTGCCATTAATATGAGAAGGTAAAAATCGAACAAGAAACACACACAGCAAATAAGCAACAGAATCAAAGGCAGCATGTCCTGACTTAGTTTTCTCCTTAAATAATGAACTAAAACCCTTTTCAAGTTTTATACCAAAAGCTTTAAGTCTTGCCAGTATCATCATTTGCCAGTCCGTTTCCGAAGCATAAGGACAACTTCATCAGGACTGCTCTAGATAATTTATGCCCTTATTTGTGACATTATTATCACCATGGAAAGGCATCCAAACACCAACATGGTCTTTACAAGGGTATGACAGCTAACTATCCAGATGACCCAAGTGTCAAATGAATCAAGAAAATCATTTATTTCACTTATGAAATGGTGCTGCTATCAAGCTCAGAAGCTGTGATGTGACCAGCCCTCGCCATTCCAGAATTTAAAAATCTGTCTGATCCCACTTGTGATGAAATTCCCTCTGCTCCTTCACCTACTGTCTTGTGACAGCTGACCTGCCCTTCCAGGGCTCTGGCCTCACCCATTTTGGCCACCTGCTCCACTTTGACATTTATCAGCTTCAACATGACCTTTATCAACACCAGCTTAGGAGAAATAAGCTTAAACATGAGCACCAACAATACAAACACAGGTTGGAGCTTTTGCCTCAGAGATACTTCAGCATTCAAATTCCCAAGCAACCAGCAAATTAATTCTAAACTAATTAAACACGTTAAATTCCAAATTCCAATACTTCTGACAATCAGAACATAAGGATCTAAGCTTTTCCCCCAATAAGAACCAAGTTAAACCCAAAGGTTTTATCTTCAGTGTGACTTCTTGTGAAAAGCATCTGAAGCTGTTTTACACCTCAAACCCCACACAGAACGGAGGGGACAAGCAGTTGTTCAGCCCCTACTCCAAAGCACAAGCTCTGGAAAAGCCATTCCAGGCGTTGGCAGTGCAAGGGTTAAACTGTCCTGCTCCAGCTCTGCTCCTTACATCATCATCCAGGGTCTCATCATCCAGCTCCTCCAGCTGTGCCTGGTTATACCTGAACTGGATCCGATTCAACACCTCTGTCAGCAGCAGAACCAAGGCATCTTCGTACCTGCAGCCAGGAGGGAGACACAAAGAGTTGGATAAAACCCTTGCAGCAAAGGAAATCTGTAAAACAGAACAGTTCCACCAAGCAGCTCTTGGGATTAAAGGTATCAGCTCATTTCAGGTCACAAGGTACCTGTAAGGAAACAGCCTTGGCAATACCCAGTGTCCCTCTGCCTCTGGAAGGGAAAGGGAGGATTGTTAGCAATGGGAACAGCCCCAAAGCTCAAAACAGGAAAGGCAGGAGCAGCTTGCCAGGAATAACACCAGGTGTCCATGAACAGGAGGCACCAAGAGCCTCTTGTAGCCTGAGCTGCTCCTCAGCAGCCTCAGCTTTGGGCACTGAATGAGGAACAGAGGAACCAGGGCAGTTGTTGATGCCTCAGGTGGGACCTTGAGTCTGTCTGTGCTGCTGTCCTCCTTCCCCACACTGGAATTCAGGCCCTTCTCCCCTGAAATAAAGCCAGCACCCTCCCTGCTTGCACTCTAACACTAAAGGCATGTCACTGAAATATCCCTTCACCTCTGGGAGCCAGGAGCTGGCACAGAGCACACCAGAGATCCAACAGAAATAATGCCAAGCTGCAAAATCAGCAGAGCATGCAATCACTCCTGGTGCCACAACACCAAACTTCAGGGATTTCAAGCAGCATTACTCTGATTTTTTTCCTTTAAAAACTTCCTTCTCAAAACAGCCCGGGTCTCATAAAAAACCCTGCTGTTTTCTAGGGAAAATCAGGCTGCAAAAATAGGCATTAAAAAAGAGTAAGAGATGCAGAGCATGATGCCAGCCAAGTGCCAGCCTGTGACAGTCAGCTGTGCCACTTGTGTCTCTTGCAAGCTCTGGCCGAGGTGGCGTAACCTTGGATTTGGCAACTTCTCCAGTGGTAAAAGTGGCAGTGTGTACAAAATGCAAAACTTCTAAACCACAGAACAGGAAACTTCCTCTGTGCCCCTGTGGTGTCACCACTTCCAGACTGCCGAGCTCAGAGTTCACACGGCTCAGGGTGTGCAGGGACACGCAGACGTCAGAGCTGTCACCGAGGACAGGCAGCTCTGACAACCACTCACAAGCTTCAGTTATTATTCTGTACCCTGACAGATCTAGAGACAGCTTTTTGTCACAACTGTCTCCATCACAAGCTGTGTGACACCAAGACAACATGCACGACACACGTTAGGCAGGTAGAGGAGCAAATCATGAAGTTCAAACCCAAAAATCTGCTTCTTGAGAAATTCAAACCCCACAGTTCCCATGCTGAAAGGAGGAGCTGTCTGCTCTACGGTAGTTCCACATTTCCTTGTGGTTATGATGCCGGGCTGGCTTTCAAAAACCAACTGCTTCTACTCAGGGTGCTCAAGGGAAAGGATCTTCCTTCTGCATTCAGCAGAACTTCACATGGCACAAACCATGGTGCTTTTAAACCTCAAAAACCCGAACAACTCACCGGGATATTCAACAGATTTTTAGAGCGGTAGCAAAGAGACTCTTCTCAAACAAAACCCACCCACTTCAGGGTCAGCATCTGCCAAGGAAGAGCTGCCAGCCACTGCTGTAATTAATACACACAGTAGTAAGCAAGGGCAACTTTTGACTTCCAGTCTCATCTGTATTTCTCAGAAACCCATCCTCTATTTAAAGAGGAAATTTAAAATCCTAATTAAATCAAATTTGTTTCCTAATTCATTAATTAGTTGTATGAGAATTATTAGTTGTATGAGTTGTATGTGAACACTAAGTAAGCAACTCGTGTTGTAGTTTCCTCCTCTAATTTGTGTTAAAGTGTGCTCCAGTTCTATTTTAGACTACAAAGCTTCCTTCCTCTGCCTGCAAGGTTCACACACAACATATGTAAGTGACAGTTTGTCTACCCAAACCTGCTCAGCCTCAATTCTTGTGAATGAGTGTGAAACACTGAGGTTTATGCTTTTTATACTTCATGATTTTAGAAAAAGAAAGGACTCAACCACACATGAAGCTGCTGTAAGCAGTAGCTGATTTCCCACAGCTCTTCCATGGTGACCACAAAGCCTCTTTGCTGCTGTAGGAAAAAATTCTTCCCTCTGAGGGTGGGCAGGCCCTGGCACAGGATTCCCAGAGAAGCTGTGGCTGCCCCTGGATCCCTGGAAGTGCCCAAAGCCAGGTTGGATGGGGTTTGGAGCAGCCTGGGACAGTGGAAGGTGTCTCTGCCCATGGCAGGGGGTGGGATGAGATGGGCTTTAAGGTCCCTCCAACACAAACCATTCCATGATTCCACACTGGGTCACCCTGGCAGCTCCCCAGCCCTCACCTGTTGAGCACTGCTTCTTTGTCTGCCAGGCGACTTTTGATTTTGCTGGTCAGATAGTCCAAGAAGAGTGTCCAGATGTCCAAGCAAGAAAAGTAACCTTCATGTGTAGGCTGGAAAACACCAACATTCCCAATGAGTACTGCAAGCTATGGCAAGATGGATTTCACACAATGAAAACAGGAGTTAACATCCACTTCAATCCATGGGAAGAGGTTCTTGCTTTACTGAAACAATTCTAGGATGCCCTGGAGAGATTTAGAGCTGTCAAAAGATGAGCAAGAGCTTTTGTACAAGGGCAGGAAGCCAGGAATTACAAGGCTGGTCTCAGCTTTAACCCAGCTTGCTACCCCAGCTTCCAGCATTCCAGTGCCTAAAGGGGCTCCAGGAGAGCTGGAGAGGGACTGGGGACAAGGCATGGAGGGACAGGACACAGGGAATGGCTTCCCTCTGCCAGAGGGCAGGGCTGGATGGGATATTGGGAAGGAATTGTTCCCTGGGAGGGTGGGCAGGCCCTGGCACAGGGTGCCCAGAGCAGCTGTGGTTGCCCCTGGATCCCTGGCAGTGTCCAAGGCCAGGTTGGATGGGGCTTGGAGCAGCCTGGGACAGTGGAAGGTGTCCCTGCCCATGGCAGGGGTGGAAAAAGACGGGTTTTAAGGTCCCTTCCATCCCAAACCATTCCAAGATTCTGTGATATTATACAGCTGGTTCCTTGCCATTGTTCCATGTACATGGGGCTGAGCTGCACTGACAGCTTCTACAGTGAGGTAAAACCGACCTAAGCCACAGGGCTTGGGGGTTTTTATACAAAAACTGAAAGCTACAAGAAAGCCACAGATTGAGGACAAAGAACAACATCCCCAAACACAAACCAAGCAAGTCAGAGAGACTTTTCCAGACACTGCCCATTCCAAGGACTAGAAAAAAATTAAAGCAGAAGCAAAGTTAAACATCAGACAAGCTGTTGTTGCAGGGTAACCACCTGTGACCTTTGTTTCCAGCTAAATCCAAGAGCACATGAAGCCATCTCCCAGTCCCCAGCACCACTGGGGAAGTGCCAGTAAGACCAGTTAAATGCTCTTGTTTTTGGGGTTGACTGGGGCAGACAAGCTGGTCCTGCTGAAGAGGACAACAGAACAGATTGGGGAAAACGAGGGTGTGGGGCTGTACCTGATGGAAAGTGTATTTGAACAACAGGGCCAGGAATTCAACCACGGGGAACTGGGAGTAGGATTCGATCCTTCTGAGGTGGACGCTCACAAAGAGACGGAGGAAATCTGTGAACTTCTCAATGTAGCTGCAAGGGAAAGGAGAAAGCACTGAGAAAAAACAGGAAAGGTGCCCCAAGGGAAAGCAATTTCATTGACATAGTGATAAAAGCCACTCAAAATCTTCTCATTCGAAAGAAAGTTACAATTAACCATCAGTAGAACAATTAAAATATAAAGCCCTGCAACAATTACCTACAGGATGGGCAACCCTTCACTCCATTTACACCTGAAACAGCAGAAAAGACAATCTAGTCAAAAGCAACTTTAATATTCAGATAAATATCGAGATCAACCAGGCCTGCAAATAAACACAACCCCCTCCACCCTGGAGAAATAATAATAATAGCAAAGGTCATCGTACTGATGCAGACAGGATTAGTGAAATGAACTGTACCCCTGAGGAACTCAGCTGGAAGCAAGAAGTTAATGCAGGAATCAGCAACAGAGGGGTTACATTTACAGGAGGGAGTGGGAGAACCAGGCAGCTGAGAGCTGGAAAGGAAAATTCCTCCTGCAGTGGACATCAGCCACCCAAGAGCTGCTGAGCTGAGGGTTGGGACTGAATTAGGAAATAAAAGAGAAATCTTCCTCCAAAGCATGGGGCTCCTCAGGGAATGTACAAAGTGTGGTTCCCAAAAGGAGCCTGCCACCAAATCTTGAGGCACTGCAGCAAGAGCAGGACCTCGGTGCAGCATGGAGAGTTCTTGAGGGGAAAAATGGCAAAGCCCACAGTGGGGTGAGCTTTTATTGAGGAACACAAACACACCCTGCACACCACGAGCTTCAGCAGGGTTAAAAATCATCTCCAGATCCCTCTGTGCAGCAAGAGTGAAACGCTCCATCAGCCACAGGAGGGATGGCAGCATCACACACACATCACACACACATCACACACAGAGGCAATTCCAGCCTTCCCACATGCCCAGAGCTCTGAAATGCAGGACTGCTTAAAGTTTGTCTTTAAAATAAAAAGCTGGGCTCAGCACAGTTTCAGACATGCATGAGCAGCCTGGTTTTACTCCACTGCCTGCTCTGCACTGCTGCAAACTCTGGGGATTTCGGGGTTTTTTTGGGAATCCCCACTCCTTCTAACAAGAGCTCCCTCAAGACCGGCAGCTCTGGCAGCTGACAGAGCTGCAGTGCTGGGGGTTGTTGTGAGCCTACAACACCACACACTGTTTCGAATATGCAAAAAAGATGAAGTTCCTTCTTTATTTGGCACTGCCTGCTTGACAGGAGATCACTGAGCACACCTGAGCACAGATCAAACACTTCAAAATCAAAGCCAGGGGAAAATAGAAAAAGAATTAAGTCCAGACTCAAACATCTCCTTCATCCTTTTAGTTTCTATTTTCTAAACAGGCTCTGACCTGAGACCAGTGAAACTCTTCCTTGGCCCCCAACCACCGAGCCACTGCTTGGATCCTTCCCAGCCACCTCCCGTATTTTGGGATCTTCAAAGCGAAACACAAATGAAGCAAAAGGCAATTTGAACTTACTCTGTCCTGGACTAGTCTGGCAGTTCAGACTGATTTTTAACAGAAAAAAAAATAACCAGCAGCACAAGAAGAAGGCAAGGAAGGATTCCAGGGCTTGCAGGTTCTGAGGACATCCATCTACTGAAGGGGGTTTCTTCAGTGCCCCTGTTTTTCAGGATTTTGTTAGTCCAAGCCAGGATGACACTTTCATGCACTAAACCCTTTAGTTTTGGACACAAAAATTACAGCTGTGCCCTTAAGTGACAAAGGAAACTCCTCATGGACATCTCAAGGGAGAAGACAAGGAGAAAAGAAAGCTCTACTCCCCCAGAAGACAGCTGGATTTTTCCAGTCTCCTGAACATCTTGGTTCCATCCCTATTTCAGACCTTAGCAATGAATAAAGGGGGTCTCACAACTCCAGGCCCCAACAATCCCTCTGGATAACATGTCCAAAGAATGTCATGGAATGACAACACCACCTCTGCCCAGGCCAGCACAGCTCCAGACCCTGCACTGAAGCCTGGTGGCTTGATACTGTCCATAAAAGAAAGAACAGTTAAATATAGGATTGTGGGTTTCCAGGAGAGCTTTTCTGAAGCCCAGAGGGGAACTCCTGGCCCTCTGTGCCTTGTAGGCAAAGGTGGCACATTCCCACGTCTCATTTCTAGGGAGAGAGAGACACAAGTCAGAGCTAGCAAAAAAATGAGCAATAGAACTCCCTGTGAGTCTGGATTTGCCATCCCAAAGTTGTACCTTTATCTAAAGGTATGGAAAAGGAGAATTCTGCAGCAGAACGTGCCTGTCCTCCCTACAAACGGACCCACAGATTTTTTCATAAATGCTTTTTTTCCCTGAGTGGAAATTTATTTCCACCTTTGTGTACCTGTAGTAAGATACTCGGCACTTTCACACAGTTGCAACCTCTCTGCCACTGTCAGCAGCCCTGTGATGAGAGGCAGCACCAAGTCACCACCCTGCCAACACCCAGGCTCAGCCACTCAACACAACAGCAAGATGAGTCTCACTTTCTCCCCTACAAGTAGGAATATCTGACATAAGGCAGTGGAGGTGTCCTAGGGAACAAAAGGTGGCAGTAACAGCCTGGAAAATGAGAATACACAGCTTCCCAAGGTGCTGCTGCTTCCCTGCTGCCTCCAGCCAAGCTTGCGGAGAGCCTTGGAGGTGGAGCCATTCAGCACTGAACAGAGCTCCCCAAGCTGTGTTTGGTGGTGTTTAAAAATAAATTCAAGAAGTGAAAATAAAAGAGAATCAGAAATGGCCATGGGTCAAGGAAGGGCAGGAAACTACTGCTGTTTGCTTCCAAGTCATGGCTTGCAGGATGTGTCCCCACTCTGTGTGGTTTGGGCAGAGTGGCAGATGCTGGGCAGAGGGGACAGAGGGGACACTGCAGTGCCTTTACCTCACGGAGCCTCTTCTGTGTTCTGTGACAACAGGGTCAGCTCTGGTGCCACCTCAGACCTGCAGTCAAACAGCAACGAACAGGACAGGCGAGGGAGAGGACAGCGAGGAGCACAAACCTGGGCCAGCAGGTCCCTCAGCAGCGAGCCCTCAGAGGCCCTTACCTGGGCACACCTACCTGTCTGCCCAGCCGCCCCAGGTCAGTAGTCTGAAAAAAAGGCCATCAGACACACCATGCATGACCCCAAAATAAACCCCCCCAGTCCTTCAGAGAAAGCACGAGGCCCTGGCACGGCAGCTCAGCTGCTCCTACCTCTCATCCAGCTCCTCGAGCCGGCTCTTCACCGTGTGCGCGTTGTTCTCCTTGGTGATCTTCTGCAGGAGGTAGAACGTCTGCTGGAACATGCGGAGCAGGTACTCCTCGAACTCCATAGGCACACAGTTCTTGGACATCAGTTCGTTGATGCAGGCCATGGCCAGCACGCCCAGGCGGCCCCGCTCCTGCCCCAGCACCGAGTTGTGGCTGCTGCCGTTGACCGAGGACATTTTGCGGGCGCGGGTGTCGCAGCCGAAGCGCGCGAAGTGGAAGATGGTGGTGAGCAGGGACGGGGTGATGCTCGTGGACAAAGGGATCCAGCTGAAGAGGTGTGCCAGGCACTCCAGTGCCAGGGAGCAGATGTATTCGCTGTCTGTGTCCAGGATGGGGATGGGCTGGTTCAGCAGTTTGGCTGCGCTGGGGCTCTGCAAGAGGCTACTCAAGAGGTCACCTGGGGGAGACAGCGGTGTCAGGCAGGGCATGAACCCCCAGCTGCCCAGCCCAGTCCTGTGCAGGGCCAGGAGCTGGACTCTGATGATCCCTGTGGATCCCTTCCAACTCAGAACACCCAGCAGGTTATTTGTGTGGGAGGACCTGGTGATTTCTGTACTCAGGAACTGGCCTCACACAACCCTTCCGGCCTTACCAGGCAGGGCACCCCCACGGTGTTCCAGGAAACACAATGCCACGGGCTGGATTTTAGGAATTTATTGTAAAATTCTATCCCCCCACAAGGTTGAGCATCCGTGATGCAAGGTGGGCACATCCCTGCTACACTGAAGGTGGCAGAGTCTTCTGCTGGCCTGTGACACTCCTGGGTGATGTTCCCATCACACCAAACAGCTCACTCAGTGCAGCACCTCTTCCCAGGGACCCAAAGCCATGGCAGGCACAGATCACATCCCCCAGCCTCCCAATCACAGCAGGACAGAAGCTTCCCAAGAAAGGTGGAGTCTGAAAAATTTGACACAGCCTCGGGATTTATCTTCCATGACTTTCTCCAGCCTCCAACTGAAGCCACATAAAGTTAATATTTGCAATATCCTGTGGCAGAGTTCCACAGCTTCACCATGAAGCTGCTTTGGTTGGGGTATGCCAGCTGCTAGTTCCATTTTCTACCCTAACAGGAAACAGAAAGAATCCCTGCTTTCACTTTCTTTGTGTCAGTAGGCTTCTCATGCTGCTCCTCGCTCAGTTTCTTTGACAGACTGAAGGTTTTACTCCTGTTGTTACTTACAGGGAAGCCACCCAAACCCCTCCATCACCTGTAGTGCCCTTCTACAAAGCTTTCATTGCTACTCTGCACCTACTGACACCACAAGAGCAGAAGTGCAGCCACCACTCAAGGTGCAGATGAGCCTCAGTTCCACAGACCAGCACAGCACGTGATTATTTCTGACTGCTGCTGCTGTGAATTCTCTGTAGAATGATGTGGAGAAGCTCTAAAGCTAATCCTGCCTAGTCCAGGGTGAACTCCCCCCTCACAGCAGGAGGGGACCATATCCACTCACCTTTCATCTCCCACCTCTAACCAAGCCACCAACAATCCAGAGACTCCCCTGACCCTGATGGCCTTCCGCTTCCTCAAAAGCTTTTGGAATCCAAGGGCCAGCCCCAGCCAGGCTGCCTTTCCCACAGATGGTGCCCACAATCTCCAGGCTTCCACCTGCTGCAAAATTATTCACCCTCCCCAGGTTGTTCAATGCACTTCTCCTCCTTGAGTACAAACAATCTGCTCATCTTTAAAAATCTGCCACTTGTTGTGCTACAGAATCTGAAGTTCTCAGAGAATCTGAGGGATTTTTTCTGGAAGTGAAACATCCAGACACACCAGCAGTGCCAGAATAACAGCTATGATTTACTGAGCTACTTGCAACGTACACAAGAGCCCGAGTGATGAACACAGCCCTCTTAAGTCTTCATTTTTCACCAAGATTTATGTCTTACATCACTAAACTCCTAATTCCCTGCCAAGCCTTATCACTGCTTCTTTCTCCTGCACTCCAGAAACTGAGGGCATCACGTGGCTTGGGCTGAACGAGACAATCCAGCCCTTCAATCTCAGCACTGAACCCCCCTGTGGGGACAGTCACACATGTACAGCTCACACTGTGCTTTGACAGACCCCTGAAGCTCAACAAGGCCAAGTGCACCAGGGCTGGGGCAATCCCAAGCACAAACCCAGGCAGGGCAGGGAATGGACTGAGAACAGCCCTGGGGGAAGGATTTGGGGTGCTGGAGGATGAGAGCTGGTCATGTCCTGGCTGTGAGCACCCAGAAACCCCCTCTGTGCTGGGCTGAGCCCCAGTGTAGGAAGCAGGGGAGGGGGGGATTCTGCCCCTCTGCCCCCTCAGGTGAGACCCCACCTGCAGAGCTGCCCCAGCCCTGGGGCCCAGCACAGGAAGGACCTGGAGCTGCTGGAGAGAGTCCAGAGAAAGCCCATGGAGATGCCCCAAGGGCTGGAGCCCCTCTGCTCTGGAGCCAGGCTGGGAGAGCTGGGGGTGCTCACCTGCACAAGGGAAGGATCCAGGGAGAGCTCAGAGCCCCTTGCAGGGCCTAAAGGGGCTCCAGGAGAGCTGCAGAGGGACTGGGGACAAGGGATGGAGGGACAGGACACAGGGAATGGCTTCCCAGTGCCAGAGGGCAGGGCTGGATGGGATATGGGAAGGAATTGTTCCCCTGGGAGGGTGGGCAGGCCCTGGCACAGGGTGCCCAGAGCAGCTGTGGCTGCCCCTGGATCCCTGGCAGTGTCCAAGGCCAGGTTGGACATTGGGGCTTGGAGCAGCCTTGGACAGTGGAAGGTGTCCCTGCCATGGCAGGGGTGGCACTGGATGAGCTTTAAGGTGCCTTCCAACCCAAACTATCGTTACTCTTTTAACCATTCAGTTCAGCCAACTCCACAAATATCAATGAGAATTACAGATTCTCATCTTTTAATCCATGCACACCAGAAACTCTCAATGATGTTCCTGTAACTCCCAGCAGTTGGTCCAAGTGCTTTGCACGCACTTAAATCACTGAAGCTCTGAGCTTTAGGGATTTTCAGTGTCTTTGCAAACAGGTGACAAATTTACAGCATCAGCTGCTTTCATGCCAAAGGAGAAACCTCCCAGTGCTTGCTCTGCAGCAGGAAGCCAGCCACAAATACTTCTGCTGCTCATCTGTTTGCCATAGGTGAGTGAATATTCCTGAGGAAGGGATTCATCAGAAAATGTGCTATAAATCATGCACAGACAGCATTTGGAGGCTGAGATTGTTGCTGAGTAAATCCTACACCAATGCAATAACTCAAATGTTGTCCAACATGGGACATTATCAGAGTTCCTTTGCTTGAGTGATATGAGAAATGAGTTTAATGTTGTCTTCAAGTGCTATTTAAAACATATTTAAGACTTGCAAGTAACCATTTCACTCCACTTCCCTGTGCAAATAAAAAATAGGAAGCAGAGGTTTTCCAAGTTCCTAAAGAGAACTGGGCTCTGATGGAAAATATTAAACATTTATGGGGACTCAGGAGCTTGTTTTGCCTCTTGGAACACCTTTAACTTCACCTGAATGGAAAGAGCAAAGGGTGCTGGCCTCATTTAAGCAATGAAAACAATCAAGAGTCACCAGTAAACAGGAACTGAGCCCTGCATGAATTGAGTCTCAGGGAGCACAAAATGAGCAGGCAGTGGATCAGAGGGAAGCACTTGGTGTTCCTTTTGGAGGTGGTGGAATCATCATCTCTGGAAGTGTCCAGAAGCCATGTGGATGTGGCACCTGGGGACATGGTTTAGTGGTGACTCAGCAGTGCTGGTTAATGGTTGGACTCAGTCTCAGAGTCTTTTCCAACCTCAGTGATTCTGTGACTTCAAGAAGTTGAAGCACAACCACTTTTAACATGGAGACAGCAAAGGCACAGCACAGCAAAATAAAACAGAGAGAGGAGTTTCACACAAACAAATTTGCACAGGAAAAGTGAAACTTCTAAAGGCACTGCCAGTGTGGTCCTGCTTCTTATGATGCCATGAAGATTTTCTGCCTTTTCTTTTATACCCTGTTATACCTTTTTTACAGCTTCTGTATTCTTAGTGTTTTTTGCCTACATTCTTGGACTTGTTTGTCAAGCTGAGAGACTCAACATTTCAGAAGCTTTGTAGCCAGGGATCAGTGTGGCCCAGACCCCAAGGTCCTCTCCAGAACACATTCTGGAAACCAAGATAGAACCATCCAGGGGAAAGTTCCTTGGGGAGGGGGGCTCACTCGAGCCTCTCATTGGGGAATCTTTGAGAGATCTGCTAATTAGTAACACCCATAATGATATACCAGATCTTTTGGGGTGGGCATTTTGCGGGGTGCATTTCGGTGCATATGACCTGGACGTGTGCACCTAAGGATCCTTAAAATAAATCCCAAGGTAAAATCCCTTTTCCCCTTCTAACCGTGTATGACTCTTGATTTTAAGACCAGGAAAAGGCATCACTTACAATTACCTTGAAAAAACACTGGGTAAAAAGTTGGTTTGTTTTCCCTGAGAGGGGAGAAAGGAAAAGCCCAGCAGAGAAGTGCAGCCTGCTTCCAGTTTGGGAAACACGATCCCAAGTCACGAGGTGAACACACAGGTGGATGAAAGCTGCCTCAGCACAAGCCCCAGGGGACTGAGGGACATCTCCAACAGGCTTCCACGACAGCCAGCCCAGAATTTGTTCCACCAGTGCCCTCCCCCAGCACCATTCTTGACCATTGACACCAGAAGCTTTGATCTTTTCTGGAAATATTTCCTGCTCAAACTCTTCCCAGCTACGGCAAAATCCGCTCCCCTCCTGCCAACCCAAAGGAGTATTTCTTCCCATTCAAGTGTGTGGTCTGTATATAAATATAGAAGTATCTTCTACAGGAAAGGAGCACTCTAAGTGCTGCTGCAACTTCAGTGTGAAAGGTTTAGCACGAAGCAAAACACTACCAACAGCTTATCAGAGGCAGCTGTCTGGAGCTGCTGGTGCAATCTGGCCACAAGGAAATGATCTGCAACTCCCAGGGAACTGTTCAAGGTCCCAGGGACAAGGAAATGTGTGCCAAGGACAAGGACACAAAAATGTGTTCTCCATTTCGGAGGTAACCAAGAAATAGAGATGTAAATGGGTTAACATCAGATAAGCACTCACACAAAAGTCTAACAGGAACAGACAGAAAACAAACTTTCACAATCACAGAACAGTTTGGGTTGGAAGGAACCTTAAAGCTTATCAGGTTCCACCCCCTGCCATGGGCAGGGACACCTTCCACTGTCCCAGGCTGCTCCAAGCCCCGTCCAATCTGGCCTTGGACACTGCCAGGGATGGAGAAGCCACAGCTTCTCTGGGCACCCTGTTCCATTTCACAGAGACTTGGCTACCTTAATTTTCTTCTTCCTAGGTAGAATTCAGTTTTACTCCATGGGCTTTTGATGTGCTCACAGCTGGAATTCAGGGGACAATGCCAACCTCATGCACGGCCACAGGCTTGGGGCAGAGGGGCTGGAAAGTTGCTCAGTGGAAAAGTGTGGGCAAGAAGGCAATGGCACCTGGCCTGGACCAGCACTGGGGTGGCAGCAGGACCAGGGCAGGGACTGTCCCCTGTGCTGGCACTGCTGAGGCACCTCCAGTCCTGTGTCCAGTTCTGGGCTACCCACAACACTGAGGGGCTGGAGCGTGTCCAGGGAAGGGAACAGAGCTGGGAAGGGGCTGGAGCCCAGGAGCGGCTGAGGGAGCTGGAAAGGGGCTCAGCCTGGAGCAAAGGAGGCTCAGGGGGGACCTTGTGGCTCTGCACAAGTCCCTGACAGGAGGGGGCAGCCGGGGGGCTCTGCTCCCAGGGAACAGGGACAGGAGGAGAGGGAACGGCCTCAGGCTGGGCCAGGGGAGGTTTAGGTTGGATATTGGGGAAATTCCTTCATGGGAAGGGTGGTCAGAGATTGGGGAGATTCAAAAGTCATGTGGATGTGGCACTTGGGGACACGGGTCAGTGGTGGCCTTGGCAGTGCTGGAATAACAGCTGGACTTGATGACTTTAGAAGGCTTTTCCAACCTTAACAATTCCATGATTTTGACTCACTGTCATCAGAGCACTTTGCACTGACACTTCAGGAAGGTTTGTGCCATCTGAGGACAACAAGCAGCTCTGTGGGCACTTTTTAATGAGGTGACACTTGCAGTGGGGCATCCCCACAGTGGCCATTGTTTCTTTGTGTAAGGAATTTGTTGGCCTATGGAAAGCTCTAGGGAAGGGTTATTATGAGAGGTTAGACAGTAAAGGAAGGAATCTGTGCCTGATCCTGCAGGTTTAAGTACATGGAAACCCCATCTTGCAGCTTCTCCTTACCACTTTCTCCTGAGGTTGGGGATGGTGGTGGAGTGGCAGCAGTAGCACTGTGCTTATCCCAGATGCTCTCCAAAATACCTGGCCAAAGAGAGACCTTTCAGAATTGCCTTCTCAAAAACACACTGATCTAACAAACAGCGCAGTCTGCAGGAGAACGTGGGCAGAACACACCTCGAGTGCTTTGAGAAGGGACAGAAACACTCAACAACATCTCTTAGCGAGCCCAAAGCCAATCTCCATCCCTCTTCACAGAGGGAGCCCAGCAGCTGCTCTGCTACACAGGCTGGTTCATATTAAGTTGACCCAGGGCAGAGCTGAGTGTTCCAAGTGCAGCAGCAGCAGCCACTACATCACCCCCATTTTGCTTCCCTGAGCCCCGGGAGTGCCAGCCCAGCAGCACCTCTGGCTGGCGAGGGGGACACGCTGCTGGCAGTGGCACGAGGGTGGGTGGCACCGTGTGACTCGTACCTGTGAGGAGCCCCAGCACTGTCTGCACCTGGTCCAGGAGCAGCTTGCGCAGCTCCTCCTTGCGGGCCACGCTCAGGTCCTCGCGGGGACACGCCAGCTCCTCCGAGGTGGTTTTCAGCATGATCAGGCCCAGGGGAGTGGTCACAGGAGACTGGATCAGCTGAGGAGGACAGGAGAGCAGTGTGAGGGCAACATTCACTGACAGACGGGTTAGCAACGCTACTCACGGTTTGCAACAGCCTCGCCACGGAGGGCACACCACCTCCCACAGAATACATTCAATTTCCCCAGACGTGAATCTCTGATGTTGCAACAGCTTGAGCCCCATGGGAATCCTTGGGGTTTCAAGAGAGCTTTCATAATGTCCTTGCACATGCTCTGTGTCTCAGCACGTTCACAGGAAGAGCCTGTCCCTTCTGTTTGCTGCATCCTCTGACCTCAGCCCTGCCCAGCATCACCTCAGCACCAGCAGCTCACACCTCACAGCCCAGCAGCTTCCCCAGAAAAATCCCACCATTCCCACACGGCCCAAAGGCTGCAGCCAGGACAGACAGCCCCAGGACACAGCTGAGGGATCTGACCTCCCTTTGCACCTGTATTTCATCTCAAACTGGAAATTGCATTTCCCCCAGAAAGAGAAATTTCTGCCCATGCTGGAACAGGGCTGGACAAAAAGCTGACTTGTGCCTCCATCAGCCACTGGGATATTGAAGACTTGTTCAAGTGGGACAAAGTTTTCTTTCCAGCTCTTCACTGCTGACCAGACACATCCAAAGGGATTTATGCACTGCTCTCTCTGGGAGAAAAAAGGCCCAAAACCAATCCTGGTTGCTACAAGTAATCCTTGAAGCCATAATTCTGTAATCCAGGCTGACTTTGGTCCTGATCCCCTAACCCTCCAAAGGAGAGCCAGGCTGAGTTAACACCGCTAAAAACACTGAGGTTGGTGAAATATTTGGGGAGCAAACAGCCCATCTAAAAGCTCTTCATCTGGACACACGTCTTGGCTTTTGGAAAAGAAGTCCCAGACACAGGAGCAGATGGCAAAGAGCTCAATGAAACACCCAACTTGTTGGTAAATTGTGAAGGGACTGAAAATCATCTCTCAGAATATTTTCTGACAAACCCAGGGAGTTTTAGCAATACCAGGCACTGGTACCTCAGTCAGGCTAAACAAATTTTAAACCTCTAAGGAAGCAGCACTTTATGTAGAATTACTGGATTTGCAGAATGACAACACAATAGCTCAATTTACCTTTCTTCTCCACCCCTCCAGAGGTTCAGTAAAAGGTTTAGAGACTACTCAGAGTACTGGGATACAATTTAATGCTAAAGAACATGTTGCAAATGATCTCAGAGAAGTCCTGAGAACAGGGCTCATCTGCAATTCTAACAGCAAATCATTCTGCTCCTGTGCTACTCTTCCTTCTGTTGAGGCCCTGGAATTCAGCATTACTGTTTTTCTTCCACTTTTTCTGAACATTTTAGGAATGTGTCTGCCACATAATTTATGGGAACATTTCCCTCCGCTGCTGAGCTCACAAGGAGAGGCTTAAGGGAAAATAGATTCCTCAAGGGAGCTCTGCAATCCCTTAAGATAACCCCAGGGTGCTAGAAAGGCCAGGAGAGCTCAGGCTGCCTTTCCGTTTGGATCCAGGTGAAATGAGAGGTGAAACTCCAAGTGGAAACAGTTATCTCCAAGTATTTGTTATCAAACTGACAACTGAGGCAAAACCTGCAGCACCTCCCTCTCCAGAGCACTGTCAGCAAAGTGATTACACCAGCCAGCAATGAGCTTTGGAGCCAAGATAGTATTTTTTTTTTAATTTTGCAATTAATACTAGATCCATTTGCCTTAACAAATAAACTCCTGCCACTCAAGGACTCGGATTTAAATAACTGCCTTGTGGCTTGGCCGTGGGCTTTGCTGCATTCAAATCATGTAATTATGTCAGCAGAAAAAGCCTGTGCAGCACTTCAGTTTACACTCAGCCTCTTTAAGCCAATTAGGAACAATTTTAAGGGAACTGGAGACAAAATACTCCAACAAAAAGAGGTTTGCACCAGCCTGGTGAGGCTCCAGCAGCAGCCTGGCTCAGGATTCCCTGTAAGGATGCTGAAGTGCAACCAACATTCCAGCTAATAACATGGATTCAGTCAGGATCCTCCAATTCATAGCTGAGCCTTCCTGCAGGAGCCCTCTTAAACACCCCCACAACATCCCATTAGTGACCTTAAGGATGAGGTACCAGAGATTTTGGGGTGTCTTTGGCTGTTGGGTGAAAAACCTCCAACAGCCCCATTGAGAAACTGCCCTTCTGAGAATCAGTGACACATCCATGGTTTTATTGATTTTCTTTTGTTTAAAGAACAACCTACACTCCCTGCATTTTCAAGAACTAGCCCATAATAGTTAAAATTCAAAGTGAATACTTGTGGCACAATATTGTTCCTTCCTCAAAACACTTTTAACCCTAGAGTGAAATGTAACATGTAAAAAGTTGAGGGTTACCACAAAATCAAAAAGGAATTTACGAAGCAACATTTAATATTTAATCTTCATCAAAAGAAATCCCTGCTCAAGGAAACAAAATGATGTTTCTAAGGGAAAAATTGACTTCATTCATGGGCAGACTTCTTACCTGCAGGATGTTGGTGAAGAAGTCGTGGTAGAACATGGGCCAGTCTTGGCGGCCGATGTCCACGATGACTTTGCAGAGCTTGTTCCTGATGAAGTAAGGCAGAGTTTTGTGGTGAGCCAGCAGCAGCTTGGGCAGGCAGCTCCTGATCTCCATCTTGTCCTGGGATGGGACCCCCAGCCACATCTTATTGATCAGGTTCTGGAAAAGCAAAGGACGTGCCAAATGAGCTCACCTTGGACGTGGAGAACCAGGGAACATCAGACTGGTTGGGGCTGGAAGGCACCTTAAAAGTCATCCAGTGCCACCCCCTGCCATGGGCAGGGACACCTCCCACTGTCCCAGGCTGCTCCAAGCCCCATCCAACCTGGCCTTGGGCACTGCCAGGGATCCAGGGGCAGCCACAGCTGCTCTGGGCACCCTGTGCCAGGGCCTGCCCACTCTCCCAGGGAACAATTCCTTCCCAATATCCCATCCAGCCCTGCCCTCTGGCAGTGGGAAGCCATTCCCTGTGTCCTGTCCCTCCATGCCTTGTCCTCAGTCTCCTGGAGCCCCTTTAGTCACTACAAGGGGCTCTGAGGTGTCCCTGGAGCCTTCTCTTCTCCAGGCTGAACAACACAAAGCAGGGACAGAGCTGCTGCACCTCATGGCCCAGGACTGGCAGTGCCACAATGGAGCTGAAGTTACTGGTTTAACTGGTTTTGGGTCAAGCAGAACTAGTGGCAGGCACAGAATGATTTTCTCTACCTTTTAACCCTGGGCACTGAGGTTTCCCCCTCTAAAGGGGGAAGCACAGCCTTGGATGAAGCAGGAAAAGAAAATCAGGGAAGCAGGTTTGGTTTTCCATGCCTCTGATGCCCTCCAGGTCTCCTGAAGCTGAGCTGGAAGGGCACTGGAGCAGGCACTGCCTGGCAGTGACAAGGCACCACTAGCACAGAAAGCTTTTAGTCCACTTAAAGCCAGACAGAATCCAAAGAAAAGCAGAGTTGCAAATTGCTTCCCTGCCCTGCTACGAACCCATTTAGGGCTCTGGAGCTGAATCTCTTGGGATAACCCAGAGAGGAGGCTGAGGCAATGTCTGTGCCCCTCTGCAGGGTTCAGCCTGGAGGAGGAGAACGCTGAAGATCACAATCATAGCCTGGTTTGGGTTGGAAGAAGCCTCAAATATCCAAAACTGGAAGGTGATGTATGTTCAAAGGAGATGCAATCCACAGTAGGATGTACTGCACAGAGACTCCAGTTCCCAGTGCAGAGGTACACAGGGATATTTATACAGAAGTCCCTCAAAGAAGTTGGTTTTGGTGTTTTCCAGCAGAGCAAATCCAGAAGTACTGCTTAAAAACAATGGCCAAGCAGCTGAGGGTTCCTTGCTGCAAGTCCAGAATCCCAATAAAACTGGAAGATGTTTTAGCTTTAACATCCACCCTTTAATGCCCACTGTGTTCTGCCCTACTCCTCCCACCTGCCAGCAGCAGCTTTCTCCCTATAAATGCTTGTGGGAAGATGTTTTCTTTTCCAAAAAGCAGGAGGTGAAAACAATTCATCTGGAAGGGGGCCAGGAGGAGTTTTAGTCCAGATGCACTGCTAACTTCCTAAACAGTCTGGGAAATCCATGTCCTTGGGCAGTTTTGGGAATGATCCTTGTGAGCACAGCCCTTTGATCCAGTACCCAAGGGCAGCTGGGGAAGCTGCAGGCTGGGGCACACCATGGCTCTGAGGAGCAGTTCATGTCCAGCACTGCACCAGTTAATTTTGGGAATTCAAGCTCCATGGAGAGATCCTCATCTCCCAGCTGGGCTGGGGACTCCCATCCCTCCCTCTGCACTGCACAGTGATTTCTTTATTCTGGGCACAGTTAGGTTTTTCAGGGCTACTTTTTGCCCCTCCAGGGAGGCAGAGGCTCAGTAACCAAAGTCCATAAAATATCCTGAGCTGGTAGGATCCACACAGGACGATCCCAAGGATCACTGAATCTAACTCCTGGCCCTGCCTTTCTTTTACTCATCAGGAAAATCAGTGGGACACCATCCCCTGAACAGGAATAATTCCTATGTCATTTGCCATGATCACCCCTTTTTGAGGGGAAGGTAAATCCGATTCAATTTGCAGATGGGGTCCAGACTCCCTCTGCAATCCCTAATAAGTAAAATGAATATTTAAGAGAAGAAATCAACAATTATGTGGATAATTTGTAAAAACAACACAACTTTTAAGAGCAGAGTTTTTATCTGAACACATAATTTATCTAAAAAGTGGCTCAGTGCAAGGGCTATAAACCCTCCTGATTTAGTGACTATTAACCCCTCTGATTTAGAGGCACAGCTCAGAGTGCCCACCCAGCCAAGAACACAACACACAAGCCACAAATGGCCCAGACTGAGGTGTGACATGGACCAAATCCCAGGATGTCCTCAGGGAAAGACACTGAGCTGGTCACTGAGAAATCAGTGACACAACAGAGCTATTCACAGAATACTTTTGCTTAGTCCAGTAGACACAGAGATCAAGATCAAGGCTTTTAACCCAAATTTTGTTCTTTTTGAAGCAGGTGAAGAGTGGGATGTGGCTGTCTAAGAGAGACCCCTCACCTCTACAACCAGCACAAGCTTGCAGGATGTAGCTCAAGAGCATCAACCACAACTACAAAATGTCAGAAGAATAACAAAAAATAAAAGCAAGTTTGCCTTCCCTCTCAGCACTCAAAGGCTGCAGGAGCCAGGAGCAGGTAATCACCCCCATCTTTCTGATCATAAAAACAGCTTCAAAGCAATAACACCCTTAAAAGCATTGTGCAGAAACTCAAGCAGCCTCTGAAACTGGAGGTAATTTGTACTTAGAGATGCCAGGAAATGAATTCTTCAATTTGTGTACAAAGATTCATATTCTCCCACTCTGAGCCTGCCATTAAGCAACCTCTCTAGCAGAGAGCAATAAAAGCATCTTTTATCACTGTACTTACCAGGGCTGCCATTTCAGACAAACATTTCCCCCCAAAAAATCGATCGCCAGATAAAACTGCACCAGGCAGAGAATGCACTGAGCAGGCAGGAGCTCAGCCCTCACCTCAAACACTGTCAGGCTGTACATCATCACATAATCATTCCTCGTGCTGGACAGGAAGTACAGGCAGAATCTCCAGGCTCCTATCTGCTGGGCAAAGTTATTTAAAAGCTCCTCTGCAAAAAAAAAAAAACCATAAAAATAAAATATTACTTTAAAATGTACTTCAGTTTTAATTTGACTTTGATGTAAAATATACCATTAAAATTCTGTAGCTGCAAATAAAGCCATAACAATGTATAGTGATAGCACAGCAAGCGAGCAGGGAAGAGACCCTGTGTTCAGGGAATGACCCAAACAACCTGGAGGAAGGCAAAAAATAGAATAAAATCACATTCTCCTGTGTTGAAAGCAATGGAACAACAGGCTTTAATGAAAACAAAACAGATGTGCCATGTTAGAATCAGTTTTGACATCAATACTGCAGCAGACTAAGAGGTGAATATTAAAACAAATCACACAACAATTGTGTTAGGAGCATTGTTATTTTAGCTGTGAAAGCCAAATGTTGGGGTTTCGGGTCATTGTGAGAGAGCAGGAGCAGCTCAGACCACCTACACCCACCTTCTTTTAATGCAACTCCAAGAGCTGCTGGCTTTGTGGCAGCTCAGGGTAGCAGAAACCTCCCTGAACGCTCAGGGGAGGATTTGGTCACCTCTCTCGAGGTGACAATGTGACAAAGATAAAAGCCACAAGGGCTGCTTTACAGGCTAAGCAAATTTAAGGCCTAATCAATTGTTTTCTTTCCTGCAATTTAAGCAGGAAAGTGAGGGATACCTTTTCCGCAGGAGATCACCATCGGAAAAACCACAGCAAAAACCTTGTGTTGTTTATTTTACAGGATTTCTGGGACAAGCCTTTCATGCTGATCACACTTTTGGCACAAGATGGCAGAAACACAACAATCCCAGAATTATTTGGGTTGGAAGGGACCTTCAAGTTTATCCATTCCTACCCCCTGCCATGGGCAGGGACACCTTCCACTGGCCCAGGTCGCTCCAAGCCCCAATCCAGCCTGGCCTTGGACACTGCCAGGGATCCAGGGGCAGCCACAGCTGCTCTGGGCACCCTGTGCCAGGGCCTGCCCACCCTCCCAGGGAACAATTCCTTCCCAATATTCCATCCAGCCCTGCCCTCTGGCAGAGGGAAGCCATTCCCTGTGTCCTGTCCCTCCATGCCTTGTCCCCAGTCCCTCTGCAGCTCTCCTGGAACCCCTTTAGGCCCTGCAAGGGGCTCTGAGGTGTCCCTGGAGCCTTCTCTTGTCCAGGTGAGCACCCCCAGCTCTCCCAGCCTGGTTCCAGCCCTCAGACCATCCCTGTGGCTGCTGGGGAATAAAAGGAATGTGCCTCTTTACAAGCACCACCAGAAGCAGCTCCCCCAGAGCACCTGCAGGATCCCTGCTGCCTTCCAGGACATATTTAACACCACCACCCAAAGGGAATTGCTGTTATTCCTGCTTGACATCCCACAAGAACTGGGACAGCCTGGCTTTGCACTCCTAATGCTGAAGTCCGTGCTCCATCTCCAGGCAGAGGTTTTCCAGGACACACAATCCAACAATGTACAGAGAAAATGTCACTGCTGTATCATCCATCGGAGCTGTCACAGATTCCCTGGAACCCAAACTATGGAAACCTTTCCTTCCAGTTCCCACCTAAGCAGGAGAGGGGGAGATGCCAGTTCAGTGTCAGGCACAGACTGAACACAACCAGTCCCCCCTGCTGAGGGCTGCAGGCAGGAATAGCACCGGGAGCATCCTTGGAAGAGGCAGGAACTCACCTATCTCACGTTTCCGCTCATTTGTTGTGCAATTGTGGAAAAACTCTGTCATCAGGCTCTCCAGAGCCCGCAGCGAGGCCTCTTCTGATGCCTGGGAATGACATTGAAGGAAAGAGTTACAACTAATTCCCACTCTTGATGCCTTTAGGGACTACCTAAAACCAGAGGCCAGACAAAATTAAGAGAATAAAAGCAGTTATATTTATTGAAGAGACTTCAGGTACATTTAGGGCAGATGAAGCCCCCAGGGGCTACACCCAAAAATGGATATTGGGTCATGGGTTTTTCACACTTCTGGAAGTTTGGTCCATTTGCATATCGGGGGTTAATCCCCCAATTACAGCTCCATGTAATGAAGTCATTCACCCCAAGTTTGCTCCTCCCCAACTCACTGTTGTTTACATTTCTCGGGGCCTGAGGCAGTGAGGTGTCCTTGATTCCCAGGCCTGGAGAGGAATTGTTTTGTCTGACCAAGATGGGAGAACAGCAGCTACCAGGCTGTGTGGAGTTTACAGTTACACACTAAAGAACTGCAGGATCACAAATACATGAGAAATATGAAAGCTAAAACCCTAAGGCATCACTCTGACACAGGAGGGTGGCATTAGAACATCCCAGATGCACCAGAATCCAGCACAGGGCAAATAACTGGGAATTCAAAGTGCTCGTCGGTAGCAGCAAGATTTGTCCACTGCACGTGAAAGCTTTGGACATGAAGAAGCATTTGCTCAGCTCTGTTCATGAGGACAGCAACACAACAAACTTTTTATTTTGGTGGCATTCAGGAATTTTAAGCGAATAAATAACTCTCACAAAGACAGCAAGTTCGAGTAAAGATGCTTTCAGATGTTCAGCAATCATAAATATCCTGTCATGGGAAGCATAAACTTTGAGAGGATTTCTTCTGGACACCAGGAGGAATTTCTTCCCACAGAGGGTGAGCAAGTATTGGAATGGGCTGCTCAGGTGGGTGGTGGAGTGCCCATCTCTGGAGGTGTCCAAGGAAAGCCTGGATGTGGCACTCAGTGCTCTGGGCTGGGGACATGGTGGGGATGGGGCACAGCTTGGACTGAATGATCCTGGAGGTCTTTTCCAACCTCAACCATCCCATGATTCTGTGACCCCTGACACCTCTTCCTGTCTTTGCCTTGGTGCCATCCTGCTCCTCAGGAAGCTTGAAAAATTAAGGCATTTCCATCACTCTAAAAAGCAGTGTGCCAGTATTCAGCAATCTGATTCAAGAAGAACAGCCCCCCCTCCCCCCCCCCCCCCCCCCCAATTTAGCTTTTATTCTTGGAAATCATTAGTTACAGTTTTAAGCCTTAAAGAAATTATCAGGATTAGCATCCAGCCGTAGTTTTGGAGCTCTCTGGAGTTGGGATGATTTTATTCTGGCAAGGCAACAGCCTTAGAAACAGTCCTGCTACAGCACAGGCCACGCCAGAGCTGTCTCTCCAATGTTTTCAACCCATGCTATCAATAATAAACCCATCAAGATTCAAGCCCAGACCTTCAAGCACAGGAACAAAGTAAACATTTAAGAAAACTGAAATTTCTGCCTCAAAAAACCCCCAAACCAGAAACGAAAGCCATGCCTGGCAGTCTCCTGCAGAGAAGAGCATGTGAGACATCCTGCAGAAACACTCCAGGATTCTGCTCATTCCCATTTCCATGCACTGCAGTTTTCCCAAGGGCCAAGCAGCAGGAGCCCCTCCTCACTGCATTAACCCCTGGGAACACCAACAACTCCACCCTGAGGGCTCTGCTCTGCAGCAGCTGGAAGTGGATGCTCTGCAGGACACCAACCATTTCCATTTACAAAGGAATACTGAATTCCATCCTACCTTTCCTCTTCCATCCCCGCTTTTTCCTTTTTTTCTTGCTTTTTAAAGCCCTGCTCTAGAAACCAAGGACTATTTCAGGAAGAGATGTTGTTAGTGGGAAATTGGCTTCAAACAACCAACAATCCAAGCAGAGCCACGTTTGCAGCTCAAGTTTCGAGCTTGAATCCCTTTATGCTTGGGCTGCAAACGTCCCTTCAGCCACGGATCAGCCTCCTGCCAGTCACCGTTCCCAGATAACAGCCCCACTGTGGATAAGAGCCTCACTTTAAAAAGAAATATTTGACTAAGTGGAGCCCTTAATTACTTAGGATACAGCCACACTTAGGACATTTGTGGGACAGAAGTTGTCCTCAGTTCCTCCCAAGCAGCCCCACACATACAAATCCAGTATTTTCCTAAATCCCTGCACTTCATTTCTCTGCTGCTCACAGAGTGAGTCTCACCAGCAGTTTCTGATGCCAAACCCCCAAAGATGAGTTTCCAATCTCGATTTGATGCAAATTCCTCTGAGAGCAGCACTGCTCTCCCACTCCACCTTCCACCATCGAAGACCAAGATCACTTCAATCCATGGAAAACTCTTGGTCCTTCACAGGATGGAAGGGCTCAGACATCTTTGGATACTTAATTCAATCCTTCTTCAGCAAGAATAGTTGACATAAATACTTTTCTTCCAAGATTCAAGATTTATATCCTGCTTTTGGAAATAAATTATGGAGTTCTTATAAATCTTGAACATCTGCCATGTCCTCCACTCGCTTCAGCACTGAGATTTAGAAGATTCTATTCCTTAGGAACACAGTTAATCTTCCAAAGCAGAACACCACGATCGTGATGTTCAACGTGTCAAAAGCAGGAAGAAAGGAAACCAGAGAGCACAACACGAGGATTTCATGCAAAAAGCCCAGGCTGGAGAGCATCCAAGGCCACCTTGGGCACAAAGACACAGCAGGACCTCCAAGATTGCTCTCTCCTCTTGTTTGACTTCTTGGGGCTCTTTGGGAGGTTTGGCCAAAGGAAGATCGAGAAGGAAAAATTGTCTGAGGTAACCAAAGCCCAGCCCAGGATCCCCTTCTACCTCCAGGCTGGACTTACCAAGGACCTGCATTTGCTGATGCCTTCGGGTGTTCCTGAAGTTACCCAGATCCTGGGGCACGTGGTCATCCCCCAGCTCTCCAGCAAAGGCTCTGATAAGGAGGCCACTGAGATAAGGAGGTCACATGCTGTGCAGAGCTGCAGGGGAAGGTTGCTGTACCTGTACCCAGATGCCTGGGAAGTGGATTAGTGAGACTCCAATCAAAGTCCAGCTGTTTGGAGCACCTGGGACTGCACCTGGAATATTTCCTAGTGTTATTCCCATGTTAACAAGCAGTTTCCTTTCTTTTAGGGCTCCCTGTTTACTCTGCATCAAGGAGAAGGACAGGCAGAACCAGCAGTGCTGAGTTCAGGCTCTGGTCTGAAATTCTGGGTCATGCAGAGATTTCATTTTCCAAGGTTTTCAGGGAAAGTGTGGACCATCAGGAACAGAATTTACCCCAGTTTTCTATGTCAGGGCTGGCAGTTTGCCTCACCTCCACGAGGCATTACTAAATATGCAACTATTGACATAGAAATACTTCCCACTCTCTTTCAGAAGTCAAACCTGACCCCTTCACCCCTAGCGCCTCCCAGGGCTGGATCAATCAGGAAATACCATTTCTCTCTTCTGACAACCACCACAGGAAAACATATCCAGTTCTCCAACCCTTGCTTGCAGACCAGGTAACGTGAGCTTTTCACCAGGAAAAACTCTGCAGCTCACAAAAAGCACTGGAGATAAGATGTGCCACGTCACCATCCACTCCTGCCTCAGCACTGTGGCTGAGTTCTGACCCACAGCAAGGGCCCTGGCTGCCAAATTCAGCAGATCCCCTGGCCAAAGGTGATGTCCTTGTCACAGCTCCCTTAGGGGAGTGAGAGGGAGCAGGGCTAAATGCTAACACAGCCGCAGCTGCAGATTCCCGTGTTCCAGAAGGACATACAGCGTTTGACCTGGAAACTGGGTCAAAAGAGCATCTGCAGGAGGTGTGTCACAGGTGATCCTCCCCAAAATGGGTGCCTGTAAGTGCTGGGTTGGGTCCACACCACACAGACCGGGCAAGCAGCAGCTCTGCTCCAGGTCTGCTCTTCCTGCAGTTGTCCCATCTGACCCGAGCAGGGCTTGCTGTGGGATCAGGGTGGGAGAGAGCCACTGTCAATCTGTGTCCTTCCCACCCAGTGTCCCCTCATGAGGTTTGCTAAAGGTGTTTCACACCGCTATCAGATGAGGGGTGGAGCTGCTTACTCATTCCAGTTATCTCTGGACTCCAACCCTCTGTGTCCTCCTCCAAGCAGGAAAATGAGCTCCAACAGCTCCCTTTCCTGCCAGAAAATACAAAATTTGCTACCAAGAACCTGCACATCCAACAACATTCTCCATCCACCAAAGCACCACAAGAAGGACCTACCCCACCAGCTGATTTCAGGGCTATCCTCCAGTTACATTTTAAGCTGTATGAGTCATTAACTGATTTCTGCTGATTAAGGGAGGGAAAAAAAAAAAAAGCTGCCAACCTCCTGCATTTCAGGCTGTTCAATACTGCAGCTGCACATCAGTGAGGCTCTGGAGAAGCAAAACTCTTTGTACCCTGCTGCTGACTCCATAACAAGCTCAGATGGAGACTATGACTAAAGCAGTGGGGTAGAATGAGTTACTCATCCAACTCCAGCAAACAACAGAGCAGCGATCCTTGGGCTGCAGTTTAGACACTGCACATGCACTTGAGTAGCAGACACAATGCTAATTTTAGTTTGCATATCACCAAACACAACCATAGCCCTTAAAAAAGCACCTGCTCATTCTGCAAGACATGGAAGTGCTTTCTAAAGCCATTTTCTCCACAAGTGCTTTCATTTAGAGTTCACTTCCTCTTCTTTCTATTTTTTTCAAATTTCATTTGACGCTCTCTGAAGGGATTTTTTTGTTGAGGGGAAAGCTTTTCTCTACTGCTTTGCCATAAAACCACAAGCTGTTAACCTTGTAATGTTTGCCATTAGAGCATCCATCACACAAACGATGCTCTAAATACGGCAACTCCGGCTGATGACAACTAAGAGGAGGGTTAGCTCTGTTCAGTTTTGCCCTAATGTGTTTGCAAATGGATATCACTCCAAGACAAATTTAAGGCATTCCCTCTCCAGAGCTTTTTTTAGTAAGATGCTAATTGCAGCTGCAGTGTTACAGAGGTGACTTCATCCTTCAGGCAGCGCTGGAGCACCTTCCTGACCTGCAAGGATGGATTTTACACCACGCAAACTCCCAACACCTCCTCCAGCGGCAGGGAGGAAAAGCCCTGGCTCTGCTGCACCCCAGGAGCCCTCAGAGCAGATCAAACCCCCCTTCTGCATCTCTACTCTTTAAATAAAGATGGGGAGTTCTGTCGGGGAGTTGTTCCCACCCCCTGCACCCACCCTGGTTTGGATTCCGACGCCCACCCCTGTTCATCCCTGCCGTCAGCCCCTGTGCAGTCCCTGCTCCCGCTGTATTTAACAGCTCCCAGCCCACAAAGCCCCCACACTGAGCACTGGCAGCAAATGCAGATCCCTCTGCAGCTTCCTCACTTTTTGGAGCTGCCTCTCCATCTCAATCCCACCCACCCCTCTCTCCTGCCATCTCCAGTGCAAGACACATGGCCCAGCACAGCTCAGCCTCCTCCCAGTTATCAGGATTCAGATCTTATCACATTTATATGTTAAAATCATTATCAGCTATGTCTACCAGCTTGTGGGTAACTCTTCCAGGAGAGGAGGGACTGCAGAGGAGCACACAACGTGAATCCTGAATGTTGGAAGCATTCCCAGCTGGAATTGCTGTGATGCCACCAACAAGCCAGTGCACAGGGTTAAAAAAACAGACAAGAAACAAGAAATTTCATCCACAGCACCTGTATAAAATAACTCATCATCACCCTGTCTTTGCTAATTGCAATGTCCCATCCTCTTCCACCTCGGAGCCTTCTGCTTCCAGTGTTGTGCAGTTAATTAATAGCACAGTCACACACCTAGAACCACAAACAACTACACTCCAGCTGCTTAATTTTCTTCCCTCTATATTATTTATAGTCCAGCCTAACTTAATGATGCACATACATATCGTGAGTATTAACAATACTAACATGTCCATGTACTGAGGTAGCAATTTACTCATTGAAGGATTACCAGGGTGTCTTTCAGAGCCCCTCCCTGCCCCAGCTCTAACACAACATGATAATGAACAGGTAAATTAGAAATCACACTCTCAGAAAGCTTGTGGGTTGTTTCAAGCCTGCTCATAAAAACTGGAGAACCCGTGGGACAGCCCTGGGTCACTCAGGGCAGTGAAATTCGTGGGAGAAGCGCACTATTATTTTTAGCAAGAAAAGCAGAATTAAGAAGTGTTTTTAAAAAAGTTGTAGGACACCAAACACATGCTCCAGAGAAGAAAAATACACACTACAGGCAGGCAGAGCTGGGAGTTCAAAAGCAGTGCTACTCATTATATTTAATCCTTTCCACAACTTGTAGAATTTGGGGTTTCACCCTCACTCCCAGGGTCTCTTACCAGAGGTCTGACACGAGGAGCCCACAGCATCCGTGCTCCCCAGCAGTGCTCTGCTGATGCTATCAGACCAGGGGCTCAGCCTTCAGTCTCAGTTTCCTCGTTGCACTTCAGAGATGTTTTTGTGGTTTAAAGAACCGAAAGTAGACTGGGCCTCGCTCTGTGCTCTGTGCTCAGCTCCTGGGGCCGCGTCAAGACAGCTCTGGCTGCACAGCTGACCCCTCCCCCGGCTCACTCATTGTAGAGACCACAACTTCAGCACCTCACTAACAACAGGGAGATTTTGCAAACTTGTTACAGTAGAGTTTTTGCTTCAATTGTGGCATAAAAGTCACGGATTGCTGCTGTACCTCAAGGCAACTGGCAGAGGAGCAAAGGCACCACGCACGCTCCTCTCCGTGTCCCCGAGGTCCCAGAGCTCAGGGCCAGCTCCAGAGCTGCTCAAAGCCCTCCTGGCTGGACAACTCCCCTCTTCAGGAATCTGGCTGCATGTCAGGAATCAGTGTTGAATTTAAATATCAGCTAAGGAGTCAGCACGACCCCGGGTTGAGCAGGGCTGTGTGGAACAGGCCATGGAGAGCCAGCAGTGACAACCTGATTTCTGCACCAGAGATCATCTTACCTGTAACGCTGCCTGCTCCACGAGTAATCAGCACCTTTTTCAATACCCAAGGGATCTGATTTCTTAAACCCTCTTGGACAGGCAGATTCAGTTAACCAGGTATCAGGTTTGAAGGTTGAACTTTGATTAACAGGCTCAAGTGTCTGAGTCTGATTCTTTCTAACCCAGTAACTCTTAACCCACATAACCAAGCCCAGCAAGCAGTGTCCTCCACCCAGCAGTTCCCAGAGGCTTCAGCACCTAGGAATTCCCTTAGAAACCCAGCAAAGGAATAAAACAATCCCAGCAGGCTGGAATAAGCAAAGGAAGGTTTAGGCACAGTGCTGTTTCAAGCCATGCTTGCTGAAGATGAGCCCAAGAGTGATTTCTGGGTCCCTGACGCCCAGGAAAGGCGGCTGGTCACGTGCTGGTGACTTCCTAATTGATTTCTTGTGGTTTAGTCGCTGGAAATGGCTCAGCAACACAGTATTTTCCCAAACAAGCAGTTGCTAAAATAACAATACACAGCTGAGAAGTGCAGAAGCACCCAAAGCAGATTCCTCAAGATCAATACCCTGCACATCACCAAAGCACAGCAGGCAGAGGCGGCTCTGGAGTCACTTTTTGGACTTGCAACTTAAATGTGACAATCCATCAGCCTTTCCTCAGCAGACACTTGGCTCAGTCACTTCTCAGCTGCTGGCCACCACTTTTTAAGCTATCAACGATAACAACTTTTCATTCTGTGGGTTATCAGCAAAACCAGCCAAACAAAATCTGCTCTTCAGACGGACACAGCTGAGCATCTGCCAAGGGCACTCAGCTGGGCAGGGGCTGCTTCCAGAAGGTAAAACACTGCAAGGTGATTCTGGTTGTCTCAGTTCAGAATTCACTTAAATTCCCCCCAGCAAAGTCTAGAAACTCACACCTCCCAAGCTGCATCATTGCTTTCACTTCACGCTCTCCCTTTGCTGGGTTCCCCAGGATGCCCCACCCTCCAAACCAGCCAGCAACCCCTTGGAGGGAGATCCCATCCTTCCCTGCAAGGCAATGCTTGTGCAGGAGCCCCAGGACCACAGGCACGAGGAACAAATCACTTCCCTTTTCTCTACCTAAACAAATCAGGCAGGACCACAGGGCTGCCCCAAATGCTTCACTCAGTTTGAGACACCACTTTCTCCAGAGGTTTAGGTGAAGTAACCCAACTTCTAAACAGGCAGATGGAAAAAAGATCCCAAGGAATCCTTTGGAAATGAGTATGTTTCTGAGGAGACTATTTGTGAAGGGAATAAAAAAATCCTTGTAAAAAGTATCTGTAAAAGGTGTTAAGCAAAACGCCATCATCTTCCTCCAGTGGCCCAGAAATCAAGAGATGAGCAGCAGTGCCAAATGAACTGACACTGCAGCCCATAGGGCCTTCTTAGCTGAAGTCTGTCTAAAAACCCCACACCCATCACAGAATCATGGAATGGTTTGGGTCAGAGGAACCTTAAATCTCATCCAGTGCCACCCCTGCCACGGGCAGGGACACCTTCCACTGTCCCAGGCTGCTCCAAGCCCCAATGTCCAACCTGGCCTTGGACACTGCCAGGGATCCAGGGGCAGCCACAGCTGCCCTGGGCACCCTGTGCCAGGGCCTGCCCACCCTCCCAGGGAACAATTCCTTCCCAATATCCCATCCAGCCCTGCCCTCTGGCACTGGGAAGCCATTCCCTGTGTCCTGTCCTTCCATCCCTTGTCCCCAGTCCCTCTGCAGCTCTCCTGGAGCCCCTTTAGGCCCTGCAAGGGGCTCTGAGGTGTCCCTGGAGCCTTCCCTTGTCCAGGTGAGCACCCCCAGCTCTCCCAGCCTGGCTCCAGAGCAGAGGGGCTCCAGCCCTTGGGGCTTCCTCTGGACTCACTCCAGCAGCTCCACATCCTTCCTGTGGTTATAATGACCCTTCCTAAAGGGAACACTTTTCATGCTCTTACAGATAAATTTGACACTTAAAAATGCCAAACCCTTGTTCCTCCCCACTTGTACAAATGTAGCAGCTCCTCTGACCAGAGAGAAGACAAGAAAAGACAACCCCAAGTGAGAGGAGTGGAGAACCCAGCATGGTTGTGTAGCAGCTCTAAGGAGTTCAAGATGCACGAAGAGATTTTTAAAAACACTTCTCAAATCCTTCACTGTCAGCAGAGCCGCAAATAAACCCTTATTTATCTCAGCCTCCAGACAACTCCCAATAATACCCAGGGAAAGGCTCTGAATCACAGTTGTTTGTAGCCCCAAGTGAAGGAGTCTCTGGAATTATGCACATATGCAGAGCTGGAAATGGGAAGCACCAGGACAAGCAAAAAAAGAAAGTGAATGTAAGAAAAAAAACAATTATTCAGCATATTTCTTAAAGGGGCACCTCTACTCAGATGCAGCTCCAGCAAGCAAATCCTGCTGATTTTTCCAGGTAGTTCTCCAACATCCACTTCTGCCTGGCAGGATTAAGCCCATTACCATGGGGAAAAACTCTCCCAACACCTGGCTACCCAAAGTGCAAGGTTTAGG
Organism: Corvus cornix cornix; assembly: GCF_000738735.6. Taxonomy (NCBI): domain Eukaryota; kingdom Metazoa; phylum Chordata; class Aves; order Passeriformes; family Corvidae; genus Corvus; species Corvus cornix. The sequence goes on along the minus strand of NC_046344.1, from coordinate 14,673,932 downwards.
GCAAACTTGGGGCCAGGATTATACCTTACCCAATACATTACACCAGCCAGACCTGATTTCCAAGGAGGTGTGATTACACTACACAAAAATGTGGAATTTTCAGACCCTCACCCCGTGTCAAAGAGAAGAAAAAAAGACTGTGATACTCTAAATTTTATTCCTGGCAAGAGCATTAAAACTTGTGTTGGGCATTTAAGAGTGTATAATGAAACTACCATGGGAATAACAAAGATTTTTTGTTAATTAAAATGTTTTCAAAGGACAGCTCACACAGGGAGAACATCCAGTCCAATTAAAAGAAAAACAAGATGTTGACATCTGCAAAGCTTCTGCACTTTGGGGGATTTCACAACTGCACTTTGCTGCTCGCCCCTGCAGCTCTGGGACAACCGGGGTGTCCAGCCCCCGGGAAGGTTCCGGCTCTCTGTCCACAGCAGGAGGGCTCTGATGGCCCAGTAGAGGGATATTTGTCCTGGGGCATCCAAAGGGGCACCATGACCCAACCAGCTCCATCAAGCACCAGCAGAAAACAGGAAAAAGCAGCTTTTGAAAGCCAAAGCTGCCTTTTCCCCCCGCAGCCTCCCTCAATCCCAAACCCAGCAACTCCTGGGATCAGAGGAATGGCTGGTGCAGCCCCCAGCCATGAATGGGAGCAGGAATTGCCTCCTGAGCACTGACCCCACACTTCCATGGCAGAGACCATGGATCACATCGTCCTCCTCTTTGTTTCCTTCACACTTGCAAAAAGGAAGCCAAGGAATTGTAGAAAATACAGTTTTATCCCCCATAACCAAAGGATTAGGGATTGGGATGAGGAACAACAAATGCAGCCATGCTGAGTAGCCGGTTTTGCTGTATCCTCTCCAGACCCTGATTTTAAACACCAGGGAAACCACCACTGAGCCAAACTTCCATGGAAGAAACTGCTCTTCATTCCAAAGAAAAGGTGGAATTGCAATGCAGAAGAAACCTGTTCTGTTCTTACTCAATGAAGCAGCTGAGCACAACACAGATTTTTCAGGCAAAACATCTCTCCAAAGGAAAAAAAACAAAACACATTCCCCTCTGGAAAGCTGCATCCAGTGCTGGCTCTGGCATCCTGACAAGCCAGTACACAAAACAGATGAGCACGCTCCTTTCTCCAAAGAGGGGACAAAAAGGAACCAGGACAATCCCTCTTGGGAAGAAATCCACGCTGCAATTAAAGCCCTAATAAAATATTAAGTCAAACTGCTAAAAATACACAGAGAGATCCAGCCACAAACCCGGAGATGCTGGAACAAACAAAAGGTAATTTAGAGCGTGAATGCAAAGGGTTGGAAATGGGAGAAGAAGTGGAATTCTGGGCATGGTCCACATAGGAGAAGGGTCAGGGAAGATCAGGGGGAGAAAAAATAAGGAATTTGTGGTGTTGCTAGAAGAGCCTGGAATAGCTCTGGTGGGGTGAAAGTATCCTGAGTGTAAACAGGAAAGAGAAACATGGATAAAGAAAGGCATCAAATGTGTGTGGAGGGAAGGTAAGACTGGAAAAGAGCTGCTTCACCTTAAGCTGTTGGTGCTTCTTAGCCCAGGAGAAGCTGCATCATTCCCAAAATTCCAGAGGACAGAGAACCCACAAATAAACCCCAGGGGGTGCCTGGATGAGTAGGGAAGTCCTTGACCATCAGAATCAGTAGGGGGAAAAGCCAACTGCTTTCCCTCTACCAAAATACTAGTATTTACATTTTGGTTGGAACAATGAGGCCTTCAAGGGAGAACAGGCACATGCTGCACACTTCATAAACACTGGAAATGGGATTCCAAAACTTATTTGATCTAAATGGGAGCCTAAACATTTGATTTTGATAAAACAAAGCAGCAAACACCTCCTTTTCCTTCTCTCAGAGAAGAAGGTTGTCATGTTGACACCTGGGATGCAGAGAAAGCCAAGGGAGCAGTGACCCAAATACAAATATAGCTCCTAAGAGGAAATATCTGCTGTCTGATAGAGAACAACGATTTGGAAGGATTTTAGGGCACATTCTACCAGACAGGTATCAGCCTATACACCTCAAAGTTCCATTTTCTTCTACTCTGCACATACCAACATATAAATACAACATTAACAGCAGCTTTCCTAAATGACACCACTGAACAATGTGCAATTAATTCACCAAACGGAACCCTGAATTCTTGGCGTTTTCATGTATCCACACGTGGAGTGATCTCTCCACAGCCCTGAACCCCATGGCAGGAGCTTTGTGGTACCTGCCACATTTTAATGCTTTTCTGCTGAAACAATTACAACCACCACCACCCATCCATCAGCAACAGCCAGTGGAAATGAGCTTTTCAAGCTCATTTAGTGAACCTGGAGGCTCAACAACTTTGCCTTGATGGCTTTTAGTCCTCCTGGAGCCAGTGCAGCCTACATTTAGCTACCCAGCTCTTTGAAATACGGATGTATTGGAATTATTATAGGTCCTGAAAGGGATTATGTGCAACCATTCTGCTAAATGAGCTGTTTTCTTCTGAGAAAAAGCTTTGCTTCTGGAGGAAGCATCTGAGCAGAGATCAGCTCTCCTGCTACAGTTCCCACTCCTCGATTATCTCTGGAGCCACCCAGGCTTTGCTGCAGAGATGGGAAAGTTCCCCAGCATCAATCATCAGCTCCAGTTTGATGATTTAATAAAGGGGAGATAACCAGGGGGCACACAAAGTCACAATATGATTTGCCAGCCAAAAAAGGAAGCCAGATGTTGGAGCTGAGGCCGGAACTGCCGAGTTCCTACTCTCTTGTTTCTCTGCTCAGCAGCTGATTGAGTCAGAAGGGTTCTACAAAGGGTTTGCTTTTATTTGGAACTGCACATGAAGGGGATGCACTGAGAGCAGGCAGAACTTTGGGCTCAGTGGTGTGGTTTTGATGCTGCACCTCAGCTGGCACTTCTGGGGGACAGAGGGAGGGGACAGCACGCTCAGCTCTCTCTTCATCCCAAAACCCTGCTGTGAAGCTGAGCCCACCTCGCCACGTGCCAGCACTTCCTGCCTGTGCAGCAGCAGCAGCAGCATCCTCCCCATGTCCTCACAGCACAGCATCCCTGAGCTCACCTGGGCCAGGAACAACAGCCCTGAGCTCACCTGGGCCAGGAACAGGCAGCACAGCATCCCTGAGTTCACCTGTGCCAGGAACAGGCAGCACAGCCCACATGGGGCCCAAGTGTCCCCAGGGTGATGGGACAGCCAGGCCAAGGGACTCTGCAGGAGCAAGAAGCTGCTGCTCCCTCCTGTCACAACATCCTCAGTCACCTGCAAACAGCAGGAGTGCTCCCCACAGCAGCTCTGGTTCACAGCCCACAGCCTGAGCCAGCCTCAGGGCCACCAGCTCAGCGAGGCTCACACAGAATCAACAGGAGTTATTTGGTAATCGAGCAGGAGCTCCTTGGCAACCACGAGCACCAGGATAACCCAGGGCTCACCAGCATTACCTGGCAGGACATGCTGCAATCCACACACATTTCATTCCTTCGTGAATGAAAGGCTTAAACCACCACCAGGCAGCTTCAAGCACGAGAAAACAACAGCACTCACTGCTAAAAAATGGGAAGGTGGTAAGGGAGGCTACGGAATGAAAGCCAGGATGCTGCTGTGGGAAACTCAGAAACATCCAAGCTACAGACGCCCACTGCCTGCTCCCATTTCAGCAGCTCCATGTGCCTCACCGGGAACAGGGACACGAGATTCCCTGGATCTGGGCTGCCACTTCTATTGCCTGCTCCCCGCGTGGCCGCTCGCTTGGGAGGCCCAGGGACAACCCGAGGGAACTGTGATTTGTTCTGGGAGAAGCCTGTCTGCAGCTCTGCAGCATCTCTGAATCCCAAACCTCACCAAGCAGCATTTCCTGGAAGTCCCTTCTCCTAAGCTGTTGGATTTGCTGGCAGGATACAAATCCCACGTAACTGAAGAATGTATTTCCTAGGAGGCAATCACCGAAATTCCAGCCTCACATGGGAGTTACAAATGCAATTCCCAGGGGAGTGGTTTGCTCAGGACATCCCAGCTGTGCTCCCAGGGCTTCAGAGATGGTTCATGTTCACCAGTGGAAGCAACAAAGGTGAAGGAAGGAGTGATGAGACAAAGACATGGCTTATTTGGACGGAAAACAAATCCCTTCAAGGATAGCTCCATGAACAATATTTACCTTGAAGCTGTTCACTAAAATCCTCTAGAAGGACCCTAAAAGCTGAGTAGGAAACAATACAATAATTTTTGGAGAAAAGTTTGAAGTTGGATCTGGTTCCTGTGTGTTTAGAGTCGAACTCCACAGAAACCCACCTGGATTTTGCAATATCCTGTTTTCCCTGCGGAGACACCACGACATCCTCACCACCTCTCCTACAGAAAGCCCCAAACTGGACACTGCACAAGCCCTATTTACACACACAACAAACAGGAGCACCCCAAGAGCCACCACACAGGGATGCCCAGAGCTCTCTGCAAATACCTCTGAAAGCAAAGAATGATTGAAGCTTCCTCTGAACCCAAATTTTAAGTGGCATTAAGATTTCTGAGCCATGAGTGGCAACTAAGCCCAGCAAACAGGCACTTGTTCTACAACATTTGTAGTGTCTGAGCTCACTGTGCATCACTGCATTCCCTCCTGCCTTCCCAATTTCCTCCCAAAATCCCTCCCCAGTTAATCAAGCTCTAATTCATCCCTGCTCATTCCCTTCCATTTCAACCCCACTACGGAAAATCTGCTTCCAGCAGCCTGTTATTCTGGAGCAGAGTTGAATTATGTTTTATTTGTTCCCAGTGTGCCTTCCAGCAGCTCATCTTCACACTTTTCCAACTGTTTCCGGGAAGGAGGGTGCACTAGCAGTAGAACATGCCCATCTGTAGGCTCCAAGGAAATGGGAACAGAAGGAAAATCTTGCACAGGAGTCACATGATGAGTTACAACAGTAAATCCTGCAGCACAGCCAGGGACTGCTTCTCAACTTCCACAGGCAGGACTCGTGGCTGAGCCAAATAGTGGATGTTCAAGGGAAAGAAAGAAGAAAACAAGGTGTAATTCAGGAGGATAAATATGTGTATCTACAGGAAAGCGAGGGAAGAACTAACAAGTCCTTCTGCCACCTGCAATTTGAAGTGCACACCCTGGCCTACCAAACCCTGCAAGCCATTTAATCATCTTTGTGAACCTGGGGTGTTCTCTAAGAAGAATCCACCTCAAAAATGTCACCCTTTGGCTGAAGCTAAACCCACAAAGAGCTGGGACACGTGGCAGACACGTCAGGAGCATGTCAGCATCCACACACCCCTAGGAGCAGCAGGCTACTGCCGTGTTTATTGAGGAGACCACATCCCACTCCAGCACATCCCAGATGGAGCAGCAAAGCCTCTCCAAGGGACCAATGAAGCTCAACTTGAATGGGCTACAGAGAGCAAAGCTCCAATAAAATACCCATCATGTACCAGGAGCACATCACACAGTGAGCAGCTGTGACTACTTCAGCTCCTGGGTGAATAAATTCACAACCAGGATCCCAAATTCCAGAAGAAAAGGGGTGCAAAGCTTGATCCTACATCACCTAAGGCAGGTTAAGCTAGAAAGAGGTGAAAACTAGGCCAGAAACTACAGCCTGTGCTCAGTGGGACTCTCTGGGTGAGACAGTGAAGGAGGCAGAGCCCCATGGGCAGATCCAGGGCTGCTGAAAGCATCTCCCCACTCCCTGCCCACCTGCAAAGCACACGTTTGTGCCTTCCCTTTGGCATCCCAATAAATACTGGGATGCGAGTTCTCCCTGTGGGTACAAGGGGAAAACAAGAACAGCAGTTCTGGGATGGTGACAGTGAGCAGCACCCCGATCCCCTGGAGACATATTCCCATCTCCCAGCCCTGCCACCCCGGCTCTGCGGGCACCCAAAGGATCAGAGACCTCTCCTGCGGCTTCTTATCACGGGGAAGAAGAGACTGTGCAAGTCAGAGCGTGCTGTATCTGCCCCTGCATCTCCCGGTGGCCCCGGCTGGCACTGCGGGGAGGCAGCTGAAGGCCGATGTCTCCAGCACAGAAAGGAATCCAGGTCATTCCTACAGCTTATCCAAGGCTAAACTGGAGGCCATCAAGGCAAACCCACAGCTGGCGCCGAAGAATCTTAATCACGAAATGGTTTGGGTTCGAAGGGGCCTTGAAGCTCATCCAGTTCCAACCCCTGCCATGGGCAGGGACACCTTCCACTGTCCCAGGCTGCTCCAAGCCCCAATGTCCAGCCTGGCCTTGGGCACTGCCAAGGATCCAGGGGCAGCCACAGCTGCTCCGGGTACCCCCCTCAGCACCCTCACTGGCTGTAACGCCGTAAAATCTGTAATTCCCAACATCCCCAGGCACCAACGCTCCCAGAAGGAATTTCTGCCTTCCCGGCTTTTTACATCGCGTGACCACGGAGGCTCAGGGGGTGCAGCCGCCCCTCAGCCCCCCAGGCTCCGGTGTCCCGGGCCCCGCGGGACAATTCCCCCTCCGCTTCCATCCCTCCCGTCCCCGCCCGGGGCCCCGCTCCCCCAGCTCACCATGGCCGCGGCGGCCCCGGGGCGGCTCTAGGCAGGACGCCGCGCTCCGCTCATCTCATGGCCGGCGGTGGCCCGGCGGGGCCTCCCCGCCCATGCACCGGCGAGCCCCCGCCGGCCGCGCAGCCACGGGCACCGGAGAGCTGCCGGCAGCCAGCCCCCGGGCCTCCCCGGCCGGCGGGACGGGGAGCCCCGGGGCGCTGGGCAGGGCCGCGGGAGGACGGGGCGGGTGCGGCGGGCGGCGCGGCCCGCGCGGGTCCGGGGCCGGTGTCGGTGCCGGGGCTATGCCAGGCGCATCCCGGGCCCGCCCCGCCCTCCCGCCGGAAGCGCTCACCGGCCGCCCGCGGCCAATCAGAGCCGGGCAGCGCCTCCCGCGCATGCGCAGCTCGGCGCGGCGCGCTGCTCGGCGCCATCTTGGAGAAGGGCGCGGCGCCTCGCGGGGCGCGGAGGGAAGGGCACGCCCGGAGGTGCGCCTGGCCCCGCCCCCAGCGCAGCGCGCATGCGCCGAGGGAGCTTTCCCGCGCGGCAGGAAATGGGCGGTGATTGGGGCGGGGCGGGGCCACGGGTGGGCACGCCCATTATGGGCGGGGCCTGGGGTGGGATGGGATGGGGATGGGAAGGGAAAGGGGAAGGGAAGGGTTAGGGTTTGGGATGGGATGGGATGGGATGGGATGGGATGGGATGGGATGGGATGGGATGGGATGGGATGGGATGGGATGGGATGGGATGGGTGGGGTGGGATGGGGTGGGGGATGGGAAGGGATGGGATGGGATGGGATGGGATGGGATGGGATGGGATGGGATGGGATGGGATGGGATGGGATGGGGAAGGGAAGGGAAGGGAAGGGAAGGGAAGGGAAGGGAAGGGAAGGGAAGGGAAGGGATGGGATGCAATGGGATGCAATGGGATGCAATGGGATGCAATGGGATGCAATGGGATGCAATGGGATGCAATGGGATGGGGTGGGGAAGGGAAGGGAAGGGTTAGGGTCAGGGATGGGATGGGATGGGACGTGATGGAATGGGTTAGGAATGGCCAGGAATGGAATGGAATTGGATGGGTTAGGGTGAGATGGGATGTGTTAGGGTTAGGGTTAGGGTTAGGGTGAGATGGGATGTGTTAGGGTTAGGGTTAGGGATGGGATGGGGTGTGATGGGGATAGGAACGGGTTTGGGGATGGACCCAGACCTGGGCCAGGGCTTGGACCTGAGCCTGCACCTGGAGCTGGCCCTGGATTTGGATCGGGGCCTCGACCCCAGCCCAGTCCCCAGGGATGCCTGTGCTGTCTCCTGCCCCCCAATGAGCTACCAGATGTGGCTCCTGGCTTTGTGCCCGTGTAACTAATTAAGTAATTAAATGAACCAGGGCAGGGCCAACCCCCAACGCTTCCAGCCCTCCTCAGCACGGATAACAAAGTTCCATGGTGTGGAGTCCTTGGGCTGGGAATTCCCATGTCCTGGAGCTCTTTGTAGCCATCAGCTTTCCAATGCCTGACGTGGCCAGGAGCAAAGGCAGGGAGATCCAGATCCATGAACCCACTGGATTAATGTCAAGGAAATGGCAATCCAGTCCCTAACTGCTGCCTCACAAAATCAAGGAGCTGGGAACTCCTGGAACTCCAAACCAGTGAGGCTGATACAGATCAAAATATTCCTTACGGTTCCCAAATTCCTGTGGCTCCTGCAGTGGCAAGAGGTGGCTCAACCCAGTGGCTTAATGGGCTTTAGAGGGGACAACACCCCCGTGGGGACATTGCAGAGGCTGGCACTTCCTTTAGAGGATTAAACACCGGGAGGAGGGAGAATAAACCCTCTGTGGGGCTGGAGCTGGCCCCAGGGCTCCGCAAGGAGCTTAGGGCTGAGCGGTCCCGCGGGGTCTCCAGGAGGATTTTCCATCACGGAGGATTTGATTTCCACGCTCTCAGCAGAGCACTGACCCCACAGGCCCCGGTCCTGCTCATCCCTCCAGGGAATCCGCTGTTCCCAGGCCAGGCAGGGTGCTGGAGCTGCCCAGGGAGGAGCAGGTGAGGAGACACAGCCTGGGCGTGCCGATGGATCATCGTGTGCACCCCCAGGTAGAGCATCAGCTCCAAAACCTGCCTCTGCATCACCCCCAGACCTACCCAAAGCCTCCAAAATGCCCTACGACACCTTCTCACACCTCCACAACCCCTCCAACCTCTCTAAACCCTTTGAAACGTCTCCAACTCCTCCAAAACCTCTCCAACACCTCCTCAACCCCTCCAACACTTCCAGAACCTTTTCATCACCTCCAAAACCTCTCCAAAACCCCTGCAACCTCTCCAAAACTTCTCCAACATCTTCAAACCCCCTCCAATCTCTCCAAAATCTCTCCAACATCTCCAGCACATCTCCAAAACCTCTCCAACATTTGCAGCCCCTCCAATGCTTCCAAAACTTCTCTGACTTCTCCAAAACCCTCCAACACCCTCAAAATCTCTCTGGTATCTCCAGAACTCCTCCAAGACCTTCAAAACCCCTTGAGCACCTGCAAAACCTCTCCAGCCTTCCCCAGATCTCTAACCCTGATGTTTCTAAAACCTCACTGAATCTTCCCAGATCCCTCCAGTACCCTCCAAACCCCTCCAACGCCTCTAAAATCTGTCACCTTCAAAATCCCTCAAACACCTCCAAATATATTCCAACATTCCCAAAAGATCTTCAGCACCTTCAGAACTTCTCCAACACCTCCAAACTTCCGCAAAATTTCCGCCACCCCCAAAACCTTCGATTGCCTCCAAAACCCCTCCAACACCTTCGAACCCCTCTGACTCCTCCAGAGCTTTTTGAAAACCCCTTTAACACCTCCAAAACCCCTCTGACACCTCCAAAACACCTGCAACCTCTCCAAAGTCTCTCCAACGTCTCCAAAACCTCTCCAAACCCTCTTCAACATTCCCAGCACCTCCAAAACACCTCCAAAACCCTTCCAAAAACCACTCCAGCATCTCTGCAATATTTCCCACACCACCTAAACACTCAGATGCTTCCAAAACCTCTCCAACCCTCCCAAAATCATTCCAATGCCTCCAAAAATCTCTCCAACATCTCCAAAATCTCTCCAGAACTCCTCTGAGTTCCTCTGATGCCTCCAAACCCCCTCCAAAAGCTCCCCCAATATTTCCAACACTACCAAAACCCTCTGATGCCTCCAAAACCTCTCCAACCCTCCCAAAATCATTCCAAAGCCTCCAAAATCTCCCTAACATCTCCAAAACTCCTCTGACTCCTCCAAACCCACTCCAAGACCTCTCCAACCCCCCCACTGAGCCGAGGTACGTCCGTGTTGATCCGAGGCTGGAGCTGCCACCTCAGCAGGGCTCCCACTGGGATGTGCAGCTGCGCGGGCTCGTTACCATGGCGATCATTAAAGGATAATCTCATTAGCACCGTTTGTCATCCCGGCACGGCTGTGTGCGGCCACGTGCTCCGAGGAGCTGGGGACAGTGGGGACAGGGATCTCCTGAGCCTCCCCAGGCAGGGGCCCTGCTGCTTCCACCGCTGGGGGGGTTTGGGGATGGGGTTTTTTTGGGGTCTTCGAAAGAGCAGCGGCTCCAGCTCCCTGGGATGAGGAGGGAGGGATCCACAGGCACGGAGCAGCTGATGGGAACCTAAAGAAGGAACCTTCTGCCAAACTGCTGGGTCCCTCCAGGGAGACTTCTGCTCTATTCCAGTTATCCCTGCAAAGGCCAAGGATGTGGAACAGCCTTCAGGGATGTGAGGCTGAGTTTTGCAAGCCTTTGCTTTAGAAACAGCTGCCCCAAGGTAAAGGCATCACAAAGCATGGAATGGTGTGAAGAAACCTTAAAGCCCATCCCATTCCACCCCTGCCATGGGCAGGGACACCTTCCACTAGCCCAGGCTGCTCCAAGCCCCAATGTCCAACCTGGCCTTGGACACTGCCAGGGATCCAGGGGCAGCCACAGCTGCTCTGGGCACCCTGTGCCAGGGCCTGCCCACCCTCCCAGGGAACAATTCCTTCCCAATATCCCATCCAGCCCTGCCCTCTGGCACTGGGAAGCCATTCCCCCTTGCCCTGGAACTCCAGGCCCTTATTAAAGGTCTGTCCCCATTTTCCTTCCAGGCCCCTTTTAGACCTTACAGACACATCCAGGTGTCCCCAGTGTCCTTGTGCCTCGCACAGGAAACACCAGGTCTCACACAGCCCCATCAGGGACCTCCTGTTGCTATTGATCCATGAAAAAACAAGGTGGGAATTCTATATCTGCCTCCAGCATCACTGGAGCGTGAGGAGGAACCTGTCCTGGGAATGTGGCCATGCCAGAGCCTGGGCCTGCTTTGTCCCATTGTTGGAAGTGCCATGTCTTAAACAAAATCACCAGTCCCCAAACCAGTGACTGTGGCAGCCCCCGTTTCAATTTGGGGCTCCTCCATCCCTAAAGAGAGAGCAGCACTGCTTGGACTGTGCCTGGACCAGCCCCGAGGCAGGAGAAGCCATCCAGCTCTTTTTAAAATTTATTTGGTTACTTTATGTTTTAAAAACACAGAAGGAGTGGAAAAGGCATGGAGCTGAACAGCAGTTTGGGGAGATGAAGGGAACAGGATTTTTGAAAATAATTTGTTACCACACGGTTTATCTCTCAATTTTTATTACAAGCAGGCACTGAAATGCCTGTTCTCCAAGCCTCCTGCACTGCTCCAGCCCCTTCAATCCCACATTCAAATATTCATCACATTTAATTGCTTCATTCCCGTTTTGCAGCGTTTGGGTTTTGCCCTCAGGGTGAGTCTGAGCCTCACGCCAACCCAGCAGCTGGCTGTGCTTCCCCTCACATCCCTTCCCTCTGTTCCCATCTTCTTTATTGCTCCTGCCACAAACCGAGCTGTAACTCATTGGGAATGCCACGGAGAAACGAGCATTTTACTGCCCTGCCACCTCATGCAAAGCAGTGTGATGAAAAGGGTTAAACTGTGTTTTAGAAGCCAAATAAAAAGTTTTGTCCACAAAGCCCCCACGTCTCCCAAGTTCCTTGGCGAGGAATTTGCTTATTTAGCAAGCTGTAAAAACCCAGCAGGTAAAAATTCCTGAGCACAAATTCCTGTGGAAAGTACAAGTGGGGATAATTAATTAGATAAACCCCGCAGAGCCCGGGGACAGGGAGCTCTTCCCGGGATGGGTCTGTGTCCTCCTCCGCCTGCCTCGGCGTGGGGTGGGACACAGGCACCCCCAGCCTGCTGTGCCGGGGATGGAGGGTGCTCAGCTGGGGCTGCCATCCCACCCCATCCCACACCCCTGTGCTGGGCACACTGCTCAGGGCCACCCAGGGTGGCCGTGGTGGCTGAGGGAGTTTGTGGCTTTGTGGCCACCACCGGTCCTGGCCAGGTCTTCCTGCCTCCACTCCTGCTCTGCTGCACACCCTGCTGGGATCCATCTGGGACTATGCCGGGGTTTTGGCACTGACTGTATCCCTGGGAATGGCTTCCCGATTCCCTTTGAAGGGTGGCTGCTCCCAGCCCGGGACTGAGCAAGGCCCTGGGGACAGCGCGCCGAGCAGATCCCCGAAGGACACAGGGATGGGGAGCACAGCAAGACTAAGCTTCAGACAGGCTTTGTGGGTCAAGAGTACTTGAAAGGAGCCCTGGAAATTCATCCCAGTGTCCCAACCACCCCTTCCAACAGTTCCAGAGCCACAGGAGCAGTGGGAGCCACAGCAGCTCTCTCCCTCCCCTCCCTTACAGGCAGGGAGAAAGGACTCGTTTAGGCTGTGGCTTCTTTTGAACCTACACTAAGTTCAGTGTGTCCCAACCTTCTTCCCAGACCTCCAATCCATGCAGACAACACAGCAGGATGTCCTGACCTGCCCCTCTGTGCCTCTCCCTGCTCTCAGCATCCCACAATTTTGTGGGACACCAGCAGAAGTGCAGGTGGTGGTGGAGGAGGATGATGGAGCCTGAGTTCCCATGGGCAAGGTCTCTTCCTGAGGGGTCTGTCCCTCACCAGGAGCTCCTGTGGGGATCCATCAGGAGCCACATGGATTCGTGACTGGCCCCTTGGTCCAACATTGTGGTGGGATTTTATTTAGTGAGGCAGGAGGGTCCTGTGAGCCAAGCACGGTGTCCTCTTCTTCCAGGAAGCACAGGGTGCAGTGGGATGCAAATCCAGAAGCCATTAGGGGCTCCCCAGGCCTGGGCACACTCATCCTCTTCCCTTTGTCTCCAGGTTCCTGCTCCACTCTGCTCAGCCCATTAGCCAAGGCATTAAATTTTAACATTTTTTGTTGCTCCTGCAGCGTGTTCCTGGTGAGTGGGTGCCTGGCTGGGTGCCAGGGCCCTGACGCCAGGGGACCAGGGGGCCTGGGGTCTGGCTGTGGTGGGGGGACCCCCCTGATCCCATGGACTCCCTCAGTGCAATGCCTGTGGGATGCTGATGCTTCTCCCAGCACCCAAGGACCAGTATGGGAAGAGGATCACTGCAAACACCCTGCACAGCCCCAGTGAAGCCAGGCTGGGAGATCTGGGGGTGCTCACCTGGAGAATGGAAGGCTTCAGGGACACCTCAGAGCTCCTTGCAGAGTCTAAAGAGGCTCCAGGAGAGCTGGAGAGGGACTGGGGACAAGGCATGGAGGGACAGGACACAGGGAATGGCTTCCCAGTGCCAGAGGGCAGGGCTGGATGGGATATTGGGAAGGAATTGTTCCCTGGGAGGGTGGGCAGGCCCTGGCACAGGGTGCCCAGAGCAGCTGTGGCTGCCCCTGGATCCCTGGCAGTGTCCAAGGTCAGGCTGGATGGGGCTTGGAGCAGCCTGGGCTGGTGGAAGGTATCCCTGCCCATGGCAGGGGATGGAACAAGATGGTTTTGAAGGTTTCTTCCAACCCAAACCACTCTGGGACTCCAAGATTCCATGAGATAAAATTGGGATCATAAGGCTCTCCTGGGGGGACAGGACCCAGAGCAGCACAGCCAGGAGCTTTGTGGCCACCAGGAATTAAAAAGCCATCGATTTTTGCCATTAGCGGGGGTGTGGCCGGAGCAGACGCCACAGGCAGAGCCACTCACTGAATAATTCAGGGCGAGAGATGACGAAGCCCAAGGCCAGGCTGGGGACGCCTCTCCATGTTCTCCTGCTCCAGCTTCCCAAGGACGTGGCTTTTGCTCCTGTCCCAGGACACTGGGTGTGGGCTGGGGCGAGGGACCAGGATTCGGTCTCAAGGACCTGGGGGACGTGTGTTGGTCCCTGAGCCAGTCCCAGGGGATGGGGAGCAGTGATGTGTCAGGTTTGGCGGCTCCTGGCGCAGCGTGGCCTGATGTATCTCCCTGGAGCAGCTGGACACTGCCTGCAGCAATGGTCCCTCTGGGGGCAGGGACACTCACCGTGGGGAAAAGGTGCCATTTCTGGGGCAGGGACGCTGTTGTGGGGCAGGGACACCCCTACAAGTCCACCCTGGTGCCCCTGTCTCCCCCGGCCCGTGGGCAGCCAGCCGCCGGGATGGGCTCCCACGCCTCCTTCCCCACCATCAGCAGCCACGGGGGCACCCACGAGCCACCCAGGCCAAGAGAATTTCCCCCCGATTGTGCCATGTCCCCTGTGCAAGGGCTGGCCAGAGCCTGGGGGTGTCGGACAGAGCCACGGGGAGGCAGAGCAGGGCTCCTCGGTGACTCGCGGTGTCCCGGGCGGGCGGGGCTGAGTTTTGCCCGGTCTCAGCCCGTGCTGGCGAGCCCGGAGACGGAGCCGACACCGGGAGAGGGCGGCTGAGCCCCGGGCAGGCGGCATTCGAGGAGTTAACTTGCAGCCTCGCCGCGGGAGTCGGGAGCTATTAATACTCGCACGCTGCTTTAGCTGTCAGAGCGAGCGGCTGCTCTGCCGGTGAGACGAGCCCCGCGGGGCCGCCGCTCCACGACGGCACAACTTTCCCCCTCCGTCGGTGTGCTGGGCTTCCGGACCCTGCCGGACCCTTCCAGGCCCTTCCAGACCGCGCTGGATCCTGTCAGACCCTGCCGGACCCCACCCGCTCCAGGGGACACTTCCCCGCCGCCACACGGACACCGTCCGGTGCCACGGGCAGCCGCTTCCCACGGCCGCTGAAGCACCGCAGGGCTTGCCCGGTGCCTCGGCCCACCCTGCCGGAGCCCCGGTGCCCGTGATGCCATCCCAGGTCCCTGTTCGCACCCCCTGAGGACTGGCAGTGCCGCCGGCCGGGCAGCGCGATGGGTGCCGGTGTGGCACTGGGCATCGCTGGCCCCGGAGCGAGGGCGACGCGGGACGTGGCACAGCCCGGAGCTGCCTCCGTGCCCGGGAGCGGCCGCTCCCGGCGCTCCAGGCCCGGGCCGTGGGACGGGCTCCCCGTACTACCATTGGTCCCCACGAGGGCCCAGCGTGGAGCCTCCGGCCACCGCCGCACCGGCGAGGAAGATGCACAACACCCCTCCGGTCACTGCCTGCCCTGCGGTTCCCCTCGCCCGGGCGCGGTGGCCACCGGCCGCTGAGCGATGGATTCCTTCTGCTTCGTCTGCTTCCAGAAAGAGGAAGCTGCAGCCCCTGCAACCTGCACAGGGTCAGTGCCCGCCACCCCGGGACAGCCCCGGGGGGGACACAGCGCTGCTGGGGACCCACAGGTAGGATGGCACGGGAACAGGGCACCGAGCCGGGCTGGGACAGGCCTGGCGCGGGCATGGGCCAAAGTTTCCTCTGGAGCAGTCGCAGCCTCTCCTGGCAGAGAGTCCGGAGCCGGATGCTGTGCCGGGGGAGGCTGCGCGCAGAGCACGTGTGTCCGTCCGGGATGGGCTTCCCTGGCAGCAGCTCACCAGGGAGCGCAGCGGGCATCCCGTGCCGTGCCGTGCCGGCCGTGCCGTGCGTGCCGTGCCGTGCCGTGCCGTGCCGTGCCGTGCCAGCTCAGCGTGCTGCTGTGCCCATGAGAGCAGTGCCGCTTTGTGCACCCACGGCCTCCCGGAGCAATCCCAGAACCATCCCAGATCCATCCTGGAGCCATCCCGCCCAGCCCCGCTCACCTGAGCAGGGTCCCTCGGCAGTCTCTGCTCCTCCCTGCCCGGCGGGGGCCGGGGGCCCGGTGCACTTGGGGGCTGCACAAGGAGAGCCACGAGGCTCCCCGAGGCCTGTCCCTCTCCGCAGCAGCACCGGCGCTCGCCTCCCCCTTCCCCGAGATCTCCTCTCCCATCCGGCGCTGCTGAGCGGCAGCCAAAGAGAATGTGCTGGTGCCGGAATTAGCCGGGCAGCCGGCAGGGATGCGGGTGTGAATGCTGGCACATGTTGTGCCCAACTGCTCTCGTGCACTGAGCCACTGCCGGCTCCTGTCCCACGCTGCCAGCCCGAACCAGAGCCCCTGCCCTGCTCCAGCCAGGAGCCCTCCAGGCGCTGGAGGTCTGGGGGTCTCAGGGCTGTCAGCTGGATCCATCCAGGCAGTCTGTCCTTCCTCCCGGGGCGCTGGAAGCTGTAGGATTTGTTTTGGTGTAAATCATGAG
This sequence comes from Corvus cornix cornix, assembly GCF_000738735.6. Taxonomy (NCBI): domain Eukaryota; kingdom Metazoa; phylum Chordata; class Aves; order Passeriformes; family Corvidae; genus Corvus; species Corvus cornix. The sequence continues at coordinate 14,657,929 of NC_046344.1, read as the reverse complement.
GTTTTGGAGCTCAGTTCCCGTGAGTCACTGCCCAGGTGGGGGGAACAGGGGTACCAGGAATCGAAGCAGGGGTACCAGGCCTGGGTGTGGGTGCTGCTGTCTGGAGGGGTGCACAGAACTCCCAGGACTCCTGTCCCATGGCCCAACCCAGGGTCAGAGCTGACCAGTGGCATCCAGCCTGTGTCAGGCCACAGGTGCCATGAGTTTGGCATTCTCAGCCAGGGAGGGAGCACCTGGGGTGGCAGTGTGGCGGCCCAGGGTCCTGCGTGGTGGCTGCAGGGACCACCCCTCCCTGCTCGGGGGGGCAGCGAGGGATGGACACCCATGGCTTGTGCCCAGAGGCTTCTCCCTGTGCTGCCCTGCTTCAAGGTGGGCTGCACTGGGGTGTGGGTGTGTGTCCCGGTCCCTGAACACCCCATTGGTTGTCACCAGCTTGTCCCTGAGCCTGTTCCCATCCCGTGGGGACACAGCTGCCATTGCCTGCCACCTCCAGCACAGCCCCACCGGGGTGGGCTCCCCCGGGGTGACAGGAGGTGCTGTCGCCCGGCCCTGGTCCTGCCCCCTGGTCCTGCCCCCTGGTCCAGGGGCAGTGCGTGGGCCCCACGCGTGGCTGCTGTGGCAGCGTGTCTGTCCCCCATGTCTGTCCCCACGTGTTTGTCCCTTCATGTCTGTCCCCCGTGTCTGTCCCCACGTCTCCTCCCTGTGTCTCTCCCCTCCGCCTGTCCGCCCGTGTCTGTCCCCACGTCTTTTCCCCTGTGTCAGTCCCCCGTGTCTCCCCCGCCGTGTCCGTCTCCCTGTGTCTGTCCCCGTTCCGGTCCCCGCGTGTCTGTCCCCCCGTGCCCGTCCCCGCAGCCTCTAGATGGTGCCAGGAGAACGGGCAGCGAGCGGAGGCGGCGGGCGGGCGGTGCCGCGCGGTTTGGGGTACCGGGGTACAGGGGTGCCAGGGCGGGCTCCGTGGCTCCCCCCGTGCCCCCAGTTCAGTCCCTCCTTCCCCTCGAAGAAACGCGTTCTGCTTCTTTTCCCAAGCAGCCCGTCCCAAAAAGCCCCCTCCCGTCCCCTTCCATCCCAGCAGCTGCTCAACAGCCGTCATTGTGCTCCGGGTCAACACCGTTCCCAAGATCCCAAATGCGGGCCGGTCCTGCCCCAGCCCGGGCCGGGGGATCCATCCTTAGGGCGCTGTGCCCCCGCCCTGCTCGGTCCATCCCAGCGCCCGGGAGCACTGGACGGGCTCTGGGCCGGGGGCAGCAGCCCGAGGGTCGCTGACAGGGGCTTGGCGTGTGCCACCACCAGCGGGGCTATCCCACGGCTCCCGGGCTGCGTCCCCTCCCTGACCTTGCGAGCAGCCCCGGGAATCTCCTCCCGGCTGTCACCGCATGGGATGGCAGCACGCCCGCGGGGGGACACCGAGCTGGGGGCTCTGAGCCCCTCGCCCCGCGCTCCGAGAAGCAGCTCCCACCACCCCCTTCCCCCTGGGAATCCCCGTGGATGGGCGCTGTCCCCAGGGACCGAGGGGACACCCGGCGCCCCCGACACGGGCGGTGCCCCCCGGGCTGGGGCGGGGGGTGCTGGCCCCGCAGGCGGGACACGCCGGAGCCCCGCGGGATGAGCGGGTCCCCTCCGCCCGTGCTGCGGCTCCCGGCGTGCTCCGCTCGCTCCTTCCCTCCCTCCTTCCCTCTGCTGCTCCTTCCCTCCCTCCTTCCCTCCACTGCTCCTTCCCAGCATCCCCGCAGCAGCCCCGGCAGGTTTGGCTCCTGTGACAGGCGGCGGGTGGCCCTGGGAGCCCGGCCCGCGGCCGTGCGGGGCTCAGCCCCTCGCCTCCCGCTCTGACCGAGCGATGCCGAAGGGACCAGCGACCTTCTCGCTGAGTTCCGAGGGGATTTGGCTCGCTGCGAATATTTTGGGCTTTCCGGGCCATTTCTCGCTGCCCACCCTGTCCGAGCACATCCCGTGGCACGAGCCGGATATTCCCTTTCCGAGCACAAATCCCAGGGGCACTCGTGGTCCCTCGGGGAGGCGGAGGCTCTTCGCACGGTTTGGGATTGCACGAGGTGATAAACATGTTTGATCTGGCTCCTTTCATCTCGTTAATCTTAATTAGTTATTAATATTCTGGGAGCGCTTTGAAGACCACGAGCTCGGTGCCGGCGCTCCCTGGTACGACTGGTGTTACTATGGCTCGGCGTATGTGTGACCCACGTGCTGCCACGGGGCACAGATGCCCCAGAGGGACCTGAGGAGCCCCACGGAGCCCCATGGAACCCCCCGGAGTCACATGGAGCCCTGCTGAGCCCCACGGAGGCCTGGCGAGCTCTGAGGAGCCCCGTGGAGCCCCACAGGTCCTTATAGAGCCCCACAGATCCCCACAGAGCCACGTGGACTCCCACAGAAGCTCAAGGAGCCCTGTTGAGCCCCACGGAGCCCCACACAGCCCCGCTGAGCCCCGTGGAGCCCACAGAGCCCCACGGAGCCCTACTGAGTTCCACAGAGCCCCAAGGAGTCCCAAAGAGCCCTGCTGAGCCCTACAAAGTCCCATGACGACCTGCTGATCCCCATGGAGCCCCATGGAGCCCTGATGAGTCCCACAGAGCCCCATGGAGCCCCACAGAGCCCCACAAAGTCCTGCCAAGCCCCACGGAGTCCCACAGAATCCCACAAAGCCCTGCCAGGCCCAGCTGGTCCCAGCACCAGCTCAGCCCCTGTGTGCCCCGGGCACAGCACAGCCCTGTCCTCAAGCACCAGGGTGGTGACACCGGGATCTGACCCACGTGTGGGCCGTGTGACACTGTCCCTGCAGCCCCCCCACGGTCCTGGGCTGGCTCCCCGGGCACCGGCACCTCCCGCCTGACCTAGAAACAGCCCCGAGCTATAAATAGGGAGAGAGTTGACAGAGAGCTCAGAGGAGCCGCTCAGAACGCCGCGAGCGGGAGGCTGCGGGAGCCAGGATGGCCTGGCAAGGACAGGCAGGGGACACGGGGCGGAGAGAGGGGCCGTGGGAAGGGGCGAGGCTGGACCCACCCCATCCCTGGTGGCCCATGGAGCGGGGCATGAAAGGAAGGCGGCCGTGGCTTTCCCTGGCCTGTGGCTGCTGCTGCGGGGACACAGGGAGCACCTCAGCTCTGCCCATCTCCCACAGTTTTCCTCTTTCCCACACCTTCACTCCTCAGATGCTTTCCTGCCCTGTGCCAGCCCGTCCCAGCCCCACGGCAGCCGCTCCGGGCACCGCCAGCTCCCACCCAGCCCAGCCCGGCTGGCTGGGTCACTGCGCTCCAGCATTTCTCCTCCCAGCGCCATTCCCATGCCTCCAGCCCGGTGGGAATCATCCACACTTGGAGCATCCCAGCCGCAGGAGCCGGGAGCTGTGGCAGGAACCGAGGAGCGGAGGGGGATGGAGGGGACCGGCCCCGGGAGCCGCAGCCGCCCCTCCCGCGGCCCTGAGCGGGGCTGGCAGTGCCCCGTGAGCGGCTGCCGGGCGGGCAGAGGGTGACAGTGGCACAGCCGATGCCGGCACAAATGAAAGCGGAGCGTCGGAGTGTGATTCAGCCTCTTGCCTTAAAGTCATTCATGAAAAGACTTAATTGCTCTGCATCCTCAGCGCGAGCGGAGCAGAGCCATCCGTGAGTCAGTGCCGATGGCTCCCCGGCCCTCCCCGGTTTGTGGGGCCTCAGGGGGCAGTGGGACGGCCCCGGTCTCAGCGGAGAGGGCACAGCTGGTGTGTGGGAACAGTCCGTTGTCACCCTCGGAGGGTGGGGCAGCCCCACGACTGTGGGTCCCTTTAACGTGGCATCGCGGGAGCAAAGGGACCTGGCACCCAGCTGAGGGACCAGGAAGCCCCAAAGCAAATCCTGGCCTGTGTTAAACATCCCTGCTTAGCCTTGGTGGGCACAGAAGCAAATCCGGGAAGACGAGGTGTGTCCAGGGATGCTCCAAGGGGGAGCACAATGCGAACGCCTCGCCTTCCTCCGGGAGAGCTGTCACTGTTCCCCAGGCTGGAGGTGCCTGGGAGCTCCTGGTGCCCAGCTCTGGCATCATTTGCCGAAAGTGTTGCCAAATTTAAGGCACCTGAAGGGAAGCCCCCGGGATGTCTCTGCCTCATCTGGCATTCCCTGGCTTGGCTTGAATGTTCCCACCATCCATGAGCCACGGGGGAAGCCACGTGTCCTGCACACATTGAGGAGCAGCATTTTGGGGGGCCGTCTGTGCCATGGTGGACATCACTTGTGCCATGGTGGCACAGGGTGCCCAGAGAAGCTGTGACTGCCCCTGGATCTCTGGAAGTGTCCAAGGCCAGGCTGGACATCGGGGCTTAGAGCAACCTGGGCTAGTGGAAGGTGTCCCATGGCAAGGGTTGGAACAAGATGATCCTGAAGGTCCCTTCTAACCCAAACCATTCCCCTGACCCAGGGTGGGCATCACCCACACCGGGGGGGGGGGGGGGGGCATCACCCGTGCCAAAGGAGAGGGAACAGAGTCTCGGAGGAGCTCAAGGGCAGCGGGGCCCAGGGAAGCAGCGGGCAGCAGGACAGGGTCCTGTGCTTGGGCATTCCGACTGCACAGCGCGGGTGACCCCCAGATGCTCCAAGCTGGAACTGTCGGGGTGCTCGGGTGGGGTAGGGTGTGAAGCCGCCCGCTGCGGAGCACGGCTCCCATCCCCATTGTCCCCAGCGCCGTGGGCTGCTCCGAGCCGAACCCGCGGGAGCGGAGCTCCGCAACCGGCGGGGAGGGGGCGGCTCAGCCCCGACCCCCCTTTCCTGGGCTGCTCCCGCACCGACTCCCCCCGCTACATCGGGGGGGCGGGGACAAGCAGCGCTCCGCATCCCGCATCGCTCATTCCGCATCCCCCCATCCCCGCGGGGCCGGCGGCGGAGCCCCCCCGCGCCTCCCGCTCCTCCCGCTCCGCGCTCCCTCCCCGGGGCGGCGCCGGTGCCGGTGCGGGCGGAGCGCGGCGCGGGGCGGGCGCTGCCGGGGGCTGCGGGGGGCGCCGCGCTCCGCTCCCTCCGCTCCCTCCGCTCCCTCCGCTCCCTCCGCTCCGCTCCCTCCGCTCCGCTCCTCCGGCGGCGGCGGGGCCGCGGCATGAGGAGCCCGGCGGGGCGGGCGGAGCGCGGCGGCGGCGGCGGCTCCTCTCCCGGCGGGGACGGGGCGCGGCGGCGGCTCGCCCCTCCGGTAAGGTGGCGGTGCGGGCACGGGGGTGCGGGGATGAGGATACGGGGATGGGGGTGCGGGCACGGGGGTGCGGGGGGCGCTGCCCGCCCGGTACCGAGGCCGCCCTTTGTTTGCCCGCACGGCGCGGGGAGGGGACAAACCCCCCATCCCGGTACAACCGGCGCTCCGGGCTGAATGGAGCGGGGTGGGCACCGCGCGGTGCGGGCGCTGCCCCGGGATCGGTCGCCCCCCCGCCCCGGGTCCCTTCTGCGGCCGGTGGCACCTGCGCCCCGGGCGGCCCCGGTACGGCGGGGGGGCGAGGGGGAGGGACGGGGACGGAGGGGCGTGAGTGACACTGAGAGGAGCTGGGGCCGCGGGGCTGCTCCCCGGGGGCTCCCGGCGGGTTTCCGGGGTCTGGAAGGGTGCGCTGAGCTGGAAGGCAGCTGGGAACAGGGGAAGGGGAGAGCAGGGAGAGGCGGCCTCGGGGGCAGCTCAGGCCGTGTCCCCTCGTGTCCCCTCATTGTGTCCCCTTGTGTCTCCTCATCACCTCCCCATCTCATCTCCCCTTGTTTCCCCTCATGTTCCCTCACCTCCCCTTGTCTTCCCTCACCAGCTTCCTGTCCTCCCTATTACCTCCCCTCATGTCCCCTCATGTCCTCCTGTCATCTCCCCTCATGCCCCGTCCATCAACTCCCCTCGTTTCCCCTCATTGTCTCTCCTCATCGTGTCCTCTCTTGTCCCCTCATCATCTCCCCGTGTCATCTCCTCTCGTCATCTCTCCTTGTCTCCCCTCGCGTCCCTTCATCACATCCCCTCCTGTCTCCTTGTGTCCCCTCATCACCTCCCCCATCTCCCCTTTCACCTCCCCTGCTGTCCCCTGGCCGCAGGGCCGGCCTCCATCCCACACCGGCGTCTCCCCGGCCGCAGCGGGGAAGGGGGAGCGTGACCCACTTTCCTCCAGGTCCGGCCTCGCTGCCGCCGTGGCCGCGGGCGGGCGACGCCAGCCGGGAGCCCCAGCACAGCTCGGGGACTTGGGGCAGGGTGGCCCGGCCCCAGCACCCTCTGTCCCGGCATCGGGGTGCTGCCCACGGGGAGGAAAAGGTCGGAGCTGGGTGTCCGCGTGCCGAGCCCCCGACCCGCCCGGTGTCACCGTGCCCTGCCCGGGGTGCTGCGGGAGGAGACCACGGCAGTGGTGGGAGCATCCTCCTTCATGGGAGCATCCCGGTCGGCGGGAGGCTGAGGAGGGGGCGATGCCCGGGCTGCACAGGGCACACAGAGCCCCCGGGAGTGGAGTCAGGGCTGGGTTTTGTGGCAGAGGGACGTGTCCCTGTTGTCTCCAGGAGCGAGCGGGGCCGAGGGCCGGCTGGCCCTGCCGTGGGGTCGGGCAGGTGCCGCTCGGGGCGTTTGTCTTTGCAGATCCCACCCGTGCGGTGCTGCCGGCGCTGGCGGAAGAGTTTTGGGAGGGAGATGATGACAGGCTGATGAAACCAATCAAACAATGAAGTAATCATAAATCCCCGGTGCTGGCGGCAAAGGCGGGAGGAGCTGCAGGCTGGAGGAGCTGAGGTCCTAACAAAGCCATCCTGCTCGGCAGCAAAAAGCCCGGGAGGCCGAAGCACTGAAAGGCAGCCAAGGTCCTGTCATCGGGGCCGATGGACGGAGACAGCCCAGCGTGGATGAGGGAAAATCCTGCTGGCAGCTCTGGGAGAGCAGTGCAGAGGGCACAGGGAACCGTGGCAGGAAGGAGGAGTGGTGGCTCCCCGGGAGCTGCCAGAGGAGAGAGTCCTGGCACTGCTTTGTTTGCTCTTCCCAAATTTGTCTGTGAAACCTGAATCCTGGAACCAAAGGCTGAGGAAGCTTGTCACAGGCTGATGGCCAGGATGGGAGATGGTTCCTGCAGCGGGGGACACTATGGATGGGTGTGACAGGGCCTGACCCTGCCCTGCAGCTGGAACATCTGCACCGAGGGGAGAGCAGCTCCTGCCGACTGGGAGCCCGCACCTGGCAGGGCGTTCATTGGCTTTGCCGAAGACAATCCTGCTGCTGAGCAGGCTGCTCTGGTCTAAGCAAGGAGCTGGTATGAGAATTGCTGGATAACTTGGAATTTGGTGCCAATTCAGTCCTAAACTGGGGGCACTGGGGAGTCCCAGCTGCTGCGGGTGCTTCAGTGGAGGTTTGGTGCTGGTTCCGGTGGTGTCAGCGGTGCTCCAGCGTTTCCTGGTGCTGTCCCGCTGCTGTGGGGCCAGCTGGACATGGAGACGTGCCCCATCCACAGCCTCTTTGGGGTGGCTGCTCCTCCTGGGCTGTCCCCAGACCACTGCCAGCAGCCAATGTCCCTGTGCCGTGCGTGACCAGCCACCTCCCGGACACACTTGGCTTGTCCTGAGTGGCTTTGGATGGCCCTGGGCTGGCACGGGGGTGCAGGAACCTTTCCCTATGCCTGTCTTGGTGCTTTGGGTGAAGCGGGAGGTGGTGGCCAGCCTGGCTGGAGGCTGCTGCCCGTGGTGGGCACTGGTGGCTCCAAGCCGCAGCGAGATTCCCGTCCTGCCCACCACAGCCACGTTGTCCTCGTTAGGCCAAGGTGCCTTTGCAAGCCCTCCCTGGGCTCCAGCGTGCCACAGCCCCCGGGAAGCACAGCTCATATCTGGTGTGCGGATCCCAGCGGCATGGAAGAGAGGAGAGGATGTCCCTGGAACGGGGTCAGGCAGGAATGGAGGTGGCAGGGGCTGGAAATGGAGTGGGGCGCTGGGAGGCAGCAGCTCAACGTGGGGCACGGCCAAAGCACCACTGGCCCCTCGTCCCAGTGACACCAGGGTGGTGCTGGTGGGAGAACTGGGAGAGGGGATGGCTCCGGCAGGGCCCGGGGTGTGACTTTGCTGGCTCAGTGCGTGGTTTAGGGGAAACAGGGCAGGTTTGGAAGCTGGTTGGGGTGTGGAGGGAGGGAGCTCCCTCCTTATGGGTGCCCTGGCCTCCAGCCTGCTGGGCTTGGGTGGGAGTCGGTGTTACCTGCTCTTAGCTGAGGGTTTGGGGATGGCAAAAAGGGAAATCCAAGCTCTGCCAAGTGCAGGGACAGAGCAGTGTGGGCCTGTGCCCATCCCACTGCTGCATTTCACATTTCTCCTCTCTTTAAAGAGGAATCTGGGTCTTGCAGAGCCCCTGCCTTGCATAGATTTTCCCTTCATCTTCCCAATTCCTTGTCCCAGAGCAGCCCATAGTACGAGTCCCAGACCCTGCCGCTCAACCCTGCACCAGGCTCAGCCCAAACCCTTTTCCTGTAACCTCCCTCAATAACCGGGTTGTTTTTCTGTCAGTCTCTGATGTGGCCAGAGGGATTTTTTCCCCCTTTCCCTCTTAATTTCCAAGCAGCCGCTGCTCCAGCAGCCTCTGCTGCGGGAGCCTGGGGCAACTCTCCCGGGCGGCCTCTGCTCCTCTCAATGAGCTCTTAATGAGTTTGCAATTAGTTATCGGCAGAGCCGATGTGCCCAGGGCTGGGCGTGCGGCGGAGCGGAGCGGGATGTGGAGCGGGATACAGAGCAGGGCAAAGCATCCTCCGGCAGGGAACAGCGCTGGGGCAGGACTGGAGGTGCCAGCCTCAGCTCCTGGCAGGATGCTGGGCTCTGGGTACGGGATAATGTCCTTCCGGGATCTGCTGCACCGTGCTGGGGATGGAGCCGGGAGGTTTGGGAAGAGGAGCGGCAGCTGCCGACGGAGACGAGTGGCTGCCTATAAATACCTGCCAGGGAGCAAGGAAGAGGTGGGTGGATTATCCTCCTCACTCAATGAGATAAACGGTTCTGAAGCTTAAACACAGAACAATTTTAGTCTGAATAGTAGGAGAAATGGCTCAGGATGCGGAGATGACGGCAGGAACCGCCTGTGGTGAGCGGCAGGTCCCGGGGCCACGTGGCAGCAGCTTCACTGCCTCTTTGTCATTCCCGGCATCTTGAGCCGCGGGGGGCTTTGCCAGGACTCAGGCGGGATGCGCATCCTTCCTCCCTGCTTGGGAAAGCTCCTTCAGGAACACCTGAAACACCTGAGCTGGAGAGGGTGGGTTTGGCTTCCTCCGGGCACGGTGCTGACTCCTCTCTTCCAGGGATTTGGGGCGGGAGAGGAGCTGGGGTGCCGGGAAAAGGCCCCGTTTTGGCTCTGGACTGACCCGATCTGGCGCGTGGCCACACAGGTGGTCCTTGCTGTGACTGGCCTGGCTGCAGAAGGATGTGGGACCTCAACCCTGGCCAGGCCAAGCTGGTGGCATCTCCTGCCACACTGGCACTGCTGTCCCTCCGTGTCCGCTATTCCCGCATCCCTGCTGTCCCTGGGAGTGCACAGAGCTGGAACCGCGCTCTCGCCGCCTCCCGCTGCTGCCCCGCTTCGCTGCTCACATCAAACCCAACATGTTTTTAAGAGCCTTTCAATTTTTAATGAAAACTTCTGCGTTTACGCTTTCCTTGGCCTCGGCGCGTCGGTATTTTGGTCGCCGCCGCTGTTCGGCTTCTCCTGGGATCGGCGATGGCTCCGTGTTCCTGTCGGCCCTGACGAGGTGGGGGGTGTTGTTCGGAGCTGGCCATGCCGGCGGCACTGCGGCAGGATCCCGGCACATCCCAATCCCTGGCAGCACATCCCGGTGCCAGCTGTGCCAGCCCACGCCGCAGCACGGGACCGGACTTGGCGGGATCCCTGCTTCCCATGGATGTTCCTCGGTTGCTGGTTGGGAAGGAGACACCTGGAAACCCCAACAGGCTGAGCCAAGGGGAAAAGCAAACAGCCCTTGACTTGGAGAGCCCTTCCACAAGCCGCCAGTCCTCCCTCTCCTCTCTCCCATCCAACCAGCAGGGTTTTTCCTCAAACCCAACCTTCCCGACTTGAATAATTGCATTTCAATGCCGGTTAATTAAGGGACATTGATGAGCGCAATTGTAAATCCAAGCGTAGCCGGAATTCTTCGTGCAGGATGCTGGGGGTTGTTCTCAGCCCTGCCTCCAGCGAGCTGCTGCTGATCCACCTCCACCTCCAGCACCCAGACGCTGAGATGGTGCTCCTCTGCCAGGGGGCCAATGAAACACTATGGAGATGAGCTGCTTCGGAGATCTTATGAGTCAAACTGTTACATTTTTGGAACATCATGATGTTGAAGTTCCTTTTCTATTTTTTCCCCAACTTCCCAGGGAAAAAATATAACTATAATAAGTGAAGAAGCTGAGCTTTGGTTTGGGATGACAGGCGGCTTGGTGGGGGGAAGGAAGGAAGGAGGGAAAGTTGGAGATCCAACTCAGTTTGTTGAGAAGGAGCTGGGAGGATCCTTGTGTGTGATCCTGGCTGTGGGGTGCTGCAGGCGCTGTGTGGGGTGTCTGGCACCATTTGGGGTGGCTGTCGCAGCCCCTGAATGGGGCTCAGCCCATGGGCACCACCTGGGCTCTCTCTGTCCATCCTCATGCACCTGCAGCCACCCAGTGCCCTCCCCACGACCCTGGCCGCCCAGGGTTTGTGCTTGCGGGGTGATGGAGGGTGAGGCAGTGCCCTGAAGACATCAGAGGAGATGCTGGGGCGGTTCCACTGCTGTGGTGGTGTGGTGGGTGACTCCGAGCTTGGATCTTCTTGTGGGAATGGTCAGAGTGAGGAGAAAACCATCCCTGGTTTGTCAGGAGTGAGGAATGTTGGTGGTGTTGTCCATGTGCTGCTGGCTGGGCTGGCCTCTGCTCCGCTTTGGTGAGATCACACCTGGAATACTGCATCCAGCTGTTGGTCCCCAGCACAGGAAAGACATGGATATGTTGGAGCAAGTCCAGAGGAGGCCACAATGATGATTATTGGGATGGAACACCTCTGCTATGAGGAAAAGCTGAGAGAATTTGGATTGTTCAGCTTGGAAAAGAGAAGACTCCGGGAAGACCTCAGGGCTCTTCCAGTGCCTCAAGGGGCTTCAGGAGAGCTGGAGAGGGACTTTGGACAAGGGTCTGGAATAGCTTCCCACTGCCAGAGGACAAGGGGGAATGGCTTCCCACTGCCAGAGGCAGGGATGGATGGGATATTGGGAAGGAATTGTTCCCTGGGAGGGTGGGCAGGCCCTGGCACAGGGTGCCCAGAGCAGCTGTGGCTGCCCCTGGATCCCTGGCAGTGTCCAAGGCCAGGTTGGACATTGGGGCTTGGAGCAGCCTGGGCTAGTGGGAGGTGTCCCTGCCCATGGAACAAAATTGGCTTTAAGGTTCCCTCCAACCCCAAAGCAGTCTGGGATTCTCCACAGCAGAGTGTCTGGCACCCTGGCTGGGGAAGGCTGGGAGCTGGTGCTGGTGGATGGTTGGAGAGGTACGAGGAGGGATTTGCTGCAGACATTGTGTCCTCCTTGGTGCCCGTGGCATGGCCCTGGCTCTGCTCTGGAGCGCCACTGGCTGGGGTGAGGCTCAGCTCCGGAGGGGCTCGGTATTGGAGCAGACAGGGCTGGCCCTTGGGGTCTCCAGTGGGGACCACAGCAGCAGAGGGGAGCCCCAAAGGGCTTTAGCTCTTGTCCTGCACGGTGGCTGTGAACACACCAGGCCCAAGAAAATGTGTCCATGTGTGTGTCCCTGGCTGTATCCATGTGTGTCCTTGTGTGTGTCCATGTCCCATCTTCCTGTCCCTGTCTCTGCCATGTCCAGAGCCCTCCCTTTGCCCCCGAACACCCACACAGCTGCAGCCCCCGCGGAGGCTGGAGCATCCCCTCCAGAGCCACTGGGCTGGTGGTCCCTGGGGACAGAGGGGTGGCACCCAGTGGGAGCTGCTCAGCACCAGCCTGGTGCCTGCTCAGCACCAATCCCCCTTTGCAAGGAGCCGTGGCCGCAGCCCTGGGGAAGGGACAGGATGGGATGGGATGGGATGGGATGGGATGGGATGGGATGGGATGGGAAGGGACGGGATGGGACGGGATGGGACGGGATGGGACACAATGTTTCTGCAGCCCCCACGGAAGCAGTGCAACTCTGCCTTGCAGCGCAACCATGAGCGCGGGCTCGATTGAGCAGGAGCCCTCGCGCAAGCTGGGCTGCTGTGGGGTGCCCCTCATCACCGAGGACATGCAGTCCCTGGCCATCCGCACCCTCTCGGGCACCGACATCACCAAGCACTATGACCTCATCCGCGAGCTCGGCAAGGGCACCTACGGCAAGGTGGACCTGGTGTCCCACAAAAGCACAGGTGAGGGGAATGGGGCGTGTGCCGGGAGCAGAGTGCCCGGTGTGTCCCAGCTGAGGGCTCACTCCTGTCCCCTGCCATCTGCAGGCACCAAGATGGCCCTGAAGTTCGTCAACAAGAGCAAAACGAAGCTGAAGAACTTCCTGCGGGAATTCAGCATCACCAACACGCTCTCCTCCAGCCCCTTCATCATCAAGGTCTTTGACGTGGTCTTCGAGACCGAGGACTGCTACGTCTTCGCTCAGGAGTACGCCCCCGGCGGGGACCTCTTTGACATCATCCCGCCTCAGGTGGGACCCCTGGCACCTCCCGTAGGAGCCTTTGTGGGGTGTGGGGCTCAGGGGGTGCTGGGCAAAGCTGCCCCTGTGGGGGGGAGGGGGGGCAGGTGTGGGGACTGGGCACCTCTATCTGGGCTAGGCTTGACCACAAGCACCTACAAACAAGTGTGGGACCCAGCACCCATCCCCTGGGTGGCCTAAGATCCAGAACCTATCCCTAGGATGGCCTGAGACCCATCACCCTTCTCCTGGGGAAGCTGTGGCTGCCCCATCCCTGGCAGTGTCCAGGGCTAGGTTGGACAGGGCTTGGAGAACCTGGGACAGTGGAAGGTGTCCCTGCCCACGGCAGGGGGTGGAACTGGATGATCCTTAAGGTCCCTTCCAACCCAAACCAGCCTATGGGGAGCCTGAGACCCACCCCCCATCCCTTGGGTGGCCCAGGACCCACCACCATCCCCTGCCTCAGGGCACCCAGATAAAAGCACCCATGACCATGGGGCCACAGAAACGTGGGTGCCCGGGCCGGGTGGGACCCCACTGGGCTCGGTAGCGGGTGGCTGACGCCGTGTCCCCCCCGCAGGTGGGGCTCCCCGAGGAGCTGGTGAAGCGCTGCGTGCAGCAGCTGGGCCTGGCCCTCGACTACATGCACAGCAAGAGCCTGGTGCACCGGGACATCAAGCCGGAGAACGTGCTGCTCTTCGACCGCGACTGCCGCCGCGTCAAACTGGCCGACTTCGGCATGACCCGCAAGGTGGGCTGCCGGGTCAAGCGCATCAGCGGCACCATCCCCTACACGGCGCCCGAGGTGTGCCAGGCCGGCCGGGCCGAGGGCTTCGCCGTGGACACCAGCATCGACGTCTGGGCTTTCGGGGTGCTCATCTTCTGCGTCCTCACCGGGAACTTCCCCTGGGAGGCGGCGGTGGCGTCCGACGCCTTCTTCGAGGAGTTCGTGCGGTGGCAGAAGGGGCGGCTGGCGGGGCTGCCCTCGCAGTGGCGGCGCTTCACGGACAGCGCCCTGCGCATGTTCCAGCGCCTGCTGGCCCTCGACCCTGAGAAGCGCTGCCCTGTCAAGGAGGTTTTCTACTTCATCAAGTGCGACCTCATGGCTGAGGTGCGGTGCCGGCCCTCCTACCGCTCCCGCAAGCACGCCAGGGACAAGCTCCCGGCCGGCTCCCACTGCCACGAGGCCACCGGCTCCTGCACCCCCGCCCCGCTCAAGAGGACCGTCCTGACCGAGGGGAGCGGAGCGCGCGGCCCCGAGCCCGGCGCAGCCGCCCCGGGCACGGCGAGCAGGACAGATGGACGGCAGGACAAGGGCAAGGGGCAGATGGTCCTGGCCACAGCAATAGAGATCTGCGTGTGACGGCGGCGTGTGGCATCTGCACGACCCGCCCCGTCCCCCCGCCCTGGGGACAGGGATGGGGGGAGCACATCGTGGTGGTGGTACGAGCCGGGACCGGGCTCTGGGTCTCCCAAAGGAAAAAAAAAAAGGAAAAGAAACACAATGGAAGAGGAAAAGGACAGAACTGTTTGCGCTCTGTAGCGCTGAGGATGCCGATCCCCCCGTGCCGCCTGGGCAAGGCCAGTGGCCGGAGCCCAGGCGAGGGCACCGCTCGCTGCTGGGGAGGCTGGGGGCACCCACAGCCCTGCCACGGCTGTGCTGCCCCCTCCAAGGCTCCCCCCAGGGTGGCACGGGCAGGGGTGTCCCAGCACGGGGAGGAAGAGGCAGGGACAGTGGGTAGTGGGTGGCCCACTGGCTCTGCCTCCACCCCGTGCTCGACCCCTGTCCGGGGAGCAGGAAGGCCGATGACCCTGCACCGTGGAGGAGGCCTTTGGGGAGGTTTGGGTGGGTGGTGATTTGCCCTCTTCCGCTGGTCCCTGCCGCACTGCTGGGGACTGGGAAGGGATGGGGAGGCGGGCGCCGGGCTGGTGACAGGGAGCCGGCAGCCTCCCGGACCCCCGGCAGCCCCGGCTGCCTCCCTGTCGTGGGAGGTGCTGGCAGCCATTGATGTAGCAAGTGTCCCTGTCTGTGTGTCATTGTGTGTCCCAGCCACTGCCACTGGCAGCCCCTGTCCCCTGCCCTGCCCCACACGGCTCAGGCCCTGCCGGAGGGATGGGTGCCCTCTGGCCAGAGCTGCGCTCCGGGCTGCGGTCAGTGGGCGCGGTGCCGGCCATCCAGCAGGTTGGATGCTCAGGCCGGGCTGGCTCTGCCCTGCTGGCGTCCCCGTGTCCCCTCTGCAGACTCTTTGTACCCAGGGACTGGAGGAGGTGGCGGCGGTGCACCCCAGGCTGGCCTGCACACCCCGGGAGCAGGGGAGGGGGCCCCGAGTGGCCTCCCGTGGGCCCGCCTGCTTCCCCGTGCTGTCCCCATCACCCCTCCTTGCTGTCACCCCTTCCCCAGACCTGTCACCCTCCCCTGGGGCTGGCGGGGAAGAGGCAGCGGGACAGACCCTGCCGGGGCTGGCTGCAGCGAGGCAGGGCGTGGTGGCAGGAGCCGCTGGTGGCCCCTTACCGACAAGGTCCTGGGGTGTGCGCGGAGGTCACACCTTCCCTCCTGGATTTGGGCACCCAGCAGAGCGGGGAGCTCACCCCGCCGCCGCGGCGGGGAGGCTGTGGGGGCACCCCAAGGCAGGAGCACCCTGCTGTGGTTCGGGCTTCCCTCCCATGAGGTGGGTGCCGCGGGGCCGCCCCGGTGCCCCAATTCCCCACAAAGGGCTATAACGCTTTCCAGCAGCAGCAGCAGCAGCAGTTTACAGAGCAGGGGCCGCCCCCGCCCCCGCCGTGCCCCCGTCCCTGGCACCCCCCGGGCCCGGCGTTAGACGTAGCATTGCCCCACGTAGAGAGCTAGGCACCGGTTTTACTCCTTTTTGCCTTAGGTCCCTCGATGTCCTCGATCTTTCGTGCAATAATGTAGATAAGGGATCCCGGCCGCCCCGGGAGGGCTCGGTGGCACCTCTCTGGGAGGGCTTGGTGGCACCGCCCGGGGTGTGTCCCAGGGGGTGCCCGGTGTGATTTCTGTCCCCGTCGAGGTCGCTGTGTCCGTAGGTTGTCAGGTTTTTATTTCCAGTTCCCTCATCTGTCGGGTTTCGGACCTTCTTCCCGTAGGAGAGGCTGTAGTGTCACAGACGTTACCTCAGTTTGTCACTGTTGAAAAGGATTAAAAAAAACCACAACTGAAACCATAAAAAATGACAAAATACATAGTTATAAAAGCAACAAAAAATTTCTCAATGGCGGTGAAGACTTTTTTTTTTATTAAATGAAGGAAACATGATGCTGCTTGTGCGGGGGTGGAGGGCATGGCCTCTGCCCTGCCGTGGCTCAGGAGTGGCTGTCCCTCCACTTCCACCCTGTCACCATGGCCACGCCGGGAAGGCAGGGAAAGGATGTGGGGAACAGCACGTGGGTCAGGTTGGCAGCACCCATGGGTGGGGGCACCCAGCGGCCCTCGGTGCAGCCCCCTCCGAAGAGCCAGGGCTGCCTGATGCCAAATGTATTCCAGCCACGTCCGCAGGCTAATTTCAATTTCCTGGTAATTATGCAAATGAATGTGGATTTAATTAAGGGCAGATTTCATTAAAGTCTTCTTGGGGAAATGAGAACAGGGTGGGGGAGAGCGAGGAGGAGGAGGAGGCAGTGGCAGAGAAACAGAGTTGAAGGCAGCGCCTGCCCCGGAAGATAAATGGCCACAGGGGATGCGGAGGGGATGGATGGGATCCTTTGGGAGTGGGGGTCCCACCTGCCCCTGCCACGAGACCCCATGGCAGGAGGCTCAGGGCCCCCAGGGCAGAGCTGTGTGGGGCACGGCTGGGGGCAGTGCCAGGGATGGAGCCCGGGCAGTGCAGCAGCGGCTCCTTGGTGCATCCCAGCCCCGCTGCGGGGACAGGGCAGCGACTCCTGCTCATCCCCTGCTCCGGCAGCGACGGCCCCCGGCTCCTTCCCTCCCACCAGGGCAGGAAAAGCATTGCTCTGACACGTGATTCGTATTTTTCTCTTCCCCAGCTAAAAATACAGATTTGGCCACGCCGAGAGGTCTAGGAAATCAATGTCATTGTCACCAGGCGCTGGCTGGCAGGACCCTCCCCTCCCCGATCCAGACAAAAAAGAGAACGCTGCCATTTGACGTCTCCGAGCCGAAGCGCTCGCGCGGCTCCAGCGGAGCCGCCTTTAATCCAAAGTGAAATGGGGCTAATTTTATCCCGGCAAGGTCGGGATGCTGCGAGCCCAGCAGCACCCGCAGGGCAGGAGCTGCTTGTCTCCAGGCAAAAGCTTCAGCCCTAAAAAACGCAGCTAAAGTTTGCCAAGCCACCACCTGCACGGCAAAGGTGTCACCTGCCTGGCAAAGCCACAACCTCCCGGCCTCCCCTCCGAGTTTGCTCCCCGGTTTGCCCGGGAAGGCGGCCGGACATTCCGGGGTCACGGCCGCTGACCTTGCGCAGTCCCCGAGCAAAGGATGAGCAACACAATCACTGCTCTGAAAGGAAAATAATCCTCGATTGGGACAGATCCTGGAGGAGCGGAGGGAAGAGGGATGGGGCGGCAGGTGTTGAATGGTGTGGGTGTGGGTGCAGCATCCCGTAAAGCCAGATCCTTCCGAGCTGGGAAGGCCAGGAAGGCCTGGCTGTGACACTCAGCTGCTGCTCCCGCCTGGGATTTCATCCACCCCTCGATTCCGGAGCTGGATTGTGCCCGGTTTTCCTCAGAGACACTTTGTGAGGCACTGCAGCCCCAGCTAAAACACTGGGGGTTGGGAGTAAAAATAACTGGGAATGATCCGCTCGTTGGGAGCACAATGATCAACGCCAGGCTGGCATCACACGAAGTCCCACCCCAATCGCAAACAAGCCCTTTAAAAGGGAATATTTTGCCACTAGGACGGTGCTTCAGCTCCCTGCTGACTCAGGAGGGGCCGTGGGATGAGGAGGGAGTTCCCACGCATCGCAAACAGGGAGGGGAGCGCAGGGTCCTCGCTGCCGGGGGCTTCCCCAGCCCGGCTTGGGGACACGGGGGGACGCGAGCTCGGCATGGGGAGCATCCATTAACTGCGCTTCTGGGGCTGATCCGCTTTCAAGAACTTCCAAAAATAGCGGCGGCACGGCGCTGGAATGGGCGTCGGGAGGAAGTGTGACTCATGTGCCACCCGGCGCCCCGGCGGAACCGGGCGGGCGCCCGAGCGGGAATGCGGGAATGCGGGAATGCGGCAGGAACGGGAGCCGCGGCAGCAGGCACAACGGCATCCCGATGCTCTTTCTGGTGGCAGCAGACTGCCCACGGAGGGGACGCAGCTCGGGCTCGTCCCTGCCTGTCCTTCCCGCGGGGACCCTCTGCTGTCTGCGATTCCAGCTGCCAGGGATGATGGACAGATGTCAGTCAAGGCCTGGCAGCGGCCAAGGGCCCCAGCGGGAATGACCTGCTGGAGACAGACAGCAAAGACTGTCCCGAGGTGGGGAAAAGCCCAGCCTGTGCCGCGTGGGGAGGCTCAGCCGGCCCGTGGCTGGCGGCTGGAGGGAGAGGTGACCTTGTGTGACAATCCAGCCACCGGTGGGAAGAGGAAGAGCAGAGCCGGCTGCACCTCCAGCCCCATCCCACCACAGCTCCCAGGACCACCGTGCCTAATGGGAAGAGCCCTGCGAGCATCCCTCAGGGGACAGCTCATGGCCAGACCCTGCCAGGCGTTGGTGCCTTCGCTCCAGCCTCAGCCAGCCAGGGGATCTTGGCACGGGGCAGAGGGAACCAGGAAGCTGAGCAGGAATCTCTGCTGGCATCTCCCACTTGGCCCTGTGCTCCCTACAACGGGTTTGGATACGTTTTTTCACCCAAAGGTGGTTTTTCCCCATGGAAAAGGCAGTGTGTTCAGCAGGGGCTTTTGGCTGAAGGATGGGTGGGGGTGTCAGCTTTGGGAGGAGGGGGTTGATGGCAATTTTGGGGTGCCAGGGCCTGGGGGAGGGATGGGGAGCACCCCCAGCCCTGAACATCCCCCACCCTCCAAAGGGGTGGGTTATGGGCTCCAGCTCGCAGGCCTCCCACGTTGCCATGACAACTGAAGCATCCCACTTGGCAGGGATGGGAGATCTCCTCCGTCCCATCACCACCCCGCCTGGACATGGCTCTGGATCTGGCACAGGCAGCATCCCAAACCCAGGCAGGAGCACAGGGTGCTATTCCTGCTGGCTCTGAGGGCTGGGCCACGCTCCTCCTGATCCAGCCCCTCCTTCACAGCCCTCCCAGAGCCACAGGGCTGCCAGGGCAGGGGCAGGAGAGATTCCTGCTTTTCAGATGCGGATCTTCCCATTCCAAACCCTTCCACCTGCTCTGGATTTGTGGGGTCCCGGCAAGCAGAGCATCCTCCAGGCTGCCTCCAAACCCTCCTGTCTTCTCTGGGGGGGACACGGACTCTGCTCCCCCAGCTGCCCCAGATTTGGGGGCAGCAGAGCCAAGGGTGTCTTAATTAATTAATTGTTACCCCAATTAATCAGAGCATCCTCATGGGCAGCTCTTGCTTTCTGCAGCCTCCCAACCCCTCAGCTCTGAGCCTGGAGAGATCCTGAGCTAATTCCTCGCTGACAGCAGTGGCACAGGGCTGGGGAGAAGCTTAGCTCCTCGTCTCAGGGGTTGCTGCACCTCCAGAAAAGTCGCATTTGAAGAGCATTAATACAAGATTAATTGAGGTTTTAATAAACAGCGAATCGAGCGCTAATGGAGCCCAACTTGTAAGCCATGTGTAACACCCCGGGGCTTAAAGGCATGCAGAACATGGCTGGAACACGCTGAAAGGGGATGTTAATCACCTTGTAGCCCTGAAGACACGCAAGGGGAAGGGAACGTGGGGGAAAGGCTGCAGGTGAGCCTGGGGTGCGGCCTCACCCCTCACACTGCTTCAGGGCACGGGGATTCACAAGCGTTTCCCCCACCCCAGCCCTGGCAGGAAGGCAGGCAGAGGAATTTGGGACACCTGAGTGCCCCTGGGGCTGGAGCCACAATGAAGCAAGGCCAGTTTATAAGCGATGGCCAGAGGCGCCCTGAAGTGGAGCTACCCCCAGTCATGGAGTAGGGGTGGGTAACTGGGGACCAGCTGGAGGGGGCAAACCCTGCAGCTGGCCTGGGGTCCCTCTCCTGGGGCTACACCACCCTCCTGGACAGGAGTCCATCAGCCTTTCCCTGGCTGAAGCCTCACCACTTCCTCCCTCCACTCCCAGATCCCATAATCCCAGACAGTGATTTCGATTCCCTCCATCACCTCCAGCCTGAGCAGGGTCCAGCTCCCTCAGCCTCTGCTGGCCTCGCTCCATGTGCAGCCACTCAAGGGATGGGCCTGGTTTGAGGAGCAGTGCCAGGAGCCTTTCCCAAGGACCAAGGCCTAGTTCCAAAGTCCCCCTTTACCCTGGGAGTATGGCTGGCTCTGCTGAGCTCCCAGGTCATGTCTGCCCCTCAAGGCTGGCCAGGATAACTGGTGTGTGCCAGGGCTGGCTGGCTGCCCCCCACACTGCCCAGACAACTGGCTTGGCTTCAGGGCCAGGGGGACTCCAATATTTGGAGGCTACCAGCTGTGCTGGCTGGAGGCTGTGGGCTGGACATCGAGCCTGGCCATGGCTGTGTGGGAGCCCAGCAGCTCAGGATGGATGGACTGTGGTAGTTCAGTGGTCAGGAGCTTCTCAGGGGCCTTCAGTTTGCTCCACAGCACCTCAGTCACATCCACGTGTTTGGATATCCCACTGTGGGGGAGGGAGCAGCTCTGCAGGACCCCAGGGCAGCAGGGTTGAAGCAGCCCAGGATTCTCTGTCAGGACCTGAACACCATCCTGGCTTCCCAAGGAGTCTGGATCCTGGGGAAGGCAGGCCTGGGGTAAGAGACTGGGACCAGCACAACAGTCCCGTTTGTCTCAGTGACCTCCCTGCAGGATGATGCATCCAGCTCCGAGTCCCTGCCCAGCCTTCCCACCATTCCTGGGAGCCACTTGTTCCTGCTGCTCCACAGCCCTCAGGGAGACATTTGCTGGCCAGTGCTGTGAGAGGGAATCAGCCACCACCAGCTCAGGATCTTCTGCCAGAGCTCTGGCAAGGAGAAGCCCCACACCCAGAGTCACCATGCAGAGCTGGAACTGCAGCTGGTGGGTGTTAAGGGTTCCAGAGCTCCAAGAGTTCCTGCGAGGCACAAGCCAAAAGCACTCTCCAGTCTCCAAGCAGTGGCTGCCAGCTGAGGGACAATGGCCAGCTGAGGCAAAGGAGCAGGGACAGCCATTCCACCCCACCCTGCTCCCTCCTTCCCTCTCCTCTCTGTCCCTTGCAGTCTCTCAGGTGTCAGTGCCAGGCAGGTCAGCCAGTACATCACAGCATCCAGATGACAGAATTCCAGAATAGTTCAGCTTGGAAGAGACCACTGGAGCTCATCTGGTCCCACCTCTCTGCTCAAGCAGGGTCCCCCAGAGCACAGGATTGTTTCCAGGTGGCTCTTGAGTATCTCCAAGGAAAAGAACCCTCTGGGCAGCCTGGGCCAGTGCTCGGTCACTGCACAGGGAGGAAGCTCTTCCTCACGTTTATGGTTGAGTGGGAATGGTCAGAAGTTGGACTCATTGATCTCGGAGGTCTTTTCCATCCCTAATGATTCCATGCCCAGGTGGAACTCCCTGGGCTCAGTCCCTGCCCGTGGCTCTGGTGCCATCGCTGAATCCCACGGAGCAGAGCCTGGGCCCTGCCCTGAGCCCTCCCTGCACACAGGGACACCCAGGGCTGAGGGCTCCTCTCAGCTGGGGCTCCTCTCGAGGCTGAGCAGCCCCAGCTCCCGCAGCCTTTCCTCACAAGGAGGTGCTCCAGGCCCCTCACCATTGCCTTGGGCAAACCAGTCACAAACAGGCCCACTGAAGCCACCTGAGGATCTTGAGCACCTGCAGCATCTTGGTGATCTTGCTGCACACACGTTTTCATCTTCAAAATCATCTTTGAAAGCTCACAAAGATGTCAGGAGGTTCCCAATGGCCAGAAAATGGCCAATATCCCACAGGTGTGTGAGGAGGAGACTCCAAGGGTCAGATCCATCGGTTCACCTGGCAGAGCAGCCAAGCACAGCCCCAGGACAGGGCCAGGAGCTCAGCAGAGCCCCAGCTGAGGCTTAAATATCCCCAGAGCTGAGGGGATGATGGATGGATGGATGGAGGGAGGGATGGAGGGATGGATGGAGGGATGGAGGGATGGATGGATGGATGGGTGGATGGATGGATGGATGGATGGATGGATGGATGGATGGATGGATGGATGGATGGATGGATGGATGGAGGGATGGATGGATGGATGGAGGGATGGATGGATGGATGGAGGGGTGGATGGAGGGATGGAGGGATGGAGGGATGGATGGAGGTGGATGGATGGATGGATGGATGGATGGATGGATGGATGGATGGATGGATGGATGGAGACCCATCCTACAGCCCCTCAGCTGAGCTCCTCAGGAGTTTTTGCAGGACCAGCAGCCCCAGTTTGACCCCACACATGTGAAACTGTCCTGGCAGAACTTCTGCCTTGGTTTACTGGAACAAACTGGTCACTCTTGGGGACGGGCAGTGGTGTTGCTGCTGGGCTGTGGCCAGGGCCAGGTGGGCCCAGACAAGGCACTGCCAGCCCTGGTCTCCTGCATGACCCAGTTAGAGCACCCAAGGAGCTCCTGTGCCGTATTCCTGGCTGAGCAGCGCTGTTCCCTGGTTTAATTACCCGCGGGTGACTCATCCCGGCCCCGTTTATCAGCGCCCGCACACAAAGCGCCCTTTGTGCTCCTCCAGCCCTGCCGGGGGGGACTGCCAAGGACCAATTAATCACCAGCTCCTGCTGTGACAGGCCTGGAGATGGTGCCCTGGGAAGAGGGAGATCAAGGATTGGAGAAAGGCCATTGCCTGCCCCATGGGACAGAACTGGGACTGGAGCCCAGGTCCTGATGCCAGCCCAGGAAGATGGTGAGGCACATACATCCCTGCCAGGGCCCAGCCACCAGCCCTGTCACATCGCAGGCATGGAATGAGAGTTGGGTTGGAAGGGACCTTAAAGGTCATCCAATTCCCCTGCCATGGGCAGGGACACCTTCCACTAGCCCAGTCCAACCTGGCCTGGGACACTGCCAGGGATCCAGGGGCAGCCACAGCTGCTCTGGGCACCCTGTGCCAGGGCCTGCCCACCCTGCCAGGGAACAATTCCTTCCCAATATCCCATCCAGCCCTGCCCTCTGGCACTGGGAAGCCATTCCCTGTGTCCTGTCCCTCCATCCCTTGTCCCCAGTCCCTCTGCAGCTCTCCTGGAGCCCCTTTAGGCCCTGCAAGGGGCTCTGAGCTCTCCCTGGAGATCAGCAGTGGCTCTTGGCCAAGAGAGGTGCTTTTGGCTCTGTCAGCCAGAGCAAGGCAGATATCTGTGGGCATGGGAGGTGCGTGGCACAGGATTATCGAGTTTGGTGAGTGTGGATGATCCAAGGACAGCTCCAGCAGGTCCACCCTCCCTCCTCCTCCTCCTGCTTCCTGAGCCAGCCGTGGGCCTCAGGAGATGAAACCCAAGTGCCCAGTTTCGAGTTTGCTGGGAGGGCAGCAGATCCTGTTGGCGGAGCAGTGCTGTTGGTCTGAGTGCTGACATGGACATTCCCAGGGCTCAGCAGGGCTCATGTGCACAGGGCTGGAGCAGAAACTTTTGTGGGGTGGAAGAGTCAGTCTGGGCAGGCTGGAAGTGCTCAGCAGTTGATGTGTCTGCACTGGTGGCTGCAGAGGGTCAGCAGAGCTGGCACCCAGCTCCCTCAGCAGCGACTGGGTGCTGACCCTGGCTCAGAGCCACCCAGAGAAGGGCAAGGCAATGGCAATGAGCTGCTCCTACAGTTCCCTGCCAGCTCAGCCCCTGCACCTGCCCTGCTCGGGCTGCTAAGGGGAGTGATACAGTCCCCTCAGATCACCTGTCGGGGTGTCAGTGTCCCACTGCTGCTGGGGACAGCCAGGCAGGAATCCCAGGCCTGGCTGGTGAATGGTTAAATCTGTCCCTGGCACAGAAGAGCTACAAAGCTGCAACATGAGTGAGAGTGAGGCACTGCCCGTGCCCTCCATAGGGGAAAGCAGCCAGCACATCCCTGGGGACACCAGTCCTTCCTGAGGAGGAACAAAGGGCTCACCTGAGATCTCCCCAGGCGTGTGAATGAATAAAATGTGCCCACCCCAGGGGGCATGGGGAGCTGCTCTGCACCCCAACACTTGCCCCTAAAGGGAGCTGATCAGGCTGGGAAGATGGGATATCAGCACCAGGCACTGTGTTCCCATTTCTGCCATGGCAGGGCCCTAAGGAGTTAACAGCAAATGCCACCTCCTGTATTTTATCTCTCCTCCATTGAGGCAGCTCTGACACTGGCAGCAGAACAATGCAAAATTCTGATTAGCTCTGGTTTTCCAGCAAGAGGGGAGGCACAAGAGGGTGGGGAATTAATACTATTCTGCATAATTTTTAATCTAAATTCCATTTCTTTTCTTTTCTTTCTCCAGGAAGCAAACAATCTAGGGGGTTTTGTACTCAATTTCTTGCTTTCATAATCTAAATGAATTGTTTGCAAGTAGGAGCCAGCTGCAAAGCTGGCAATCTCGGATCAAATCTGCCTTTCTCCTAGTTCTTTCAATCATTAATTTGCTCCTCAACTCTGATTAGCTAATCCTGGCTGCCTTGTGGCAGTTTCCAGGGAAAAACAGTGCGAGAGAGCTGCAGCTCCCATTGCCGGAGCCGGAGCTGACGGCCGGGTGATGGGATTGATTCCTGGTGGGTCGTGGTGCTTCTGGTTGTCACTTCTCCAGAGACAAGTGGGGTATTCTCTAGGAGAAGAGGCTGGCAGGGTTATTTCTGGAATGCTGGCATTTTGGAAATATCAGAGGATGATGCTTTCCCCTGCTCTGCGCAGGGTGTGCGAGTTTGTTACGCTGAGATTAATTAGCTGGGCTTTAAAATAGGAACCCAAGGCACCGCAGCAGATCCTTGCTTGGAGATATCTGGGTGCTGCCCCATTTTTGGGATGTTGCTGCTGTGCCTGGGGGATGTGGCAGAGCAGCCACCTCCATTTCCTCGATGGGAAACTGAGGCACGGGGCTTTGCCTGCTGGTGGGTGGAGGCTCAGACAGCTCAAGCCTCAGCAGGGATGTCTGGAAGGGGATGGGAAATGGGATGTGTTTTGTGCCAGGCCCCGATTGGTTACACTGTGAATTAATCTTTACTCAGAGAGTGCTGAGGCCCTGGCACAGGGTGCCCAGAGCAGCTGTGGCTGCCCCTGGATCCCTGGCAGTGTCCAAGGCCAGGTTGGACGGGGCTTGGAGCAGCCTGGGACAGTGGAAGGTGTCCCTGCCCATGGCAGGGGGTGGGATGGGCTTTAAGGTCCCTTCACACCCAAACCATTCATAATTCTCTGATTTTATGAATTAATTCTATGAATTAAGAGTCACGGGCTCAATTTCTGGGAGTGCTCCTGCCAAGCCCAGATGGGCTGGGGGTGTCCCACTGCGATGTCACCTCCCCAGGCTGACTGCTGGCACTCACCAGAGCATCCCCTCATGATGTCCAGCTCCCTGCGATCCCAACCCCACGGGTCTGAGGGCCCAGGTGAGAGGGACAGGGCTCTGTGACCCTTGTGTCACCAGGCTGGCCAGGTCAGGGCTGCTGCCGGCCCCATGTGCCCCTTCCTGGCATGCAGCTCCACGGGGCTGGTCCCTCAGCTGCTGTTTTTATTCCATTCCTTTTCCAGATCAAATTCCCCAAGTGCTGGGGGTGGATCCTTTTAATTTTCATTTGTTTCAAAGCCGTACAGGGCTCACAAGCATGACAGAAATGTGCCTGGAGTGCAGGAAATGGCCTACTTAGCTGCAGGAGCAGAGCAGGCTCCTCTGGCACGCTGACTCCAAGGACCCCGTTCTCCCCAGGGACCAGGGCAGCTGCCTGCTTCCCTCTCCAGCTCCTTCCTCGAGATGTTTGGTCCTAGCACAAAGCCCAAAGAGCCCAGGCAGGCAGAACAGTGCTGGGGAGCAGAGGTTGGGAGAAACTTCCAAGGTTGGACAGGGCTTGGAGCAAGCTGGGATAGTGGAAGGTGTCTCACCCCCACGGCAGGCTGTGGGACTGGATGACTTGCAAGGTTCCTTCCAACCCAAACCAGTCTGGGATTTCTGTGATTCTGACACTGCAAAGCTGTGTGAGGCCAGAACAGGCCTGTCTGTGTCCCCCCTCACACCCAGCTGGCTGTGACAACCTCTTCTGGCTGTTCCACTGTAGTTTAGAGAAGGGCAAGGGCTTTGTTAGGACTGGTACCTGCTGAGGAAGCAGAGCTTGCAGGGCCAGACCTCCACAGCTTTGGGACTTACTGGGCACTTTCATGTCATCTGCAAAGGGACAGAACTCAGAGGTGTCACCTTCCCGCAGTTTGTGAGAGCTGGGAAGGAGGAGGGCTCATCCCAGGCTCTTCCAGAGGGAAAGGCCGTGCAAAGAAAGGGTTAATGTGCCCACAGCACCCAGAGCTGGGCTGGCAGGGAGCTCTGCCCTCACCTCTGGGACACTCACAGGGACTGTTTCCTGCCACCTCTGCCAGGGCTGGAACTAGAAGCATGCACAGAATGACAGAATTTCCTGAGCTGGAAGGGTCCCACAGGGATCAGAGTCCAACCCCTGGCCCTGCACAGACCCCCCAACAACCCCACCCTGGGCATCCCTGGCAGCGCTGTCCAAACGCTCCTGGAGCTCTGGCAGCCTCGGGGCCGTGCCCATTCCCTGGGGAGCCTGGGCAGTGCCCAGCACCCTCTGGGGAAGAACCTTTCCCTGATCTCCAGCCTGACCCTGCCCTGGCCCAGCTCCAGCCGTTCCCTGGGTCCTGTCCCTGGCACAGGGAGCAGAGATCGGAGCTGCCCCTTGGGAGGAGCTGCAGCCCCCACTGAGCTCTGCCCTCAGGCTCCTTCTCCAGCTGAACAATCCAAGCGCCCTCAGCTGCTCCTCAGACCCTTCCCCATGCCAATGCCCCTCCTTTGGACACTCTCCAACAGCTTCAGATCCTCCTGATATTGTGGCACCCACAACTGCCCCAGAGCTGAGGTGAGGCCGCACCAAAGCAGAGTCTAAGTGTTTCCCTTAGCAGGGCAGGTAGGAACAGGAGGCTCCCTGGGCTGAGAAGAGCCTTTCCTATAGGAAAAAGAACCCAGTGGGTCCCAGGAAGGCTAAGGACCTTTATATTAACACCAGCTTCCTTTCCTCAGGGCTCCTGGAAAGGATCACAGGATCAGCAGCTGCTGAAGGAGGAGGAGGAGGAGGCAGGGCCGTGTGCCCACAGGAGGGGGCAGGATGTGGGCTGGCACAGTCCATAACAGGGCTGCTGGAGCAGAGGCAGGTGAACATTGAGCTGTCCAGCTTTTGATCTGATTGAACAGCTCGGCCTGGTGCACTGAACCCTCCAGGGATCCAGCTTTCCCACGGACTATTTCCGTTTCATTTGCTGTGGGTTTGTCTTTGGTTCAAAGAACACAGGAGCAGCAGCAAGCAGAGTCTCTCCATGAAGTCTTTGAGGCCTGAGGGAGATGGAGTCCCCAGGCACCTGAGAGACACACAGCAGTGAACACCTGCCCCTGGATTTGCTTCCCGAGGTTTTCCCAGCCAGATGAATGCTCCAAGCTTTGCTCCATGAAGCAGATTTGTGCTCCACACAAGCAGATTGTCTCTAGATGAACTCCACTGGGAAGCACAGCCACAGTTCAGAGGGGTTTGTTTTGGGGTGCTGAGCCTTCCTCCACCACTCTCATTTCTCTGACCCATGCTAATGCCACGCTTCAGACTTTGTGTTTTAATTCCAAACAAACAGAGCTCTTAGAGCTGGCTGTGCCTGGGTGTCCATCTCCACAGTGACATCCAAGGCTGCCTGGGGGCCTTGCCCATCTCTGCTAGCAATCCTGGGATTCAATTCGGTGGATGCTCTCTGATGTCAGGGAGTCAAAAAGGCAGCAGAGCAGCTCCTGGGCCTATGGAGAAAACAAGGAAAGGGTTGGGGGAGAGCTGTAAGTTCTGTGCATGGCAAAGAAACTTCTTTGCAGAGGCTGTTTCCAGGCTGGATGAATCCCAGCACAGAGGCAGCTGTGAGTGTCCCACAGCAGGAAACCCCCTGCTCGTGGTGATGCTCAGGAGTTGTGTTTTCAAGGAACTGAAGAAAAGCAACACCATGCAAGGTGCTAAGGGGGAAATCTCCTCCCTCCCTGGCTGCTCTGCCCGTCCCTCCCAAACCCAGCCCTGGAGCAGCCCTGGCCCGGCTGTTTCCGAGCTGGAGAGGCCAAAGTGTGCCAAGGGCTGCAGGCCCAGTCTGCAATCCTGGCTGTGCTAATGAGCACCACATCCCCAAAGCTCTGGAGGTGCTGCGCTGCCGCCCACCCCACACAGCCCTCGGGCCCTCCTGCCAGCCCTGCCTCTCCTCACAGCTTTTTAGTCTCTTTTTTTGGGACTCCAGCCCTTCTGCCTCCTGCTGAGGGGCAGAGGATAATGCCAAGAGGGGCTGGGAGGTGTTTTCCCTGCATTGCTCTGCTCCAGCCCCAGGTTTCAGGTGTCTGCAGGCAGGGGGATGCAGCAGCAGCCGCTGTGGCTGCAGGCAGAGTGGAGGGATTAGTGCTGCCAGGGGAGGCTGGGCTGCTCCCCGTGGGCTCTCACTGAGGGACAGAGACTGGTGGCAGCTCAGTGATGTCACCGAGGGACAGCCACTTTGTCCTCACAGTCCCATCCCAGCCACAGTCACTGCTGCAGGTGAGGGGAAACGTCCAGCCCCAGGACACCCCAGTCCCAAAGCTGAGCACAGCACTCCCTGACCACTCTCTTATCCCTGCAGACATCCCACTTTGGGCATGGACCAGCTGCAGGGACATCTGGGCCAGCCCTGTGGAAGTTCACCAGCCCCTAATGGTGGCACCAACAAACCATGGCTGTCACTTCCAGAGGTGAGCTGTGCTGTGTGCCCTGCCATGGCACCTGCAGGTCACTGGGGAGAACAGGGAACTCCCAAAGCGTGGAAGTGTCTGCTCCTAAGGCAGGTGTTTCACCCAGGGCAGGTGAAGGTGCTCCAGGAATGCAGCAGAGCAGGCAGACAACCAGCCCAGGCAGAGACATCAGCACTGCAACAGGCCACATTTGGAAAGCTGATTTCTCATCCTATTGCCTAATCCCAAATCACACTGGGAGCGAGGATGATGTTCCATTTCACTTCCATGGCTCGACTCCACCAGGAAAGGCTGCAGCTCTGCTCATACCATGAGGATTTGAAACCCATGTTCATTTAACCCTCCTGAACTTTGCCTGATATTGTGTTGTTGCTCATTAGCTTTGCCCTGCAAAGCCTGGCTGACATTTCATAAACTCATTAGCAGGAGATCAGAGGCTTGAACATCATTCCTGGGGCCATCCTTTGAGGAACAGATTCCCCGGTGTGTTTGCTCCTCAGATCTCACTCTGATTCCTGAACCTCCCCTGAACTTGGGAGAAAA
The DNA here is from genome assembly GCF_000738735.6 of Corvus cornix cornix. NCBI lineage: Eukaryota > Metazoa > Chordata > Aves > Passeriformes > Corvidae > Corvus > Corvus cornix. The sequence goes on along the minus strand of NC_046344.1, from coordinate 14,628,865 downwards.
AGGCCCACTGGAAACCAACAGGAGCTGCTGCTGTGCTGTCTGTGCCCCCAGCGGGACGTGCTGCTGTCCCAGGACTGCATCCCTGCTCCAAACTCCGAGCTCCTGCGAGCAGTCCCTGCTTCCAGAGGGATTAGATTGCACATCCCAGGCTGCCAGAAGCAGGGAGAAGGGCTGAGCATATTTGCTTTTCCTCCTCTCTAGCACAAAAAGCCCTCTAAGCCTCTCCCTGATAGGCTCATTCCCCGGCGCCGGGAAGCAGAAGGGATTTTATGTCAGGCACAGAGATGTAATGTCCTTTCAAAAGCAAATCAGGAGACAGCCTGGACTTGCTGCCCTGTCACATTCCTTGGCAACAGCCTGGCACCCTGGCAGCAGGCAGCACTGGGCTGTGACAGCCCTGCAGCTCCGCAGAGCCGTGCAGGCAGCGCTGCCCAGGCACTGCAGCGCCGGGAATCCCACTGAGCCTTCGGAAAACGGCTGGAAACGGCAGCTGAACGGCTTTGGGGAAGTTGGGGTAGTTTTGTCTGTGCTAAAAGCAGGAACGCACACTTCAAAGAGGGCTCTGTGTCTTTTAAGGCTCAATCCTTAGAGCACTGGTGCTGAAGGCAGCAGCTCTGATGTGTTAGATGAGGTTACAAACGCATCTCGCTCTCCTGCTGGGCTTTTATTGGGAAGAAAAAGGGATCCAGAGGAGAGGTTTGTCCACTTGCTATCATTTCTCACTCTCCACAAGTCTTTTATCACAGAATCACAGAATGGTTTGTGCTGGAAGGGACCTTAAAGCTCATGGCATCCCACCCCCGTGCCATGGGCAGGGACATCTCCACCAGAACTTCACATCTCCTGGTCCCAACTCCTCAGGCTCTGCCTCCTCCATCCAAACCTCTCATTTGTTCTGAACTAAACTTTGATGATTGCAGCCAGAATTTTGAATGTATTTATGCAGTTTATTCCCATTAGCTGCCCACATGTCTAGAGCTCAGTGTTTCCTTTCTTGGGATGAATTACTGAGAAAATATTCAGCTAGACCATCCCTGGAATGGCTAATGGCTTCACTTCTCCTCTTCACTTGGATTTGGGCTTCTGAAACACAACTTTAATAACACAGGACGTGTGCCAGCTTGGCCATAGGGCTGAATGAACATTTCCTGTCACTATTTTTGACAAATATCACAGATACTTGAAATTGTTCCCTGGGAGGGTGGGCAGGCCCTGGCACAGGGTGCCCAGAGCAGCTGTGGCTGCCCCTGGATCCCTGGCAGTGTCCAAGGCCAGGTTGGGCAGGGCTTGGAGCAGCCTGGGCTACTGGAAGGTGTCCCTGCCCATGGCAGGGGTTGGGATGGGATGAGCTTTAAGGTCCCTCCCAACCCCAACCATTCCATGATTCTGTGATATTTTTCTCAGTGTTGATTTTTCACAAAGAGTAACTGAATTTCCATGGAAAATACAGAACCTTCGTCAATATCCCCTAATGTTTTGATTCAAAAACTGTGTCACCACTGTAATGTGGGAGACAGTTTGACAGGATTTTGGTCCCACCTTCCCCATGTTCTGGGCTCTCAGCCTAAGCCAAGGCTTGGGGCTGTCACCACCTCTGACTCATTAAAGTTATCATTTTCTTTGGAATTTCAACCAATATTAACAAGTTTCCTTCATCACAGGGGCACAAAGGACACATATCCATACCATAAACTTCTCTACTTGCCTGATTCTCATTTTGGGGATAAAGGAGATGCTCTGCAGTGTCCAGGACTGACTGGTTCTGCCAGCAGGCACTGGGGGCAAAGAGAAAGGGAAGCAGGGTTAGTTTGCCATGTCAGCTGTGAGCGAGGAAGATGACCCAGCTCTGGGGAGGGCTGAGCTCTGTGCCAGCAGCTCCAGCCACGGGCAGCTGTTACTGCTCCTCTTTACACAGCTAAATCCCGGGTTTTACAAAGCTTTGTGTAAATGGCTTTGCACTATTTAAATATAAACCTTCAAACAAACTGCCATGTCCAGTTGCATAATGGTGGCTCTGGGGCAGTGGGAAATGCACAAAAATGCTCTGGGCAAGGGGGTTTTTTTCTCCATGAAGATAATGTGGGTGTTTTCCCCCAGTCCCAGGATTTACTGAACTGCCTAGAGCAGCAGGCACTGCCTCACCAGTCCTGGTTTTGCTCCGGCCCTCCTCAAGCCACACACGACCTGCCCACGAAATGTATTCCAGAGAAATCAAAAGGCAAGACACCAACTTCAGAAGCGCTTTTTAAACTGACTCCGTGCACACTCGGAGCCTCAGGCTTCAAAACTCTCCGGAGGCTCTGCAAACCACTCCCTGCTCCCTGCCCCCATATCCAGGTATTGTGCGTGGCAACAGTTTTCCCTCCATTGGTTTTCAACAGCTCCGAGATTTTACACCCCATGTGTTCTTTTTTTTTCCTCTCTCTCTCTTTTTTTTAATTTTTTTTTTTTTTTTTTTATTTCTACACCTCCTTCCCCTCCAAAGCTCCCCGGGATGAGCTTCCTATAGGGATAACATCGCTCCCTGCTAGGAGCAATTAACACTTGGTAAGAATGTTTCATCAGAGAGAAAAATATCCAGCTAAGTTCCTCAGCACTTGGCTTCTGCTCTGACTGCAGCACCTCGTTTAAAGGCAGGAAGGCACAAAGCCTGGCCTAAACTCTGATTTTCTCCTGCTGCAGCTCGGTTTTGGGGGTGCTTTAGCCAAACCCTGCCTACTGAGCCGAGTTAACCAGGTGAGCTGCTAAGTCTGTGCACAACACAGCTCCTGACAACCTGAAAGTGCTTTTTAAAAGCTTAAACCATAGAGGAGTAATCACTGTGGAATCAGCATCACCTCTTAAGGCAGCTAAATCTGATTTGTCATGCATAAAAAGCAGAACATGCCTTCCTTCCAGGAGTTGCTTTGAATCTAGTGCTGTAAATTCTTGCCTCTGCCACCCTGCAGCCAGGAAATGTGGCTGTGAAAACAAGTTGTGACAGGGAAAATTCAGATGCTTTATCCCGAGCTATCCAGGCAGCCGGATGCGGACAGGACAAGAAGGGTAAGTCCCACCTCGTTTTCCCTCGTCTGTGGATAGGATGGTGTCACTTCCCTCTGTGCTCCCTCACCTCTTCCAAACACTTCCCTCTGCCCCATGAGCTCCCCCTGGCACGCTCCCAGACTCTCCCAGATTCCACTTTTGGCAGGCAACCAAACTCCCAGGCTGCTTTTGTGCCCACACCTGCATTGTTTGTGTCCCTTTTCCTGTGTTCAGTGGTTTTTGGTGCAGAAATAATGCCCTGGATGTCCAGAGAGCAGCCAGAGTGGGCCCTGCTACTGAACAACCACCACAGCAAGGAGGGGCTGGGGCTGCCTCCAAATCCCCCAGGATCTGAACTGGTTCTCTCTGTGACAAGAGCTGGTTTAGGAAAGCTTTAATACGCTCAGGACTAGCAGCAGTTACATTGGCAAAGCCCACATTGTTCCTCTCAACACCTGATTCCTCCTTATCCCAGCCCATCTCTGACATCACAGCCAGGCTTCCATACAGATGGGAACGTCCCTCCCCGTGGCACAGAGCCGGAGAAATGTAGCTCAGCCCCAGTCGCAGGGCTGGAAAATAATGCCTTCCCCGCAGTGAGGCTTCAGCAGGGCAGCTGAAATCAGGGAACTGGGCAGGTACTGGAGTCCTGGCAGAGACAGGGAGATAAATATCCAGTGATTTATCCGGGACAGAAAGGGCTGATGGAGCTGTAGGAGTAATTAACCTCTGGTGCTATTTAAATTGAAGATGTCTTGGCATGAACTGTCCTTGGGAGGCACCAGTGAAGTCAGGCTCATTTTTAACAGTTCGACGGCCTGGGAGACAATGAGGGTGTGAGCTCCCGATCTCCCTGAGCATCAGAGCCCTCCCTCCTCCCACCCTCGGGCACTCCTTGCTGCCCCTCCCTTCCAAAGGCATTTTCCATCATAGAGGCAAAACGGGGTCGTTTTTTGTAGATCTGGTTTGAAATGGGCCCTGTGATCGCTGGTTCTGGCACTGGGGGGAGAGGCAGAGTGGACCCTGCGGGTTGGCTGCGGTTTGGGGGTAGATCCGTTTGTTTGGGGTAGATCCTGCGGTTTGGGGCTGGATCCTGCTGTTTGGGGGTAGATCCGTTTGTTTGGGGTAGATCCTGCGGTTTGGGGCTGGATGCTGCCCTTTGGAAGTGCCTCCTGACCCCCGTAAGCTATGCACGTGTATTTTGGAGTTCAGCACAGAAGTTTATCCTCTGCACAGAGCAGGATGAGGGCTGAAGGTGCAGAGATTGGCACCACTCCCTGCTCAGCCCCTCGGCTCTCTGAAAGCCAGGAGAAGGCACGGGAGGTGGCTCTGGAGGGGCTGCTTGGGACTGGCCACTGGAAACACATCGAGCCTAAAGGAGAGGAAGTGCTGGGCTGCGGCTCATCCTGTTAAGCAGCACCCACGACTGTGATGCTGGGGAAAATGAAGACGTGGTGGGATGCTGAGTGACTCTCCCAGAGCTACCTCCAGCAGTGACCTCCAGGGTTCCCAAAACTCACTTTTTTTTCATTGTAAACCAGAGAAAAGAGTGGGAGAAATCTCAGCACCAAGCTCTTGGGTGACTTGCTGGTTTTCTCCCCTTGCGGAGTGGAAGCTTTGGGATGTGGCTCCCAAGGGGTGTGATTTGAAATGGATGGAAGCGAAGTCAAAATGCCGTCAGTGACATTTTTGAAAAGTTCCCAATGAAATCTCTTCCAACCATTCCTCCCAGGTGTGGCCCTGGGAGCATTTCTGCAAAGGATGAGAACGCTGAGGTGCAGCAAGGTGGATGTTCAGCTTTGATCCCCTGGTGCCTGCAAACTCCAGCATTCCTGCCCCACTGACAGCACTTGCTCCAGAGGGTACAGCCAAAGCCAGGATGGTGTTTTTGGCGTGGCTGCTGGGCTGCTCCACATGGAATGTGGCACAAAAGTGACTCTTGGTTCCTGTGCCAGAGGAAGCCATGTGTGAGAGCTGCACATGCCAGTGCCAAATACCAGCCCCGTGCAGGGAACCCTTCCCTCTGGGGAACACAGGGTTAATTGCCCTGCTAATCACTCCGTTTCACTAATCAGTCCCTGCAGAGGGGTTCTGTTTGTTTTTCCAGGCTTATACATCCTCTACCCAGCGTTTCTGGTGATTTATTTAAGAGGCTTATTTTTGATTTTGCTCTCTGGTGTTTATTTTAAGGTTTGATATTTTTTTTGCTGTTTTTTTTTTTTCCCCAGCAAACATAAAATCTGCTAAGATATTTCTCCTAGGAATTTTATTGATTCAGCAGGTCTATTCCCAAAGTGAGTCCTTATTTCAGAGAATTCCCTGTATTCACAGAACCGTGCTGCTGAGCCTTATGGACACTGCAGGTCCTTAACAAAGAACACAACTCGGGTTTTAAAGGTCCTGAGTAGAGGACACATGACTTGGAAAGTGGGGGAAACTCTCAGATATTGGGCCCTTCATGACAAGAGACACTCAGAGGCTGGAGCATGTCCAGAGAAGGGAGCAGAGCTGGGAAGGGGCTGGAGCCCCAGGAGCGGCTGAGGGAGCTGGAAAGGGGCTCAGCCTGGAGCAAAGGAGGCTCAGGGGGGACCTTGTGGCTCTGCACAACTCCCTGACAGGAGGGGGCAGCCGGGGGGGGGTCAGGCTCTGCTCCCAGGGAACAGGGACAGGAGGAGAGGGAACGGCCTCAGGCTGGGCCAGGGGAGGTTTAGGCTGGATATTGGGGAAATTCCTTCATGGGAAGGGTGGTCAGGCACTGGCACAGCTGCCCAGGGTACTGGTGGAGTCTCCACCCTGGAAGCGTTAAAAAATGTGTGGATGTGGCACTTGAGGGCCTGGTTTAATGGTGACCGTGCTGGTGGCTGGACTTGATCTTTCCCAGCCTGAACAATTCCGTGACCCAGTGACTGACCCATGACCAAGGGAAGTGTGCAGAACAGGCTGCCTTGGAGTGGCAGCTGCCTTTATCAGAGCTACAGAAAAGGAAGGTGCCCTCCCTCAGGGCAGGAGCTCCTCCTTACCTGTCCAGCAGGGAGCCCAGGGAGGTGACAGCGCTGTCCCACTGTGCTGCCAGCACCAGGCACAACCCATCCTTCAGCAGGGAACACTGCAAGAGAGGGAGGAAGAGAGCTTTGGTGCTGCTCTGCACTTGAACAAGTCTCTAAGTCTGTCTGATGGGTGAGGAACAGGAGCCACAGAGCAGCAGATCCTTCCAGACAGAGCCAGTGCCATGTCTGAGCTATTTGTGATCCCTACAGCCCACCAGTATTCCTGCTGCCCTCTCTGAGTGAAAACCAGCAGATTATCTGGGTGTGTTATTCAGTCCCAGCCTCTGCTGGAAGCAGGAACACCAAGACAGGTAAATATTGAGATATTGTAGCAGAAACACTCATTACTTGCAGCAGCCCATCTCCCTTCTAGTGAGAGAAAGCAAAGGCTGTAGCATTCACCTCTGGCTCAGCAGTGCCAGATCCTTCTGGAAAACATGCCAGCTCTGCCCAGGGCCATTTTATCTCTGACAGGAGGAAGGAGAGATGGCTTTGCTCCCCCAATGCTGATTTGTCCTTCCTAGAGAGCTGTGCACATTCCATGTGCAGAGGGATGGATCCTCGGGGGACTCCAGGGGCAGGCAAGCAGTGCTTACACTAATTGGCTGCTTGATGTAATTGCTGTTCCATACAGATGTACTTCAAAGGGATGCTGTCAGTTTTAAAAAGCCCAACCTGAAAAGATCTTACCTGCTCCTATTACAGATAACACTCAAGACTTAGAACCGAGAGCTGGAAGCCCAAATGTTTTGTGTTTTTGAAGGGCCTGCTGTGGTCTGACAGCCCTCGGGTGATTGTTGGTTTGCTACTGCCACTGTAATTACTTTCCCCCCTTGTTTACTCTCTGCTGCTGACAGCACTTTCCTCCACATTCCACCTTCCAGCTTTGTCCAGGCAAGGTTCCTGACTGGCTGGGCTTCTCCTACACCAAGAGGAAAACAGTCTGGGCCTGGTATTCTGTTGCTGTGGAGCAATGTCAGCTCAGGCCAGCAGCACATCCTGTGCCCAAACCCCAGGCTGGGGCTGCACCCACTGAGAGCCACAGAATGGCCTGGGTTGGAAGGGACCTCAAAGCCCATCTTGTCCGACCCCTGCCATGGGCAGGGACACCTTCCACTGTCCCAGGCTCCTCCAAGCCCTGTCCAACCTGGCCTTGGACACTTCAGGGATCCAGGGGCAGCCAAAGCTTTTCCATTTTTCATTTTTCCACAGCCAGGGCCTCCCCACCCTCCCAGGGAGCAGTTCCTTTCCAATATCCATCTATCCCTGCCTCTGGCAGTGGGAAGCCCATTCCCCTTGTGCTGTCACTCCAGGCCTTTGTAAATCATCTCTCTCCATCATTCTTGTAGCTCCTTCTCAGACTGGAAGGCCACAATGAGGTCATCCCAAAGCCTTTCCTCCTCCAGAGTGAACAATCCCAATTCTCCCCAGCCTTTCCTCACAGCAGAGCTGCTCCATCCCTCTGCTCATCCTGGTGCCTCCTCTGGACTCGCTCCAGCAGCTCCAGGTCTTTCCTTTGCTGGGAACCCCAGAGTTGGAGGCAATGCTCCAGGTGGGAAATCTCTGGCTCAGGCTGCAGGGCACAGCCCAAGAAGTGAAAGGGCTGTTTAGCATTGTAGAGGAGGATTAATGGGGTGTGATTACAGACGGGGAAATAGAAAACTGTATTTATATGGAGAAACGAGACAGGAGACAGCAGCAGAACACCACAGAACTGATGGCTGACTGGAATGAAACATTCAATAAATGAAGGATGGATGGGCCATTCCCATGAGGGTTATGTTCACACAGGATGGTGTCGAGGGCTCCTAGGGATGCAGGAACACCAGGAAGTGTCCCCAGTGCCCACATTACTCACCAGAGGTGCCAGGGCTCAGAGGCAGCGTTGCAATGGTGCCACCAAAGCACATTTGCTCGGGCAGCACATCAGAGCAAGGCCTCAAAAGACTCTTCTTTTGTGCCAAGGAAGCAAAGCCCAGCTCCAGCTGTTCCATACCTTTGCTGCAACACTGCCCTTGGCCCTGCCTGAGCATCTGGGAGATGCAGAGAGCCTGAGGGGAGTCCAGCACGGCCAGACGAGCTCCGGTCACCACAAAGCCGCTGCCCACGAGCTCCTCCAGCAGCTCCACGTACGGGGGGGGCTCCGAACCCTGCAGGATTATCCCGGGCAACACCAGGCAAGTGCTTTGGCAGAGGTTCTCCAGCAATGGCTGACCTGATGGGAAAAGAGCAAGATTTATTTGGTCTCTGCCCCCAGCAACTCTGAGCCCTGGCACAGACGTGCCCGTGGAGTCGGGGGCACCACGGTGGTTTGGGATGTGCTCTGGGATGTGCTCTGGGATGTGCTCTGGGATGCTCATCCCGAGCTGCTGCACGCCTTTGTGTCCCTGTCTGGAGATCACAAGACAGCAGGAGTGACCCCATTTCAGGAGTCAGACAAGGACAACTGCTGGTTTGCTACAGGAGATACTATTCCATTTTCATTTTTCCCAAGCAGAGAAAGCTGCTAATCCAGCTGCTTTTATAATCCCAAATGTAATTTGCTCAGCATACGTGAGGCTTAATGTATTTCATATTTTCCTCATGATAAATCTGTCTGTCATTAAGCAGCAGCTTTGTGATAATTATTTGCTGGAAGGAGGTTTCCTTGTGTGCAAGAGCTTCCTCTAGTGTCCAAGATGAGCCCAGAACGTGAGTGATGTGTCTGCTTTGCTGGAGGCACTTACGAGATCGTGCCTGACAGTTCAGAGATCACGTGGACTTGTTTTTCCAGGGCAGTAACTCTTTGAAATACATTTTCTGAGACACAAACACATCAGGGCTGTACACTGCTTTCCTTTTTAACTCTGCTTAGGCATCTTCAAAGCTAAGATATCCTCGTGCAGCAGGAAATTAGGGGCTTGTATTTTGAGATTGGCTCCCGACACTGAGCTGGTCAAAGCCTGCAGAGTACCTGTGCCCTCGCCACAACAAGTTGTTTTATTATTTTATTTTATGCAATCTCTTCTACAAATCAAGTGATTCAGTCACAGCAAACCTGTGCTACAGGCCTGGTGCTTTCCCATTGTGCACTAAAATGATGGGGGAAAACACCCTTCCCAAATACCTTGGGAACAAATCCTTCTTCAGTGACCCCTTGCACAAAAGTGACTTGGTGTTCACCCCAAGGGCAGAGGGACTTGATTTACCACCCACTCCTTGCACTGCTGCACCTGCAGGGATGTGACCACTGTCCCCCCCAAGTCCTGTGTCAGGCAGGGCTGGGCTGTGATTCTGTCACATTTTTATCATGCTCCTCTCCCATCCACAAACAATCCTGTGGTTCCCCTAGCTGGGAATTAATGACTGCAGTGATCAGGGGTAGCACAGGAACATTCTGAGCTGCCCTCATCAGTCCACAATCACAACTGAAGCTACAGGAGTGAGAATAGCCTGGTTCTAAACAAGGCTACTCCTCAGGGAACACCACAGGGATGCTTCACCTGGTCCCTGTGTGTTTATAAAGGCGTGGGATCAATCCACAACATCCCACAGTGGGAGCATCCCCCTGTGTCAGTGCCATCCCCTGCCCCTGCACCACAGCTGTGTTTACACATCCATCGAGTCAAATCAGCAGGAAAGGCCCTGAGAAGCTGCTGCAATCCCAGGAAGTGTCAGCCTGGCTGAGACCTCAGCTCCCAATCCAAAGTCAGCCTGGCAATAGCTGGGAGTTCATTTGGAGCTGGCAGCTTGCTCAGCAGCAGTGGGAGTTTGAATGAGCTCTCAGCCCAGCTCAGGAGAGGTCTTCTGGCCACGCTGGCAGCAGCACTCCCTGCACCAGTTGATATTTTTCTACTCCCAGCACAGAACAGCTCAGCACTGCCCAGCCCTGCCTCTCCAGGGGAGGCTCTGAATGGACACGAACCACCAAGGTTGTGCTGAGACACCTGGGAAGGGTTCAGGGAGGAACATGTGCTGGTCTCACACCAGCTGTGGTGTCAGTGCTTGTTCTGCTGCTGCTGTTAAGGTCAGCCCTTGTGGACAGCTCTGTCTTTAAAAGCCCTGAAGCTCTGGCAGGTGAAACAGTTAAAGGGCTGGACTCCCCTGGAGCTGTTCTCTGCACTCAGAGCTGTCTCTCCCTTCTGAAAGGACATCAATACCCAATCTTGCTGCCACTAGATGGTTTGTCTTGCTGTCCAGTTAATCAATAGCAGTCCCAGTCTCTAACAGGAGTTACGTTTCCTTACCAGGACTGCCTGGCTGCTCAGAGCCCAGGACACTGGGATGCCTGCCCGGGTCACGGATTAGGATCTTGCGCTGCCTCCTGATCCCCAGGCTGAGGATGGGGTCATGTTTCAGGTTATAGATCTGCAGGAGGGAAGGCAGGGAGGGAGGGAGAAGCAAGTCATGTGAGCACATTACCTAATGAGAAGGGATAACACTCCCCAAGTACTGATTCAGGCAAGCCGTGAAGCTTTTGTTGCTGTCCTGTACTTCTGTAATTGCCAGCCTAGAAAACACCTGCTTGTCTGGAGATACAAGAACATTTTGCATGCATTCTTCTTTTTGATTGAGGCTTAATTCAGTGCAGCATCTAGTCATCCTTTTCAAGGTCCCATATCCAGACATCATTCTAAGGTCTCTACTCCCAGCTTTTCAAGGCCAGGAGCTCAAATAAATCCTGTGAGGGTCTGACAGCTTTCCCCAGTGCCACACTGGGGTGTAGCAGCTCCCTCTGTCCCTGAATGAACTGGCACAGTCACGATGCCCTGCACTGAGCTGCACATCCACTTTAGTGAAGCCCATCACAGATGTGGCCATTCCCAGAGCTAATCTCCTGGGACCATCTCAGCTGGATCACCTCTGGGCCACAGCAGAGCTCAAGCATTTCCATCCCTTGGTTGAGCACATCCCAATCATTTTCACATCATCAGCCATCCCACCTTGTCCCCATCCCTGAATGATGCAAAACTGGTAAAAAAACAGCTCCTGGGTCAAGTGGGCCTCAGCAGTCAGGGTGAGGCTGCTTTCCCTGTTCCAAAGCAATGTTGATCATTTGAGCACAAGCCCTGAGCCCTCCCAAATTTACAGCAGAGGCTGCTGAACAAACAGATCTGCAGCAGCTCCTCCCCAGCGAGGCCGCCTGGGTCATACAGAGGGAGCAGAGTGTGGGAGGAACAGCCCCAGCACAAGGAAAACTCGGCAGCTGGGGAAACACATCCAGCAGCATTATCTAAAGCATAACAGCAGAGAAGTCATGGGATAGCAGGGCCAGAGGCACTGCTCTGGCACAGCAGGATAAAGCTCAGGAAAGGGCAGATTCCTACCTCTTCCTCCTGCCCTGTCTGACACTGGGCACAGCACAGCCCTTCTGGGAAAAACAGCTTCACATCCCGGACAGCCACTGGGTAGGATTTGGAGCCTGAGAGAGAAATACAATGAGAAGATTTTCTCAGGCCATGAATTAAACATTCTCTAGACTCACACTCATCTTTTGGAGAGATTGATGATGTGCAACTCACTGCAGTAATTGCTTTAAAGGCCAGCTGTTCTGTACAGTACTAGCAAACATTTTAAACCATTATATTTAGAATAGTTCCACTGCCTCCTTGGTATTTTGATTCTGTCCTACTATCACTCAGCAGCTTCTTCATGTAAACAAGACTCCTTCTATTTCCTAACAGTGGAGCTGAGGGAATCATGTTAAGGAGACTGTGAAACCTTTCAATTCCAGCTCTAAATCCTGTTGTTGCCTTGCTTCTGGATCACACCAAGCTGCTCTTACTGAAGGGAAAGAGCTACTGGTTAGTAAAATAGATGTGCTTAGTAAAATAATGCAGGTCCCAAACACACTGAGAACTCTGACTGACCACGGAAATCAGAATTAGCATGAGGCATTGCTGATGGAAGTACATTTTTCTGTTCACCTCTGGTCAGGAAAGGTAAATTGAGACTGGAACAGTCAGAGAAATGACATGAGGATGACTGGAGGAATGGAGAATCATCTGAAGAGTTAAACCAGACCTTGGCTCGTTTGACCCAACACGACCCAAAGCTGAGAAACAAATCTGATTTCTGATAAACACTCCAGGGTAGGAAAGGTCAGAGGTGTAAAAAGAGCTACTTAAAATAAAGATAAATGGCACAGGAACAAATGGGCACAAACTGTATGGAGCTGTATTT